>NC_086361.1:9233591-9549841 GCF_036324505.1 Eleginops maclovinus
TGTGCAAGGACTAAATATCCCTGTGTGAGGAGCTGTGTTCATTTCTGTGATGATTAAATGATTTGTTGGAAATCCTCCAGATCAAGTATTTTTCCTTTGCTGATAATACTAATCTAGTTTATCTCTTTTGAAGTTTGAGTGTAGGACTTTAAGTTGTTTTTATTTTGTATTGATACTTGTTTGGTAAAGAATCCTTCCACCACTGAGCTGATGCGACTCAAAAACTTTAAAGGGGACCTTGACGACGACACAAACTTTGGATCTAATTGCAACACAAGGACTCATTAGCCAATGACGGTACTCCTCCCTTGGGCTGCTTTACCCATTTTCCCTGGACACGCCGCACAGACACCAATGTGACCTGCTTCTCAGAAGAGAGCAAGTGACTCTGCGACATCCCGTTAAAGTCTTAATGTCACTAATTTCATTCCAGTTTAAGAACTTTGACCTTTTTCTCCCTCTGTTCTAACTCTTGAAGTCCCGCAATTATTCCAACTTTGATTTATGGTCCAACCGTGCGTAAAGGTTATTATCTCATTTGCATTAATAAAAGAAAAGTATGATTGTAATAAATCCACTAACAAATCACAAACAGGCTATTAAAGAAATACTAACGAAGGCAATATAACACAATCTGTCCGGAGATATTGTTAGGATGTATCTGTAATCTATTTTCATTGTGAGATGTTAGGGTGATTAAGGACTAGCAGCTAATCATCTCATAAAGGGAATGACAATACTTGCACGCCCATCTAAATAATGCAAAGGACGGACGCCAGCTCCCCTGTGCCCATTTAAAACACTCCGTATCTATTATCGTCCACACAGTTTTGTGTATTTGTGTGTGAGTACTGTATATGTGTGTGGGCCTATATCTCTTTCAAAGACACATTAACACCTTTTCACTTGGCAGCGTTTTCAGGGTCCTGTCTTGGGAATAATGCAGCTATGGTACAATACATCAGGGACTAGCAGGCTACTGTTATTAAACATCCGCTCTCTCAAACACCTCCTTCCATCGCCCCATTTCCTCTTCTCTCCTCCTTCTTCCCTCCATTTCTCACCTCCTACCAAAATCCCTTTCTCACGTCTTCACTTCTCTTGAATCCCAAATAGGGGCAAAGAAAGGCTATGACATTATGCAGAAGGGGGATAAAAAAGAAGGGCAGCAGAGGACAAACTTTAAACTGCTCACCCTCATTATGTTACTTACACCATGTCCGCACTAATATGCTTTTCATAGCAAACACACACATTACGGGAATTCTCAACATACCCGAGACTGCAGTGAGCAGTACAGTACCAGATAAACCAGAGTATTACACAATAAATTACAGGCAATAATCATCAGAAAAAAAGCTTAAGCATCAGTTTCTAACCCACGTCTATGTCTCTCTTTCTCCTCTATTATATATTGATCTGTTATTGTTCTCTCAGAGAGTTCAAAGGTGTTTGAACATGGATTCAAATCTTACACGATGGTTTAATAAAGCCAATCGACACCCAACCCATTTCCAAACCTGGTCGAGGGGAACAGTAGTAACCTTCTAAAGATAGCCAATAGACTTCTTTCCCATTGTACACGCATAAGAAGGCATTTGAGTTTCAGTCAGTTGGACGTCGCAGACCATCCTGACTGGTTTAGCTTTGATAAACTATATTTTTAAGTCCATTTTGTGATGATCAGCAAAGTAGAACTTCTGGGGTCTGGCGGCTTTGAGGACAGCATACACATTTTAGGATTTAAACATTCATACATTTAATGTGAATAAATGTCCAAATCATTGTGGATTTTATTTATCATTAATTAACTTCAACACACGTAAAAGCATGTCCTAAATAAGGGCAATAATTGCTGTGTCAACCCAGATGTCATTTATCCATCAATGCCCATTTGAGCTGGAGCAGATAACCATCTGTGGCCACTGCAGAGTCATTTGTTACAGGATGAATGCTGATTTGAACCTTTCATGATAAGTCAGACATTAGTGGTCTTTTTATTTATTTTGTATGTGCTCCCTGAAAGGGTCTAGACATACAGTAATTGGATGTATCTCAATATGTAGGCCAGGGTACAAGTAAGCTCAATCGAGCCAGCCCACAATTGTCATGTTATACATAGGTGAACTTTTGAGAACTCTACAGATCAGATACATCTGTAAAAATGCCAATTTTATGTTTAAATATGGATGGTAAAAAACATAACTTTTTGAAAGCAATATGTGAGCCTGCTCAAACAGTGTCTATGTGGCAGGAAAATATAAGAAAACTGAAAATGTAGTCTCTAACTAGGCCTCTCTGACCCTGTGAATCTCTAGAACAGAAGTTTAACTGATTGACTCTCAATCACAGTATTGTCGTTAACGAAAACAGAAACAAAGAGGGGAACTATTAGTATATCCCTACAAAAGTGACACAGTTTGAGGTAGTTTTTGTGAAAAGCATTTTCAGACTGGATGTTGTAACAGTCACAGGTGTAGGAGTGTGAACAGGTCTACTCATGCACACACCTCCTGTCCCATTATGTCTTTGAATCCCGCGGGAATTGGCCGAGCAACAGAAAAGGTCAAGTGACTCTGCTCCCTCTTCTCCTCCTCTCGTCGCCTCCTCTCTCTAATGTGTAAGTGTGGAAGAGAGGTTGGGGCCAGCAGAGAGCATCAGCATGAAATTGTCGCATAGTGATGGACCCACTAAACTGAGCTGCATGAACAAGTATGTGTGTGAGACGTGTGCAGACATTGAGATATACCTACTGCTTGAACCCTCTCGCACCCCCTGTCCCCCCATCCCCTCTGAACACTATCAGGCTTTGAGTCACATCTTCTGTTTTTCCTGGTCATTGTGTTCCTGATCAATAACGTAAGCAACACATGGCTGGGGGGACGTTGCGGCAGATTTAGCCATTGTGCGTGGGCGCGTGGCGAAAAAGGGCGGATGAAAAAAGGGTTGTATGTGTGCAATGGGAAAGCAATCAAGTAAAATGGAACAGGATGTTTTCTTAGACTCTTAGGGCTGAACCTCTTTTTCCATTACTTATTTTTAACTAAAACTAAAAGCAGCCGGTTTTAAAGTGAAGCTGAGCTAATAAAACAGTTCAAAAACAATTAAAAACACATCAGTGACTCGCACTGTTGCACCTGCTGACATATTCCTTATATCCCTATATAATAGGATAAAGACAAGATGTACTTTATTGATCCCAATTTAGGAAAAACAAATGTTTGTTGCAGCAGCATAAAAAAACAGGGCATTGCACATGAGTAGCAATAAACAATTAAAACATTTAAACATCTGAAAATAGAAATAAAACAGCATTTGGGAGTAGAAAATATACAAATTGACTGTGAAGATAAAACTTCTATAAACTATCAGACCAATACAATTAAACACTATTGAAGGGGTGTTACAGTATACACAAAATAAAGCAGAATATCATATACATGTGTGTAAGGAAGGAATTTTAAATGAAATACAAATATAAAGTGCGGTGAATAACCATAAATGTGGGCATTGTAGTGTAAATAAAAAGTATTGTATTATTACAGTCCTTCTGGGATAAAGTCTCAGAAGTATGTATTAATGCACAGTTACAAATAATCCCTGGCAAATGAACTATTTAGTGATGATTTAAAAACAACTACAATCCCCAGCTTATTTTATTTTTTTGGATAAAGAAAATATTGTATTTCATATCTTTGTTAATGAGTAATGATTTCAGAAGCAATGGCTTAAGGTTAAGCACAAGAGACAGGAAGTGAAGTGAGAAAATATAGTTCAGACACGCTCTTGTCTGACATGGGACAGTTTTGGTGTTGTAATGGGTTCTAAACACCCAAAAGCTTACCAGAAAAAAGCTTGCTTTTTAAATGTAACTTTACAAATGGCCAAATATATATATATTTTTAAATGAACCACATATGCTGGTGGCGGATATGTCATGCGAGCCTAAAAGCACAAAAGGGACTGTTGCAGGATACATAATGGGCCGTGAGGGGAGAGGCGCAGAGTGAGGGAGTGGGGCTGTTGGCCTCTGTCCTCGGTGAGTAATGACCACAGAGGAGGACAGATGATCATGTTCATCAGCTCCCAGAACCGAGGCTACCAGCCCCCCCGCTGGGGAGGATCAGTCAGGCTGATGGCCCATAATCTGTGTGTGAGCATGCGGTTATGTGTGTGTGTGAGCCTGTGGTTGAGCAGAGGGATGGAGAGGGGGCTGGGTGACGACAGTGATAATGACTCTCACTGCTGATCATGAAGCATACAGTACGTAGTGTGTGTGTGTACCGTTGCATGCAGAGGAGGAAGAGGAGTGTGTGCCCTATTAAAAGCACTTATCACATTTATTACAAAGCTATTTTATGTCCGGCATTTTCAGGGATTGCTTGAGGGGAAAATTGGGTGTGCTGACTAGCCTTTTCATTAGCATATCATTAAAGTTTGAAAAGTAGCTAAATAGCCGAGGCTGGCGATACATATTGAAGAGCTGCCAAGTACAGGCTCAATATCATTAAAGCAATTTCTATGGTCAGTTTATGTTTTTGAGGAAGTCTCAGCCCTAAGCTTTCTACTCATCGCTTTAATCAAAAGCTGAAATATGAATGAAACCTGAACTCTTCATTCAGGGTTCACTTTCAGTTAAAAAAGGAAGGCTGATTTCCTACAATCAATTGACTGATGAGTGAACTTTTTGGAGGACATAATTACAGGATATTGGGTAATTATAATTGGTACAGCCACTTGAGCCTGATTTGTTCTTTTAAACGAGAGAATGAGAACACATTTCTGAATACAACTGAGTTTAATTAAAGACACTGGTCGTTACTGAACAGTGTTTTAAGGTTTTTGATAAGCTTCGTCGACAAGACCCACAATCTGGATCTGAATCTCCTCCAGCCTTGTCCATTCAGCTCTCAGAAAAGACAGAATTGTTCGGCAATACAAGCTTTATTTACATCAGTGATTCTCTCTGCAAAAAAGGGTATCTTGGTTGTCAATCAGCAATAAACTGTATTGCTTTCCAAGCTAAACTGTGAGAATGGTCAATGCTCTCTGAGCGTGTGTGGCATTGAAAGATAAAGATAAGGGAGCTTTAAGTGGAGTATATGTTTCACAATGAGGCCAACCTTTAAAACACCACCTCCTTGTTCCAAATCATCCTGCTCTACTGCCATCTGAACAAGCACCAACAAACATCCTGGATAATATTTGCTTTGTGCAGAATACTATGAACGGCTCATCACTCTGAGTCGCATCAAATCAATAGTCCCCAGAGAGAGGAAGTGATTTCCATTATAGAAATTGTCTTGAGTCAATTTGCGAGTAGGTGTGAAAAGAAAAGAGTATGCAATGCTAAACTATATCAATTATGCTGATTGAATTCTGCTGTGTTACTGCATGAGGTGGGAAGTTTTGGCCGCATTGGCTTGTCTAAGTTACTATGTATCCATGTGAAAAGACATTAGGAACCATGACAGCAATCCATCTCCATGGAACCCCATTAATATATATATATATATATATATATATATATATATATTAATGGGGTTCCATGGAGATGGATTTATATATATATATGTTTTTTTTTTCGGTTTAGAGTTTAATTTATTTGATGTAGTACTGCCATTTAAAAAAAAAAAAAATGTCATACTGCTATTTCACTACAGTATATCATCTTTGCAAGTTAATTTGGAAAGTTTGTTTGTAGAAGAATAAGTCTGGGGGGAAAGTTGTGCCCTCTGCAGCGCATTTATCGAAGAGAACGTGGTCAGATGTAGTCACAAAGGACCAAGTTCTTTAAATGAAGTGGTTTCCGGTATTTGTTTTGTATTATTGGTATTCTCTTTTATATGCGTTGATTTGAGTTGTCAAACGATGGGCAAACAACCTGCTGTAGTATCTGGCATTGCTCCATGTTGTGTCCCTTTTGAAAAATGACCTAATAAAGTTCAGGTTATCTCTTAGGGGTAGCGGTCTATTGCTATTGCTGGTTTTTAACAAGGAGGTACCAATGACAAAAGATCTGTGTTCACGATACGATACAATAATATGTTATTCTCTGATCAAGTGATAGTAAAGTTTCTATACATACTCGCTTAAATGTCATATCATTTTACATTTTTGTTCATATAATTAACTATTACTAATAGATAACGTATTTGATTTGTATTTGTTGTCAACTGATGATAATTCCAAATCTGCATTTCACTGGATTAAACCAATTGCTTATTTTTCTCCATATTTGTTTAAATTGTGGTGGTGGTGAGGTCACCTGCTTGTTATCTTCATATTGCAAATTATACCTCAGTGCAAACTGTGAATTGAGGAATATAATTGTCAATAAACACCTTAACGGTGTGCCTATTTCCTGATCTAGCAACACCCCCTCCGGTTCCTATAAAATGACATTCAGTAGAAAGGGCTTCACTCTGTTGGTGATAGTTGAAACACCTGGCCACGGAGATTTCAGGTTGCAGCTTCATGATAGGTCGGTCCTCCCATACCCTGAACAGCACGTCCCACTTCATTGCGCTCGCCAGTTGTCAATCTCGTCTGTAAAACCCTCCCCCGAGATATCAAATAAGCCGCGTGGCTCTCCAGATCCTGCACTATTTGCCCAGACGGCATCCGCTCCATTCAAACACCGAGTGCGTCTCTGCTGCGGTGCGTTGCGCGCAGACTGGAGAGAGATGACAAGAGCCCCGCGGAACTGGACACACAAACATGGATCTCTGTAAAACGCTGGTTTCGGTGCTTTGGATATTATTGCTGAACATAGAAGAAAACTGTCATGCCGAAGAAGGTATGTGAAAACGTTGTTCGTCGTTTCGTTCTTTTTTAAAAATTTTTTTTTTTTACCCAAACCGCTCGTTGCAGCAGGCAGTGCTTACGGACAGATGTCCGCGGTGGAGATAGTTTGGTGTTTTACCTTTGAGAGGAAGCAAGTGCATTCTGTCTGCTGACGGCAGGACATGAACAGTTCTGGAAACAGTCTTTAATTTGCTTTCAAACACACAACTCACGTCAAAGAGGTCTTGTGCCTGATTGTGGAGAGACGCGTTTCAAAAAGCTGACAGATTTACGCGTTTGTGTTCAGCGAACTCAATGCGTTAAGCCCCGAATAACACAATGTTGTAAACAAATACTGTATATTTAGATTGTTTTGTCACTGAATAACTTGTATCACAAAGTATAGAAACACTTCAGTACAATAACTTATTAAAAAAACGTACAATTGATTAAAATGAATTTACTCCAGTATTGCACGTTGTAAACCAAGACTGATTTTGGATAAGCTTTGTATTATTATACTTGCTTTTTTTAAGACAAGAACGGTTGTTTTATCTGTTTGGCCAAATAGTAGAGCCCTTGTCTTCTTCAATATACCGTTTCTGATTTATTCAGAAAGGAAAAGTCAGTTTCCTTCAGGCAACCGTCCTTCTGGGGAACACATCGTGAGTCTGTTGTCACAAGATTTAAAAATTGTGCGGTGGGTTTTTGTCAGGGCTTCTTTGTGCAACTGGTTTCTTTGTCTTTTCATACTGTGACAGCCTGAGTGCTGTGGCAAGGACGACAGCATGCATTAGAGTCTGATGCTTATCCCACTGCATGCAACTCTCCTCCATCTCTCAGCACAGTTTTATTGGTCTCACTTACTCTCTTTGTCTTCCCATCAGCATTAAACTAAGAATCATTATCACAACAGTAATGCAGGGGAACGATTCACTGAGGGGGTTTTATCAAGATGAAATGCTGATGTGGGATTTGGATTACTGGCTTGTTTAATTGCCCCTGTGCATCTGAAGTGTATCAGAGAGAGGGAGCTGCTGTGGTCCAGCAATCTTCCCCCAGCCTGGCCGATTGCCACAGATAAATACTTTCTGCAGTCCCCAAAATATCGCAAATCTATAACGTGTATTGCTTGAAACTAAACCCCAGCACTGATTGAATTTGTGTGTATCTGAAAGGCTGGCTCAGGTGAAGTCAGGAAAGTATGGCTAATCATTTCAGAGATTGTGAAGTGGAAAAAGAACATAATGGCTTCAGACCCCTAGGCTCTTTCTAAAGAGGGGCTTTTATTGGCAGGCACTGTTGAGCTGAGTTGATTTTGGATACACACACAGGCAGGTGCATGCAAACACACTCTTCATAAGCCAAACACACACTTGTAAACAGTAACCTATAAGCACTCCAGAGTGTGTACATTTGGCCCACTTCACAGCCATACATCATTGACGCACATTAATGCACACATGCAACTCAGGATCAGATGCACACACACTCACTTGACACTTATATGCTGCGCTTGCATGCAAGCGTTCTCATAAAACATACGCACTTGTGCACATATGCATGGTGTAACATTTTGTGGCACTTAAGGGCCCTTTTGTGTGTGCAGATACTCTTGCACGAAATGAGCGCTCGCACGCTCACATATATACTCTTTAAATTAATCGCACACATTTATATGCTTTAATTTACACACACATTTTTTTTTTTATTCAAGCTAACATTCCCCTCCTCTCGAGCATTAGATGCAACACACGCAAAGTCATTGCCAGATTGATTTGCTTCCCTGGAATGCTGGGTAGTTGGATTTGGATGCTAGCTTTTGTTTAATTGCTGTTGTGACAGCGATTAATTGCTGTGAAAGCAATGTGCTCCTGAAGGCTGGTATTGGCAGCTATTTTTCTTTCTGTTGGTTCAGATTTGGAAGATTGAGAAAACACTGGAGAGAAGTTCACCTCTTTTCCAAATTTGCTTCCATTGTATATATTAAACGAGCTATTTTACCTTCCTGTGCGTGTGTTCTGTTCTAGTGTGAAACGCCATGCTAGCTGTGATAAAAAAAAAAAGGAAGTGTCTGAAAACACAAAAAACCCTATAACAGCATTTATGTTGTTCTTTAGTGTTTTGTTATATTCCTTTACTAGTTTAAACGCCCCTTTGTGTTCATCTGTGCTCCTTCTTATTTTAGTGGGATGCATCTATATAGTTATTTATTCTTCGTGCTTTACCCTTCTTTCTGGGTTCCTGTTTTCCTTTGTTCTTCCACTATCTTCTCATATGTCATCCTTCCCTCTTTTACTTCCTCTTTTCTCTCTTCTCTTCCTCTCCTGTACACACATCTTGCATCCTCAGCTGACTTGGCAAACACTAATATGACCGGGGGGCTCCGTGCAGGCAGAAATGGTGTGTCCACTATCCCGCACCGGCACCTCACATACTCTCAATCTAACCACTCCCCCTCCCTCCAGGCCGCTTTTCTCATTCCCCACGCCTCAACGCTAACACACCTTGGCATCTCATCGGGATCTCATTTACTTCCCCACTCCTCCCTCTCCCTCCCTCCCTCCCTCCCTCCCCCCCTGCATCCATCCATTCTGCTGCAAGCCGAGAGAGGGCACAGTTAGGTACAGAACAATAGAGGCAGAGTGATGGAGAGCAGCAGAGTGATGGAGAGCGGCGGAGTGATTGAGAGAGTCTCGGTGTAACCTGTGGGATCATCCTGTTTGTGCGGCTGTAGTTTTGTTTTATGCCTTGCCGTGTCAGAATTGCCGGGGTGACTCTTTTCTTGGCAGACATTCAGCCCATTGTTTACCTGCAGCATTATTACGCCTCTGTGCCCCGAAAAACCGCTAATGTCATGTGTAATTTCAAGTTTACTGCTGACCTTTTCCACCATGATGCTTATTGAAGCGAGGTTAGTTTGGGATAAAGTCTTGAGTAGTTATGCTAAAATGCAGTTTTTCTGGCACCAACAATGTGAATAAAAGCCGGTCCTCTCACAGCAGTGAACTGTTGCTGGAAGTCAAAAACCTTATATAGTCCCTCTAAAATAAATGTACCATTACGTTATTCTCTATTTTTATCTTAAAAGTTAAAAGTGCTGTGAAGAACTCTGAAGACCTTTTTGAATTTTTTTTTTAAAGACATCTCTGATTGTAATCCAGCATATTTGATTCTGTAGCACACATTTTAGGATTAAAGAAAGGCTTTAATGTAGCGAAGCACAAAGTTAAAGAGTATGGTGGAAGGGTAGGCACAGTTTTTTACTTTGACGACCAACTGCAGTCTTAATTCCAATGTCCCCATTGACCCTGTGTGTGTGTGTGTGTGTGTGTGTGTGTGTGTGTGTGTGTGTGTGTGTGTGTGTGTGTGTGTGTGTGTGTGTGTGTGTGTGTGTGTGTGTGTGTGTGTGTGTGTGTGTGTGTGTGTGTGTGTGTGTGCGTGCGTGCGTGCGTGCGTGCGTGCGTGCGTGCGTGCGTGCGTGCGTGCGTGCGTGCGTGCGTGCGTGCGGGGCTTAACATGAGCTCACAACGAACTCTGATTCTTATAACTTCTCTCCAGTACCTATCTTTTGCCTGTTGTCTCTGCACGTTTATGATATAGAGTCATAAGCTCTTCACATGAGTTAAAATGTTTCGTTCAAGCTGCTTCTCTACCTCAATTTGCACTGACCAAGAGGATTTTGCTTCCACTTGCGTCTCTCATTGAGGATTTTTCATTATGGGAGCTTATGCTTCCCCGTGTCTTCAATCCTCCCATGACCCTAAAATCTTCCCCCTCCGGCATGATGGAGGATCTTCCAATCCCTCAAATACAGCTTGAGGCGAGAGGAGGCTTCTGGCTGAGCATAGATTGAGCATGAGTTTGCAACAGAAAGTTTGAAAGTAGCAAAGGCTTTTAACAAGTGGCATGAAGCATACATGCCTCACCTGTCTTTGTCCTGGAAGAGGTGCATTTTATGGAGGCCTCCACCTCTAAAGCTTCCATTGTGTTTGGTCCAAAGCTTCAATGTTCTCTTGATCATTACCTGGCGTTTTAGGAGTCTAACCCCTATCCATCTTAACCCCTCTGAGACTTTCCAAAACTATTTAATTAGGAATTTGAGGCACAGTCAAGTATTGGTCCGGCATTTGAGTCACTGCAATTTGAACAATTGTTTTTATCTTTTAATAGAATATATTATATTCACTATTCTTATACTTCGAGTGATAAGTCATCTATTTTTTTTTTTCTCTGTTTACTGTTAAATTGAGTGCAACCTAATTAAAGTCACTATTCATTATTGAACCCCTCATATATCATATGATTACTGAGTCAGTAATACTGAAAATTAATACTTAGCAGTCTAATTAGCTGACTAATATTGGGTCTACCAGCAATTGCCAGCTCGGCAGAGCCATCGAGCTCCACCCTCCCAGGCATCAATTGTGACTAATTGTATGTGATTGATGCCGGCTTATTTCTGCTCTGCTGCGGCTGCTGGGCCCGATACATCGGCCCATCTTTGGCTGGGCGAGGACAGCCTTGGACCCGTGCGTGTTGGATGAGATGACTGGTGACCTCTGCGGGTATGAAAGGTCAGAGTGATTTCCGAAGATGGCAGGCATAGTGCGGCGACATTCTCTCTTTGAGCCCTGTGGGACTCTTTTCAAGAGGAGGGCGAAGACAGGAGGAAGGGTAGAGGCACAGGTTTGGTGAAATAAGTGAACGGTGGGAGGCAGGAGGAGTCCCATCCAAAAGATGATGCATTACAGGCGGAAAATGGAAGAGGAGGTGTGTTAGGTCGAAGGGTGAGGAAAGAGGGAGGAAAGAATCAAAGCAAAAGCCAAGAAACGGTGGATGTCGTAGTCGCATAAATAAAATTGGAAGGGAGTAAACGCGTGTGGGAGGCAGCAGGTGATGAGGGAATTGTAAGCTGCCACCACTGCTTTGTTCCGCAGCCACTTGTATGTTACATGTAATCAAACGGACCAAGGTTTCCCATGAAAAGGCAATGCAGCAGCTCAGCCACATCCTTATTTACCTCCCACTCCGCAGGAACACATTGAGAATGATGGATGAAGTGTGTGTGTGTGTGTGTGTGTGTGTGTGTGTGTGTGTGTGTGTGTGTGTGTGTGTGTGTGTGTGTGTGTGTGTGTGTGTGTGTTTGTGTGTATTGGATCTCAATAGGGTCACCTGATTTTCTTTTGTTCAGGGTCAGGACATTACTACAGCATTGGGGCTATTCTGCTGGATCGGCAAGAATGTGCCAATGGAAAGGGTGGGAGGGATATTCGAGAGTGGTAGAAAGAGAGCCGTCTTTGTGCACATGTGGGAGGAAAGATGGGGTTTTAGCAGGTGTTTCAGCCATATTGGACAGTGAGGACGGGCCTATGTGCAGCTGCCTGTGATAGATGGAACCCTTAAGCTGCGGACATACTGGGCATTTAGATATTAGTTGTATTGATGGACCTGTGCTGAAAAATTTTGAACAGCAGTCAGTGTGCATCTGTGTTTTCATCTAGGCATTTGGAAGATATTTTATCTGCAAGGCATCCCTACAAAATAAAGCTTTGGGGAGTGAAAACGAATTGTGTTCTGTTCAGTGAATCTTAACAAACTTGTTGTTATGGTGAATTATATGAAAATGAATGGAGGTTGTTCATTTGTGCAGGTGATAATTAAATTATTGCAGCTCCAGAGTAATTTGTAATGGAAGAGGAAGCAGAGAATATAGCTTCAAATTGGCAATGGTTGGACAGAAAATTAAATTACATTTAAAAAGCGTGATAATGCTTACGAAACAGATTTTTTAAAAAAAGTATCACATGTCAAGCTAATTGACATATATTCACTGGTTCCAGAATCTCATATTTGATTGCCAAAATGTCCGATCTCATTCTAAGCCAGCGCAGTTCTTTGTTTCAGCTGATTATATACTAATAGAAACATAAGTATGAATGTTATATTCCTTTTCCTTAGGTCTTTGTAATAAGGAGTTCAGACATATCATATAAGGAGGTAGACAAGAGCAAGTTTGCACGCAGTACGTTAAGCGGAGAGAAAAGAAGTCTGTAATAAAGAATGAACCAGTGCTGCTTTGGCAAAAGAACATGTGCTTTTATGCAAGAGTCCTTTGTAACATCTCAAGGGCCTGCTTTCTAAAGGTTCTTCAAAGGTTATATGCAAAAAAAGTCAAATAAATACAACTGAAAAATATATAAAATATGTCTCCCACCACCCACACCATCCACCAGCATCCTGGTTTGCCAGATTCTTATATGGATGTCTAAAACACATTATTTATCACTTATTTTGGGACACTCATGGATTAGATGGGTTCTCTTTGGCTTGCTTTCAGTCCTAAAGGTATCAAAAGTTGATAGATGTCATTGGTGTGGATTAATGCAGAGTTGTGCTTTAAGTAGGAATTTGTGCTCAGGGTGTTTTGCATGGAGAGTAACTTACTGCATTAATGCGAGGCTCGATGTGGGTGGGCATGTTGGGAATTGAACTGACAACTTGGCCGAGCTCAGTCAGTCTACCACCTTCACATTTCCAGTATTTCATTTCGTTGTGAAAACAGAATAACCCACTCATGTCCAGTTTTAAAAAAAGGAAGATTAATGGTATTCAAAATTGTATTGAGGCGATTTTTTTCATCACTGCGAACAAAAATACAGGAGCTACAGTCTAGATTCCACTGGAAGAAATCTGATAAACCTGAAGTGTCTAGTTCCTTTATCGTTCTGTAGAAACATTTGACTCTCCAGAGACCTCATGATTGACCAGTTTTTCTTATTTCTTTGTTTACCTGATCGTGTGTGTGTGTGTGTGTGTGTGTGTGTGTGTGTGTGTGTGTGTGTGTGTGTGTGTGTGTGTGTGTGTGTGTGTGTGTGTGTGTGTGTGTGTGTGTGTGTGTGTGTGTGTGTGTGTGTGTGTGTGTGTGTGTGTGTGTGTGTGTGTGTGTGTGTGTGTGTGTGTGTGTGTGTGTGTGTGTTCTCCAGAGGTTAAATGTGTTGCCCTTCCTTTCAGATGTTGGCTTAGAGGCCATCCGCCTCAATTGGGCCTGGTTTAGGCCATCCCATCACACCATCATGGAGGTGACAGAGGTCCACGAATGTAGAAAAAGACAAACACACATTTACACAGTTGATATGCAGGTACCCCTGCTTATTTAAAGAATAGCACAGATTCTAAATCGTCTTTTGGCGGAACAAGGAGTGAACCATGAATTGTAAAACACATATTTGTTATTTATATGTACAATATCAAGATTTTTCGGAGGAGGTACGCAGATATCGATATTGCAAATATATCAGAGTTGATCATTTGTCCATTTTTTATTTCACATTGTATTTACGAAACAAAAATGTTTATGCATTTACATTAGTTACGTAATTACAATGGCTAACGGCTGGACTGCAGGGTAATGTAGCCGTGGGGAAAGGCTTGCAACAGTATCTAGGACGGTATATAATATTTGCACAGCCCTATTGTCAATTACTTTTACTTATTTACACTTTTGTTTTTCCTGCAAGGACAGTATCATTTTGTGTATTCGTATTTCCAAATTCAATACGTTTCTCAGTTTGGAGCAATGCTGTTTCGGGGACAAGGTCATCCATCACATTTTGAGCATGTTGGATTGGTCGCAGCTGGGTCAATGTTGTCAAGTAGTTCACATCCAGTTATGTAACAGTTACGTAAGCAGTCAGAACAGACTATCGTGTCTTTAAAACATTAGGCACACGAGAAACCATATCTAGTCATGCTCTCAGATTCATGCTTTCTCTCATACTGTCTAACACACACACAGGCATGGCATACTTGGGCACCCCACACACTTTTACAGCTGATGCAGTTCATTGCTCAGCCATTAGCCTCCCCTCTTCATCTGCTGTGTCAGTGTCCGCCTGGCTGGCTCTGGCTGAAGCTGGCCGACCTGTGAACGTTGCCTAATGTGCTTTTCATGTCTGCTGGTCCTCCTCCACCATGTCTGACCTGATGACGCATGTTACGAGAACTTTGTGTGTTGGAGAAGAAGAGAAACTAAATATACAATAGAGAGTGTTAATTAAAGTTTAATGTCTTTCTATACAAAAAGTACTTCTATGAAATGTAACATAAATGCCTTTAGAACTCCAACATCATATCTTCACATGTTCTCGGACCCAATTGCATGCACTCACCTCTATAGGGAAACCAACCAGTCATAGATATAGAGTCTTTCTCTGGCAGCCGCGTGACTACTTTGGCAATCACTTCCTATGAATCAAGCTGCAGCACTTGGTAACACATTCACATTTAAAGAAAAAACTAAAACTGAACGCATGCTACTCAATGCATGTGTGATGCTTCATGCGCATACTTGAATATCGAATATATGAAAGACAAGCATTCGCTGACAAAATACATTTCCACAAATGTAGCATTTTACGGTTTCATGATGGACAAAATTACTCTTTATTTTATATACTGTCCATACCTGCCACCTAAAGGACCAAAAATGCAATATGTTGTGATAGTAGTAACAAATGTAGCCAAGAAGCAACACAATTCATTTGTGTCTGCTTTTCACAGAAAGCGACCTGTGAATTACTTTTTAACCAAATGATGTAATGCTGGTGTTGATCCCATCTGACAAACACAATAACTAGAGGCAAACATTGAGTCCTTTATATAAATTAGGGTATGTTTATGGCTTTGAAGGATTTGTGGAGATTAAGTATTCTTAAGCCTGCTATTATATTTATTCTTACACATAGCTTTGTTTTTTCAGTTATATGATGCAGTTTGTCATAACTCGAAAAAAAAGTGTAAATCTATTTAAAGCCATAATCTGCCAACTCCAATTTAATGATAGGTAAGATATCTGATGAAATATTTTATCAAAGGCTTAGAGTCGTATGCTAACAATCAAGCAGGGACAAGAATGATGAAACATGTCCAGCAGGTGGACAGATCCACAGTGTTTTTTGTCGTGTGTCTCCTTTGTCTTTGCCTTTGAATGCTCCTTCCATCTCCGCTCTGTAGTGGTAATGACCGTCATGTTGGAAATGTGTCCAGCCGGGCCTCGTAAACCATTACCCCGTGCCTAGGAAACCCCATTAATCTTTCTGAGAGGCATTTGACCTTTCAAACTCATTAGCCACAGCCGGTGTGTAGACAGACGTGAACGCATACACAAAACGCAGACGCGCTCATATTCACTTTCCCCTCAGGTGCAAACAACATACATAGGGAAGCTCTAGCAAACTCAGCTCATTTGCGCACACACACACACACACACACACACACACACACACACACACACACAGGTAAGGTGTGAACGCACACGTGTGTGTCCTGCCAATATCGCCTTTACCAGCTTGCCATCCCACTCTCTCTCTTTATGTGTGTTGTCTCTCCTTTCCTGTCCTCTCCATCCCCTTGCTTCCTTAGCGTGTGGGTTTGATCAGTGACCTGGAAAATTACCCGACCTTTTAATACGCAGCTTCGTCGGTGATGAATAAATACATAAATCGCGTAGCTCCGGCTCAGTCACTTTTATGATACCCCTCCCTACCCATATTCTTCCCTTGTGTGCACCTCATCACACACCGTCATCTGCACCCACTCCACAAAGACACGGCACAGGAAAGCAGGGTGTCTTTGAAGTGATAGCCCCCTGTGGAGAAGACTATCCATAATGAAAGGGTGTTAGTGACTGGACTTGCGGGCGAGAGAGTGCGAACAGTGTAGATGGCAAAGCATGTAATGGGGTGAGTGGGTGAAGCAGGTTAACACGCCAGCGTGCTACCTGTTCTTCTCAGTTTATCATGAGGCGAGGGCGGGAGTGATGGTTCTTTGTACATGTTGGTGGCAGTGTTGCAAAAGGAAAGGACAGTTAACATAGCAGCATGGGCCCTGCTCTAGTCCATTCATCAACAGTGCATGGGAGAGCAGAACAGGCTGTAATAGGCTAAGTGGTTGGGCGGGGTTGAATGAAACTTATTCAGAAAGGAGAAACTGATAACAAATATTTAAAGAGTGTGCAGAGGTGGCGAGGAAAGCAGTAAAACCGCAAAATATTTAAGCCCTAACATGGCCCGGAGTGCAAAGCCAATATTTTAAAGACCGCACAACTCTGAGGTCGAATGTCCTCAGAAGATGGAGATAGACTATGTGTGGGAGGGATAGATGAGTAATTGTGCAGAGACAGATACTGAGAATATTTGAGTAGTGGAAAAGCAGCCAGAGCATGCTTAAACCGCAAACAATTGTCCCTAAACAATACAAATACTCTCTGGAGGTTTCTTGTCGGCAACACAAGTTGTTTGCCTTCATTGTTTCTCAGTAAAAACCATGTTTGTAAAAAGAATAAGTGCATTTTATTCCTCAACATATTCAAGTTCTAGTGTGTCCATATAAGCAAGCCAAACAAAACCTGTGCCTCATGAAGCCCTTATGGTACTCCACAGGGTAGTGATGTAGGCTCTTGGCTATTTGTTATTATGATGTCAATAATTACATTACATATGTCTGTGTGTGAGTTTGTGTTTATAGACTGTTGTATTCATTTCTTTGTGTCCCTTGTGATTGCAATCAAAATGTCATCAGTGCTGGGTGGAGCAAACTCCTGTTGCTTTTCAGCTTCAAATGCTTCTTTCCTGTTTGCCATGGAAATAGTGTGTAAGCTAATAAGTGCTCCAACAAGCCAGTTGTCTAGTCAGTGAAACAGCTGGCTGGACAACGAGCCATTTAGGCAGGTAATCTGGCAACCAAACCGTAGCTACAACAGCGAGTCAGGAAGCAGCTTAATCTAGCTGTCAAAATACCTATTCAGCTCATAAACAGGTTAACCAGATGCCCAATGCCATTTTGTCTGCTGGGCTGTCAGTAAGCCAGCCAATCACAGAGCATGGCATTTGATTAAATAATCATTTCAGCGAGCAGCCACTGATTGTCTATAAACAGTGTGAGCAAGGCATTACTTCATGTGCTGTACCTACAATAGGTTAATACTCACTGAACCCTAATCTCTGAATTTACGTGATGCGTAATCAGTCCAGAAGCATCAACCATTCCCCCGGGTATATATAAATGACAGAAATATTGTTCCTCAGGCAATATACTGATACAGTAAAGCAATAGTTTCCTGCTTGTTTTGCACCACAGGTGCCAGAACCAGATCTACAGTGAGACTGCAGAGGGTGTCTTTGCTAAGGAAATATGCAAATCTAGTTGTAGCACCAACAGCTATCAAAAGAGCACTGCACAAGCATAAACCAAAAGTAAAAATAAATCTACACCAACTGTTGCGAGTACAAAATGTGCGCCTCAACTGGAAGACTTATCCCCGTTCTGGCACCCTAAATCATCATCTTTAACTGGGGGATTCTCTGATTTGAGATTTGAAGATGAGAACCCCCTGCTCTGCATGTACAGCGTGCAGGTCATTAAGTTCATGAAAACATTGCAGTAATTCTGCAAAATACTCTGGGTCACTTATTAGACCATTCATGTTTTCTCTGGTTAGTGCAGGACTGATAGTATATTACTGACTTGTCTGGGCTTGTTTTGCACCACAGGTGCCAGAACCAGATCTACAGTGAGACTGCAGAGGGTGTCTTTGCTAAGGAAATATGCAAATCTAGTTGTAGCACCAACAGCTATCAAAAGAGCACTGCACAAGCATAAACCAAAAGTAAAAATAAATCTACACCAACTGTTGCGAGTACAAAATGTGCGCCTCAACTGGAAACTTATCCCCGTTCTGGCACCCTAAAGCATCATCTTTAACTGGGGGATTCTCTGATCTGAGATTTGAAGATGAGAACCCCCTGCTCTGCATGTACAGCGTGCAGGTCATTAAGTTCATGAAAACATTGCTTCTGCAAAATACTCTGGGTCACTTATTAGACCATCCATGTTTTCTCTGGTTAGTGCAGGACTGATAGTATATTACTGACTTGTCTGGGCTTATTGCTTGCATTTTTTTAATCTGGTAGTTGATTAGATGAGAACCAACCAACACTGCAAGTGTCAGATTAAGGACCAAATCAATTAGCTGCAAAGGCTTGATATGCAAAGTGCCAAATCTGGTGAGAATTAACACCCAACTATGCTGCTCTATCAGCGACTTTTTCACATTGCATTGAGTAATTGCACATCCCTCAGTCCTAGGACAGAAATCCCTCCTCAGTTGCTCTTCCTGAGGTTTTTTTCCATTTTAAAAAAAAGGATAGAGTATATCACATTCTGCACAGATGTAAAGGTCCCCTAATATGCAACATGCACTTTTTGCTGTCTTTTATACAGTATGTGTCCCCGGTGTGTAAGGAGACTCACAAAGTGTCAGAGAATACAACCCTCTCTCTTTTCCTCCTTACCCACATCTCTAAAAAGGGGGCTACAAACGAGCAGGTCCAGATTTGCTTTGGTTATGACGTCATAATGGAAATGTGGGCTGGCTTTACATTGAACTCCTGGCAATGTCCCGCCCACGTGACACGTCCCTACCTATCGTCCCCCATATACAGTCGTGAGCTGAATCCCCTCCGCAGCACATCTGTGTGTCTGTGTATTATGTCTGAGAAGTGTTTCAGAAATAATGCTTGATGTGGTTTGCAACATAATATGGGGTTTAATAACGGCAGTGTTTAGCTGAGGGTCTCCATTAGAAACTTCTTTTCAGAGAGAGATCATGATGCTCAAAGGGACGTGGCCAGCTTCAGCTCAGCTCAATGTAAAGTGACAGTCACTCAGCACTTCAGGAACAGGGCTGAAATAGAGGGGTATAAGGCATGATACAATGGATGATCTGTTTGGTATTTTGAGCAAATCTTCACAGACAAGTTTTGTATAGATATGTTCCTAAGATATATTGTTGAAATATAGCATAATAGGATACTTTTAAGGCCACCTTAGACATATGATTTGTCATACTGGCTGTATATTGGTTTGCTTTCTGTTTTTTTTTTTTACTCCACATTTCACCTGTTATTATTGCATGCAGGCCTGCATTAATATTGGTCTGGCCATAACTACCCACCACAGACACCTTGCATGAATCAATGCCTTGTTGTGCTCAGGACTACACACACACACACACACACACACACACACACACACACACACACACACACACACACACACACACACACACACACACACACACACACACACACACACACACACACACCTTGATGTTATACACACAAGCATATACTCCATTAAAAGCTTTTCTTTAGTTCTGCAACTTAGCTATGAATTATTACTACACAATTGTTCAGTGTCCCTCCTGTATCTAAAGGCTAGCTATGGTTATTATAGCTCTGCTGAGAAGGACTAAGTGTATGTTGGCGTGTGTGTGTGTGTGTGTGTGTGTTTTTTTTTTTTTCTTTAGCTAGAATTGGTTTATGTGCTGTAATTGGTTTGCCCTCACATTTAACACATTTTGTGTGTGGTTAGTGTGTCTCAGCACTGTTTCTGTGTGTATGCGTGGGTTCGTGTCTCTAGCTACACTTTCCATGGATGAATTGATTTTAATGGGGTTACCAAGGGTTATTATGAGGGTGATAGCAATGCAGGCAATTTCCCCTTCTTTTCTGTTGTGTGGTTGCATTTTTTTGTTGGTGTACTTGCTGTTCAGCCTGAAACATCCGGTTTTTGCTCCTGAAAACATCACAAGGAAACCATTTTGTGGTGGTTGTTCTGAGAAGTTATTAACTGCATGATGTTTTTTTGACGGGATTATAATTGCAATAATTCATATCTGTAGAAGCGAGTTATCTCTGCGTAATGCTGAAGTGGTCAGACGGTCTGAATACGGGGCAGAGGTGAGTCGGATACTCTGTGCAGGGCAGATGGGAAGGGATGCTTTTGCACAGGAAGTGGCAGAATGAAGTGCCTTACTCCCTTTCGTCCTTTTTCTCACTCTTCTTTCTCAATTGCTCTTTCCATCTGTCTCACCCTCTCTCTTTCTCTCATTCTTTCACATTCTCTTACTTCCATCTAACTCGCTCACACAATTGAACTTGGCAGTGTTTCAGAGATTGAATGGCTTGAGTTAATGGTGAATTACTTGCCTCTCTGAAGTCTTGAGTGTGTATGTGTATGTGTGTGTTTGGAGAGAAGGTGGGGTGGAGGGGGTAAAGTAATGGACTTTGCTGGAAGGTCATTTGAAGGAGCCTGCCACTAAATCACTAAATGCCACCAAAGCACTCAATAAAGGTAATTCATTGGCCAGGATTGTGTGGATTTACATGTGAATGCAAATTGGTTACCCATTTGTGGAATGTAATTGTTTTCCGTGCTGAAGAATAAGTCTCCAGCATACAGACTGTAGCGCTGGCAGTCAACTCTCAGTACTGACGCCAAGACACACTTTGGGTAATTTCTCGCTAAAACCTTCAACCTCCATGCATGGTTTTAAAAAAATGTATTTCAATAATGCTAAGTTGTGCTCTCCCACTTATTCATTTGTTGTCCATGTGGCTTTTTGGTGATGTTGGTAATGATGCAGAATGGCCCAAGACTGGAGGTAATAAACAAACTAACCAACACTTATCCTGCCACGATGATGAAAAACACTCTGCCAGCATTTCAGGCAATTTCTCCCCTCTATATCCTCCTTTCAACTCTGAATCTCAAATAACGTTTCTGGTCAAAAATATCTCTTGTAAAAAAAAAACTAACCACATTAAAATCTCCTGTTTAGATTACATTAGAATAATCCTAATTACAATTACCAAAGTCACAAATGGGATCCTTACTTCTTACCCTTCTTTGTTGCTTTCACCTTTTATATTTTATGTCTTTCATTGTCTTTATTTCTCACCAAGCCTGCTCTGGGACTGAGATGCTCTTCAGACAAAGCCAGTCAAAGTTAATAGTGAATATATTAGCATGTCCGTGTACACTGAGTCCTCCTTTTCTTTTTCTCCCTTCCCCATATTGTAAGATTTATAAATACATTGGCCCACAAGAAAGGTCACATTACATCATTTACAGTGCACATGTGACATGCTTATGAATGCACACTCGCTGCCTCAACAGTCATGCTAGTTTCTTATTTATTCTTACTCTTGCTTCATACATACATACATACACAGAACCACATGCTCAGTTCAAGGAAAGCTTGCTTTTAGCCGCCTACTCCTTGAGAATGGAGGCTGATGAAAAATTCAGCTCAGTTAGTCAAAGAGTGTTGCAAAGGAAAGCCTGTTTGGTTTAGTCGCTCTAGTTTTCCTTCTTTCTCTGTCTGTCATTTCCTGTTTCTGATTGTCACTCTGCCTGCTCTCATTTTGTTTCTCTTTTGCATTTCTTCATTTTATTACCATTTCCATCTCTCTCTCCATCTTTCTACCTATTCCTCTCCCTTGCATCGTTGAAACATATTTCTCTCTGTCAGACAAATGGAAATTATGTAATTCTGCCATGACTCAAACAGTGTGACCATTGGTCACTGGGCAGCACTATGTGGTCAACATTTGCCCTACGCTTGACTTGAACTGCAAACCGTCTGCTCACTGAGACCATGTGACCGCGGCAGGCGCATGTGTTTCTGACCCGTGACTTGGAAAGGTTTGAATTCATATGGTGAAGCGATGGCTTTGCAACAATTAACAGGCTGAACCAGAATGTGTAAGCCTTCAAACACTCTGTGGTTATTAAAGCAGATTTATGCTGCCTTGTTAAATTGTGAAATGGCTCATAGTGCTTCCAAATTTAATTTCTCTGATGACATTTTTGATGTAAGGTCCAACAATGCACTTGTTTCTTTGAATCTTGTGTTGACTTTAATCTGTCTTGTTAAACAAGCCTCTGTAGTCACCTGTATGCTTTACATTGTTTTTCTATTGCCTAATAAAATATATATACTTAATAGAAAAAATAACTCAAGAAAAATTAGTTTGGTGTCTATTGAAAGGCTTTTGAAAATCGCTATCAGACAAGGGCTAAGGGAAAAGCGGCGAGGATGACGACTGAAAAGCAGCTCCGAGAGGACAATACTGAATCTAATCTGTTTATACAACCTCACCTCCAGTCTCCCGCCTGTCGCCTCTCATTTCAAACTTGACAAACAAAAAATATACACGCTTGTGCATAAACACACAAACACACACGGCTGTGCACTTTATGAAAGAAACAGAGGTCCTTTGCTTATCTCGCAGGTGATATCTGGGAAAAATGGAAGTGTTGCATTTGCATTTTAATTTGCCCTCAATCAGGCATTGTGTTTGGCTGCGCTGCGAAATTGCCTTGTGTTTGCTCTTCGTCCCTATTTATAGGGGCTCCATGAGAGAGGGGCCCTAAAATTCAAATCTGCCTGCTATCACAGAGTATGGAGATGAGGTTTCCTCCTCTCTCTTTTTTCTTCTTCTCTTATGCTGTTTTTTTCATCTGTCACTCATTTTCTGATGCCTGTTCTCAATCAACTATCTAGTTTTTTTTTAATCACCTCAGTCTTTCATTATTTTTTCTTTACTAAATTTGCACAAACCTCATTTTTTGCACATTTTTGTATCCCTCTAACATCACTCTCTACCTTTCTCCTGTCATCCCGCCCCAACCTGTTTCCTCATTGCCGGGAGAGTGGAAGCACAGATTTCATTAGCGATGCCATGTGCCGCGGTGCTCAGCTCTGAAGTCCTCCAGCAGTCATGGAATCACGACCCCGCTCTGCCCTCATCATCTCAACCCTCTGTCATCCCGCCCCATCCCATCCCCCCTTTGATATCTCTCGCCCTCCGTCCGCTCTTTCCGCTCTAGTCAACTATAACATGGCCATAAGCTGTCTGTGGCAGATGAAGGACCTCCTTCACACAACTAACTGCTCCCTTGAGTCCAGATCAGTGGATTTTTAACCCAATAGTGACTGCAAACTCTTTGAGAAGTAAAAAGCGTACGCGTTAAATTGTGCCAAAGTGTATTGCATTGGTAGTATAGCAATTTGATAAGGTACACACATAGGAAATGTGTTTACATCGAACTAGTCATCACATATGACACAAATAGAACAGTGCAAAAGAGCAAAGGTTTTTATAAGTGCTTCTGTGACCGAGTTCAAACCCCAGTGCAGGGTTTTAATTGATTTTTTAGTTAAATATCTTGCATTTGCACATGCCTGCGCCTGGGTTTTTTCTCCCTATGTCAAACCCCTTTATAGCCATCTGCGTAGGGAGCTAAAAGCACCGTGTGATCAAAAGCGGTCGTCAATCCATCATCAATGATTTACACATGCGGGTATAAAATGCCTGAAGGCTTTCTGGGTTGTGAAACAAGGTGTACATACATTTGATCAAATCCCTCTACAAACCGCTCCAGGTGCAAACGCGTCGACGCGACCCCTCTATCGATAGGCAGAGACCTCTGGGGACATAACCTTTGAGCTTTCACTGGCTGTAGTGATTATTTTATACAAGGTGTCAAGGAGGACTTTAGAGGTCAAGACAGATGACCTTTCCCCTTTAACCTTCAGGGGTCAGTAAGTCAACCATGGGGCATTAAGATGTCGGTATAAAAGTGTCTGTGTGGGGTATTTTATGTGTCTGTGATTAAAATCTAGTGGTGCCGAAATAACCTGCAGTTTGTAAGGAATATTATATATGTTAGTTTGTCGCTTTTTTAAATTGTATTTGCGTATGGTCCTTCATTTTTTACAGCTTTCATAGAGGTTTATTTTATGATGTCTCCATACATAGGTTTTTCATGGAAAATAATTTATATAATGTGCCAATGCTATGGTGAAAGCTGGATGAGGTTTATGCTCAAAAATGACTTAGTTCACACTAGGGAAGGATTGTAGTTTAGAGTCAAATGTTTGATTGGCAAGCTGACCAATCGGAGCAGACAGAGCTCTTGTTTCAGACAGAGGGTTAAAAGAGCTGCTGCAGCTAAGGCAGTATGAGTACAATAACTTATTGAACATAAAAGCATGTAAAAATGTAGGGGCACTGAATACAAATATGAACCTGAAAAGGAGAATAATATGCCCCCTTTTAATCAGAATGCCTTTATTCGTCCCACAGAGGGGACATTTTCATTTGTACAGCAGAAATAGCCAAAGACAGCTTAATAATATCACACCCAAGATACAAAAAACATTTATACAAGAAGCACACAATTTACAAAATACACAAAAAATAGACCTCAGAAACCACCCTGTGTATAGCTTGTAGTTTAACTACAATTTTTGACAGAAAATTCTAAGTATAAAAATCTACCTCAAGCTCATTTCAGTCTATTACGCTGTAATGCCATAGCAAAGATAGGCCCTGTGTTTCTATATCACTATCACTTTTAGACATCCCATGATATTGTAGATGACAGAATGTTGTAAAAACAACAAGCTTGTGGTATTTCTAATCTCTGCACAATTAGTCAGGGCTAATTAGGAAAATGCTGTTATTAAGGGAAAATATATGTGTGCATATTAATGGCATGATTAGTGAAAGCTGAGTTGTCATATTGATGAACTATAATTACCTTAGACCCCATCTGCAGATTTTCTCACTCAACATGTTGCTGCTCTTCATCACTTCAAGTCTGTCCTGAGGAGAAGGCATTGGCTCCATCACCACACACATACCCCCACGCATTTGTAAATGAACACATGCATGCCGATGCACATTTAAAGACACAGCTGTCCTCTGAAAAACATGAGCATGTGTGTGTCACATGTGACTGCGTGTCAGAAATGTGAGTAGATCGGGGTAGTAATAGTGTATTTACTGAATCACATATTAGAGTGTGTATCAAATTGAATCGCTTGTTATTTTAAAGGGGCCCTATTATTCAAATTTTCTGGTTCATATTTGTATTTTGTGACTTTACTCTGAAATGTTTACATGCTTTTACATTAAAAAATGTTGTTGTTTTTCCTCATTATATCTGTGATGCAGCACCTCTTTCACCCTCTGTCTGAAACCAGAGCCCAGTCTGCTCTGATTGGTTAGCTGGCCGGCTTTATTGTGATTGCTCACCCACTTAAATGTGTCCTGTGTTGGAGTGTCAGCCAATAGATGTGCGAGTGATACATGGTGAAAGTCATGTTACAGAAGTAAACAAATGAGTCCAGTGGAGGTATTTCAGGCAGGAGGGGGAGTTTGTCAGAAAGATACTCGCTCTGGAGGGAACTATGGTTATTTTGCCCTTTCAAACCATGCACAAAACACCTATTTAACAGACTACAGGGAAGGGAAAACCCAATAAATCCTAATAGGGCCTTTAAATAAAGATTTAAAGGGGTATCACTACTATTACTAGCACTGTAGATTGGCTACAGAGTCTTTATTATTTGTTGAGAGAACTGAAAGAACTTTGGTCCATTGTTCAAGTCTATTAGGAGCACAAAGTTGTTATCTCACACTTACAAAAGGTCTTGTTATGCAGGTTTCCTACACCGTTATGTTTCAGCCCGAAACAAATGAATGCTTTCTCTCACAGCAGAGTCACCAACCTGTTCTCTGACACGCAACAAACTGATAATTTAAAATGTCAAGCTGAGAAAAGACATCCTTGTTTCCTGTTGTGTTCTCTCACCAACTCATCTTCGATTGAAAGCAGTGTCCGCCTCAGGCATTAGCACCCAGGGAAGTGTAGCAGCGGCAGTGGTGCAGCCCTGTGGTTAACAGTTAGAGAAAAAACAAGTAATTAGCCTTCATAATTAAATCCTCCAGTCAGCCAGTCAGCCTGCTCTGTACAACCAGTCCCGCTTTTTCCCCTCCATTTACATAAACTGTAGAATTGGTCCGTGCAAAAATGGGGAATTAGCAGATTAATTCTGTTCTATTATCTGCATGGCGATAAGCAAATAAACAATTGGCTGTGGAGAAATGAAATGGGATAATAGCTGGTGGAAAAGTGAAGAAGGGGAGGGGGTGAAAAAGGGGGTCGTGGCTATTAACAGCCAGTAGTACAAATGAGGAGCATGGGCTGGCTGTGTCCTCTCACAAAACCGGAAATGTTAAGATAATTTTTGAGCGGTTTGTGACTAAACTGTGTTAAACTATGCCCCTGCGTCTTTACAACTTTGTGTCTGTTCATGAAGATATTTTCCAGAACAGACTATCAATGTGCACTTGTTGCCCGCTTTTGCATTCTATTGGGTTCCTGTTTACCCGAGGGGGGAGTCATCAGTAAGGGAAGTGCTCTTTGTATCTCATTAGAGCATCTCTTTGATTCCATTAATTACTGGCCTACTGCTGCTGTGGTTTGGCACAATCTGGCATTCTAACCACTCACAGTGTACTGCTGCTGCTCCACTGCATTATTTATTTACCGCCTTGGCATGATAATTAATAACCATCATTTCCCAAGGAGTCCTGGTGCGTGTGTGTGTTTTTCAAGAATGGATCAATTGCTGAGGAGCTTTTACATTTCTATATATTCTAGCACTTCCATGTTCAGCTGTGTATAGGTCCTTCAATTTCTTCTTCTCTTTGTGTCTTTGATACAGTGACTGCAGAAGGCCTCTTGCAAAGCACCCAACTGGATTTTGAGCTGATGATGTGCTCCAATCTCATATGAATCTAATATTACCAGCTGCATAACCCTAGTATTATTTTGTTACAGGTCTGAAAGGAGCTGACTGGTGAACTCAACGCACTTTTGTTTTCCCTTATATGTAACTGGTGCCCACCTTCTCCACAACCCTCATTTGTCCATTGACAAGTAGTGAAATTAAGGACAACGGATAAATGATCTAGGAGATCTTTCCTTGAGAAAATAACACAAAATTATAAAGTCAAGCCCTCAGAATACATCGTTGGAATGTGCTTTTAAAAAATGACACATTTACCCTTTTTTTTAACCCAACGTCATTTGGGAGTGCTTTCTTAAAAAGGTTTCTCATCCAACACCTTTTTGTTTACATTTTTGTTTCAGCAATAAAACAATGGTACGCTTTGTAATGGTTTAAAGAATCCCATTTGAGTGCTTTTGGGAAATGGGAACAGAAGTCTGAGGTTGGTGATCATGCTAACCACCTCCAAATACTTTACTCTACAAACGTTGTGGATCTAACTGCAGTTTTTACCATTGCTTTGAATTTACTCCCTAAATTAATGGCCACAAACACAAAACCAAATCTTATTCTATTGACTTCATTCCATCTCGTCCCTTTCTATTTAATCAAACCCGTGTTCTCTTTCTCTCCCAATTACCCTTCACTCCTCCTCCATTGTCTTTTTGTGCCATTTATACTGGAGTTGTGTCAGAGTGGACAGGTAGTCTGTTTTTCTGCTCTATTGACTGCTATGACCAAGCCGTCTCTCCCTCTCCCTCTCCGTCCCCGCCTTGCAGAGCTAGTTACGGAGCCTATTGACTGATTAGCTGTCGGCCTCATCGATCCCCAAGGTCGCACGGCTGGCTATTGACGAATAGTCCCACAATACCTTGCCTCCCTCCTTCCATCATTCTCTCCCTCTGCTCTTTACCTCTCTGGTATTTTCCTACTTCTCTCCTCTCTTTCCGCCCTGCTTAATCTATCACTCACCTCATTTCATCTCCAGTCCCCCTCTTCTCCCTCCATCCATCTGTCCATTCAGCTATCCATTCGTCTTTCCCTCTATCTCTTCGTTGCTGCTATCGCTCATCAATGCAGCAGAGATCGATGCAGAGGATAATGGGCGCTAGGCCTGAGAGGGAGACTGTACCGGTCCACAGACGTGGTTCTGACACGACTCGAATGATAGGAAGAGGGAGTAAAGATGAATAGATGGCAGGGATGAACTGAGGTAGGGATGGTCCTCAAGGTAAAGCGGAGGAAGAGAGGGGAACAGGACAAGGAGGGAGAATCAAAGAGGAGAGGTAGGCTGAGGAGTGTCTGCCTGAGGGCAGCTATGAGACACATGGGGTGGCTTCTGGGAAAAGACACGACAGAAGGCGATGAGAGAAAAGAGAGCTGGAGGATCCCCGAAGCTGGTAGAGTGTGACTTTATTTTGTGGAATCTGTCACTGAGTTACAGAGAACTGGTTAATGCACCACGAGAGAACTCTGCCCAAAGGCTGCAGTAAAAAGCAAGCTATGCTCATTGCCTGGACTTGGTGACATGGGCGCCCCCAGTAGAGCTGGGTGATTTATCTATTTAGAATTTATTGAGGATCATGTAACATTGTTAAAAAGTTCAAAGGATTAGCTCACCCAAATCAAAAAAGAGTCATTATGAACCCCCAATCTGTAGACATTCACTTTTGTTTTGTTTGCACAGAAGTATGTTTCTCTGAGATGTTTGCTGCCAACACAATAAATAGTAGTGATTGGAACTGAAAGGAAATAAAATGCATATGAAGTAAAAAGCAACAGGATTATCTAAAAATGTTTCCATTGGAAGGGCCTTAGTGACATGGACTGAGCCTTTTAAAATGTTTCAATTGTGTTGATACAATGGGGTAAAAACTCTATTGTCCCAGAGGTCAGAGGATGTCTTCTGTGCATTTGTTCACATCACTATAGCGCACATCCTAAAAAAAGGCTTAAGCATATAGCTAAGTGGGCTTAAAGATGAGGTTATCATCTCCTTGAATGTGAAATAATCCATTCTTACTGACATACTCAGCAGATGGCTAATGCACATGTATTAACCTAGTTTAACTGCTGCATTTTCCAAACATCATACTGCTGTCGTGGCCGTTAGATAGAGGTTATTTGAAATGAGTTGATGCGAGACTATTAGAGGATGGAAGACAGCCCTGAAGCCCGCCCATAGAAGCAAATGTCTTTTACATTACTGCTCATGGAGGGAGGGGAGGGTAAAGGGTGAGACAAGATATGAGTTAGAGGGCAAGGTAATGATACACAGTGTGTATATGAATGCAAATGTATACCTATGGCTTCAGCCCCGGGGATGCAGTCAATCATGGTGCTAAGTGTTTCAGATTGAAGGGGCTGAGCAGAGGCACAAATGACAATCAACCCAAGGAGGCTTTCTGAGGCGAGAAAGGTTGTTTGATTGGTGTTATTCCATATAGGATCACCCGGCAACAGCGCCAAGACATGGTCACATGGAGAAGGGGTAATATATCAGTCATATCTGAACATGATTTGCTGGAGAAGACACACGTTCAGAAGAAGAAATCGACATTGTATGCGTGTTGATTGCTGTTGCACTTGAGAAAAAAAGATTCAATCTGGTCCACAATTCATTTATAGAAACATTAAAAATTGAAATAATTCAGCTAGGTAAACAGATCCCTTGTTTGTTCATACTACAAAGGTCCTGCAGACTTTACCTTACCTCTGCTTACTTTATATTTAGCCTCGTAAAGTGTATGTAATACAACTATAGCTGTTTCCTGCAACGTTTTATAGTGGAGGAACTCTCGCCATCCTGAAATAAAGAGCACCTCTGCCCAACAACACAAATAAATGATGTTTATATAAGGTATAAGCAAACCGTGACAGTACATCGCTTATTTATGAGGCATGTGTTTATTGGGTTAGGTGATTGTTAAAACCTAGTAGAGATACTTCAGGTTTGTCTGAATCAACTCAGCAGGTGATAGATTTATTGATTGCATCCGGCGTTCACTTACAGTGATTAACCCAATCAGCATGTCATGATCAAAGGGCAACAAAACACCAACAGTTCAGTTTTATAATTTGGGAAAAGTAGTACACACAGCCCAACCTTTTATCCATTTTTTTTCAGTCCCAATGTGTTTAATCTCACACAGCTACAACAGGTATGTAGTAGTGACTTCTAATTTAAACAAATCAGACTCCTTCGTCCTAACATATTGATATCACTATGTTGCACTTCTTTTGGCCATTAGGGCGGCTGTGGCTGCGAGGGAGTGTGGTCGTCTTTCAAACAGAAGGTTGTTGGTTTTGATCCCAGCCCATGCCCATACAACATGTAGACGTATCCTTGGGCAACATACCTAACCCTGAGTTGCTCCCGATGGCATGGCCAACAGTGTGTGAATGTGTATGAATGTTAGCTTCCCTATAGCGGTACTGCTCTGTATGAATGAGGTGTGAAAGGGTGAATGACTGGTAGTATGTAAAGCACTTTTAGGGGTCGTAAAGACTTGATAAAGTACTATATATTGCAAGTACAGTCCACTTACCATTTAGTGCTCCAACAGATTGTACGTGAAAGGCTAAGTGTGGAACATTTCTAAGCGGTTGACCAATCACAACAGAGCCGGCCAGCTTACCAATCAGAGCAGACTGGGCTCTGGTTTCAGACAGAGGGTGAAAAGAGCACAGGTAGTTTGAGAAAATCACTGCACTTTTTGAAGATTAAAGCACATAAACAAGGAACAGTGGAGGAACAACATACAAATATGAGACTGAAAATAAGCTTAATAGGGCCCCTTTAAATAATAACTTCTTTATTAAAACCTTTAAAAAGCTATGGATCTGTGACCTGTTGATTGTCTGGTTTGTTAGGCTGGTAAAAGCCATACATCCCTTTCCTGTCACCTCTTGCTTTTTTCATTACTTATGTCCTGAATGCCACAGTTCTGAAAATAACATTCCAACAGCAGTAGAAGTGCTCTGTAAGTAGGGCTGCTGCTCTATTGAAGAAAATGATTTGATTGTAATTTCTGGTGATTTCATACCAAGGTCTTAAACAATACATGTTTTTAAGACTTTCCTGCATCTTAGCGGCTGTTTTTGAAGACTTATTTTCTATGAAACAATTTGGTTTGCTTCTCAGTAAGTACAGCGTGAGTGTTTACCCTCTGCACAGACGGCTGTTTGCTTTGCACTGTAATGTAGAAAAATGAGAGATAAAACAAATGCCTTTCTGTAAGTGTCCGTGCTGTGTGTTCATTTATTTATTTAGTTCTGTGGAGTCTTTGAACCCTTAGGTGAATGCTGTACCTACGAAAGAGAAAAAAGACTTTAGAAGAAAACAATAAAAATATGGATCCTGCTGTGCATTTCTCAAAAGTACCAAACATTTTTCTTTATGTTTCTTGTTATTTGTGCACGTTGACCCTATTCAGCCCTGTACATCAGCAATGCTGCAAGAACTTCCCCTTCTTCAAGCTGTCAGTGAATAGGAGAAAGAAGGGTTAAGAGTGAAGCAGAAAGGGGGACAGAAAGAGGGAGAGCGCAGAGAGTTAAATGTAGAAGAAGACGACCTAATTTAATTCCAAAGTGGTTTTCAAATTGAACCAGAGGGAAAACAAAGTCAGCACTTCTGCACTTATGTAACTCCCCTCTCCTCTCTTACGTATGAAAAGAAAGATGGAGGTTGCAAAGTAAATAGAAAAATAAGAGGGCTAAAAGAATGAGAATGGGGGGAAGGAAAGTGAATGAAAAAATGGAGAGAATTGGAGAGCAGGAGGTTAAACAAATATGGCTTGGCATCTGGAATTCAGTTTTTTTTTCTCTCCTTCCACTGTCTAAACACTCTTCTGCAACTTCTGAAATCTAAGTAGAACCACTTGAGAAGTGTAAACACTTAGTCAGTGTTGCGAGTAGAAATATTGAATAAACAATAAGTGTAAAATAATGGGTGTTGCTTTATAAACATAGTATTTATTTTATGAAGAAAGGCCATGGTGGCAGGAAGGTTGCATTTTTACCTGCCACTGCCAACACTTACCCATCATTAGACAGGTGGCAGGTTCTAATTTCATTCTCTGTGTTGACTTCTAGTAAGTGTGATATGGAGGTTAGAAGACAAAACAGATGATGGTGTTGTAAAGGATGAATAAAAAAATGTTCCTTATCTTTGTGACGCAAATTATTCTCTCTCATCAGTCCCTGTCTTACCATGTTTCTCTCTGTCGCACTGACATCAAGCTATAAGGCCCCAGAAGCGCTCTATTTGAGACAGAGGCCTGAATGAGCGTCTTGTTAAATAATGCAGTCTGCTGGCAGCCTGTTCTTGCTGGACTGAGGAGAGTAGTGGCACAGTGCAAAGATACAGACTTCTATTATTTAACAGTCTTCTGAAAGGCTTCAAGTGAGGCATTCCCATAATTAAATACAAGGCCCAGTGTTTTTGTAGGAAACTTACACACACACACACACACACACACACACACACACACACACACACACACACACACACACACACACACACACACACACATACATACAGTATTACAAAAAAAGGCTGGCATTCAAAGTTTGGAGCCAATGACGCTTGCCATGCTGATGCAGCTGCACTATCCACCAACACTGCTTATAAACTGTGGAAGTGCATGTAACATAAGGGATGCCAATTGTTTTATGACATTTAAAGCATTTAAAAAAAGGTTAATACGGGAGCATGTCACTCCTTTATGGAATATAATGATGTGTTTGTGTGTCATATCAGTGGATTTTTTTCAAATGTTCAAGAAATGTATGCGCTAATAAGCATGACATATTTCAGAATTGTCATGCAAGGCTGTAAATAAACATTATTTACTGTAATGCTAACTGATCTCACATGTGTAAAACATGTTTCAGCTGTACCAATGCAGCGATCTGTGTTCCCACTTGAGTTTATTCTGTATGAATAACGTCATTTAACTCGTTTCCATCTTAGGACATGACTGTATCCATCTAAGATGTAGCCTATATGCACTCCTCCTCTAATATGTGCAGTCATAAACTCTGGGAGAACTTATATTATGCAAGCACATTTAGAGCTGCCTCACTGAGCACCACATATATGCATACTAACGGTACATATCCTTAACATCCTTTAAATAGGGCAGTATGTGCTATAACATATGGATATTTGGTTTGATAAGAGCCTCAGGGAGTGAAAGTCATGCTCGTTTTGCAATAAGAAAACACCTGGAACGGTTACTTCTTTTGAACGTTTCCGTGTTGAAGGGGTATTATTTGGCGGCCTTCATCTCTATTGTTTTCCAATAGCCACTTTTTTAATGGCCTTGTTGTAGAGTGGAATGAAAACATCATTGTCACTTAGAAGCTTTTGAATTTAAAAATGTTTCCTTTTTATGGCAGCAGGTTTTGACAAGGCACTGATATTCACTGTGTGGGTAGTAGCTCAGGGATACATTTTAGACCATCTCACTTTTATCCGGAGATGACCTCTCCCTACAACGCCTCTACACTGAACATATACTGCAATGGTGTCTCTTAAAAATTCATTTTGAATGCTGCAGGCGAGTTGTTTAATTTAATATAGGATATCTTTCGGTGAATGAAGCCCCATTGGAGCTCCGTACTGCTTCCTCCATTACAACCACTGATGTTGCACAAAGTGCTCTTCTCCTACGTAAATTATTTGTGTCGCATTCAATGTCCTAAATGATGAAGAGTCAAAGATATGAATGAACTGTCAGTTCCTCTTCCTCTTGTTAATTTAAATCAACCCAACAAAATGTTTACTGTTGATAGATTTGGCTTATTTCTGATGTATTTTTTCTGGCATTCAGCCCTGCAGACCCTTAAAGACTGCTTTGCACTCATTAGGCTCCATTGGCAGCAAGGCCATGAGCCCAAACAGCTGAGTCATTCCAGCCTGGTGGTAACATCTTGTCTATATATACGTAGGTATCTCTTCCATCATTTTTCCTCCTTTCATTCTTATTTCTCTATCGGCGAGAGTCCCTTTCACCAACATGTTAGCCTGGCTGATATACCAAGGAATATCTCAGCCTTTTATTTCCAGCACTTTGCTCTCAGTGCTGTGACTATTCCTGAAAGTGGTTGCTGCATTCGCCCCTTCGCTTACCATTCTGTCCATCCTTTAAATAGATTATACTTGCTTGATCCACTCGGTCCTTTTTTAAACGGCTCATTCCTTCACCAGAAAACAGTTTTTAAGTGGCTTTCCTGAACCTGAGCCAGCAATCACGGAAGAGAAGAAAATTATTCTGGATTTCTGTGTCCCAAATGTAACCTGACGCGTTCTTTGAAGAGTGCAGTTGCTTCAGAGTTGAATTTGACTTTAATATATCACCCAATCTCTTTCCAAATCTTTCTTTTGCATTTTTTATGAGGCAAGTCTTAGCTGTGTATGTCGCCTTGTTCTGCTTTGCAGGAGTTTGACTTTCAGTCTGTTCTCAGGTCTGTAGGAGCCACTCTGTCGTAACAATAAGACCTGACAGCTCTCTCACAGCTCACACTATATCAATTCAGACAACCAATTACAACGTCTTACAGGAGTCTACAAATGAAAATAAGTTCCTTCTGCCTCTGGTTTCTTCATCTGTTTCTCTGTCTTGCTCTGTCCCTTGCTTTCGGCATGTTTCTTCCCTTAGTTCATGATTATTCTATCATTCCTTTTCCCGTGTCTGTCTGGGAAATAAAAAGGACGGAATATCTACGCCTTTGAGCTTGGCAACATATTGTCATAAATACACCCTGGAGGTGTGTGTGTGTTTACTCAGTAGCAGCAGGGATAACTTTAATAGCATGGCGGTTTCTTCCTCAGGTGACTGACTCAACCTGTCCTTCTCATTATTCTGTTTTCTTACCACTCATTGCCTACATTTTTCCTACTCCAACATTTATTTCCTTCTTAAACACACACTCTTTGCTTTTGCAAGTCTCTCTGACTCACTCAATGAATCTTTTCTTTCATTCCCTTGAGGACACACAAACATGCATACACACACTTGCTTTATTCCCCCTGGAAGCGATTTGTCTTAACAGGTGGTCATTCAGATTCAAGACCGCCACCGCAGGAGAGGTAGAGAGAAGTGGAAAAGCTTAGGATTGTAGGAGGAGGCAGAAGGAGAAATAATGTGTTAGTGGCATGGACATTATGTTCCATGTTATGTACTTACCTGTTCTTTAGAGATGAACACAAAGAGGTTGTCCTCAAAGTATCAATTTGATAGCAAGAGCAATTGCCATACAGCATCTTACACTTTAATTTCCATGGAGATTCTCCTTCTCTTCTTAAAAAAACTAATTGTCTTTAAGAAAGTCGTTTCTGATGATGAAACCTTGACTCAAAATCTTTTTTTCCTAGATTGCTCAAAAAGCCAGCCACAGAAAATCTTATTTTTTAAGTAAAATGGGTGCATTATGGGCATTTACCAGCTGTTATCACATCTTTACACTGCAAGCAAGCCTCAATTTCAGGATGTTCCCATACCATTCAAAGCTGTGATAGCATAAGCACCTGGTTATAGATAATCATCAGCCAACAGCGTATACCTCTTTACACACGAGAGTGAGAAACCCAGCCTTAACCTGTGCATTACAGGCAAACTCTTTGCCCAGCTCCTATTGTATTATAGATATATTTCTGTAACAGTAGGTCACATAACTCAGTGTCAAAGTAAAGGGACGTAAAAGAAAAGCACATTTCACTAAAATCAACCAAAATCAACACAGGAAAACATGGTGAGAGCATGTGCGATGCTGCAAGTGCTACAAAAAAGCCGTGTGATTTTGATTATTAAAATGTAAATGTGTTGCTTTTCACTATGTGTATATATCACTCTACATACAAACTAAATATATTTTTTGGGTTTTCAACCTTTGTTTCGACAAAATAATAAAACAAATTCCCTTTTGAAATGTATAATGGACATGTTTTACTGCTGGTATTTTATAAAAATAACAATATCAACAAATGAATCCATGATATAAATGAGCATGAATAGCAGGTGTGTTTTGTATACTATATTTATGACTTTTTTTATTTAGCACTTTACATATAGTTCATACTGCTCTGCAGGCTTATTGTAGCACACTGTAAGAGGAACATGTGCTGTGCAGTAATGGCGTTTAACCGTTCACCCCTTCGCCATGCATCATGTGGGTAATTTGCATGGTGGGCTTTTGAGAGCGAACAGCCCAGTCTCGTTACTAAAGTCGAAAGTTTAATGACTCTGTTAAAAGGAGAGCCCTGTTTGAAGTTAATGTGCTCTGCTGTTAGAAATGCCATTAAGGCACCACTGGCTGGCTCTGTGTGTGTGTGTGTGTGGGGGGGGGGGACGTAGGGTTCCCTGACATCATTTGTCTTAGAAGGTAGTGTGTGTACGTTTGTTCCTGATTTGTGTGTGTGTCCGTTTATACACCGCATTTATCTTTTATGTGCCTGTTTGTGTTTTTATGTGACACTTCATATCCCAATCCATTTATCCTTTTTATCTGTCCTACAGAAGCATTACTGTATTGCTTCTGTTGAACTATATATTATCTCCCCGCCCACGTCTGTGAGCAGCAGCATGGTGCAGCAAACGGAAAGATCATTTTTCATATGAAGTGCTGCGATTTAGGCCCCTCAAAATCCCATGTTCCCACCCTGCTCTAGTGTCCTCGAGCAAGACTGTAAATCCCAACCAGCCTCTGGAGTGCTTCTGCTTCCATATTTCGGTTCAGTGGGGAAGTGACAGCCAGTTTCCCTCTCAACAAACTGCCCAATGTAAACACTATCAGCTAGAGGTGTACATACCTGTGTATTTGACATCTGCTGCAAATTGTATATCGCATATTTCCCTCCTTCATTGTCTTTTTTTGCATCTAGTATACATCCAAGTCAAGTCTAGACTCTCTAGTCTGTTACAACAAGTCTTAAGCCAGGTCTCAGTTTTTTTAGACCACTTTATGTGATGAGTCAGAACCCAGGTCCTATAGATAAGTCTTTGTCATCACTGAATAGACATATATTAGTCCTAGACAGGACTCATCCCCGAAAGAAAAGACTTGATCAGCACTCAAGTCATATGGATAAGTCCTATATTCATGAGTTTGAACTCAAGTCTGCCAAAGCCGATCTTAAGTCACCAAGTTGGATCTAATTCAGGTATCATTAATCAATAAAGACAAGTCATATGGAAACTGTATTTTAATAAAACAAGTAAAAAGTCAAGCATCAAGCACTTGAGAAGAGATCCGGTCAAGTGCCAGTCTTCTGAGGGAACAACCAAGTCTCTTCACATGACTTTAGCAAGCTGCCAGTCAAGTTGCAAGTATGTTATCAAAGCTGTGATGCTTTCAAGTCCTTTCTACCAAGTCCTGATGGAGTCAAGTCTTCAAGTTCCATAGAAGTCAAAGTCGTTTCTCCAGTCTCACATTTTTGTGACTTAGGCTGAGTTACAAAACTCTGTAATGATACATTTTGTCTTTCACTCCCAGATCTTCTCTTCAGACTTTTAGCAGTCTAATATTCTCCTCCACTCTCCTGTTGTATAAGAAGGATAATGCTTGAAAATGGTCATCCCAGTGAAGCATCAGTGGCCTGTGCTTATCCCTGTGTAGGTGTTCTCTCTCTTTTGGTATAGGTTGAGCTTCCAGAGACTTTTGGTCTGCCTTGGTGTTAGCTGGCTTGTGAGCAGGCCTGAGTTTGCAGTGAGGACAGCCAATGCTAATCTTGCCCTGGAGCAAACATAACCAGGACGAATAATGAAATGAGCTCCTTGTCTGTGCATGTAAGAATGGTCGTTTGTGGGAGACAGTGTATATGGCTGCGTTTAAGCTAGATGTTCATAATTATGACAGTGTTGTACTATTTACTTTTATGTATAAGAGCACTTTACTACATTTGTTGTTGTTTTTCTCCCTGGTTCATATCAAGTACTTTGCCTTGGAGGTATACTGTTAAGTTCATGCACAGTGCAGACACAAGTAAAAAGAATCAGAGCTCTAAACATTAGACAACTCTTGAATTTATTTATGTTGTCTTCCACAGCTATACAGACAAAATAGCTTTGTGAGAGCAGGCTACATTGACAAGGCCACAGTTTCCACTTCCCGAGAGCAATTGGTGCACCATAAACCTGCTGTCTTTCCTTTGAGTACTTCACCTGAGTGCTAGTGGATGTTTCTCCCGCAGCTGTCTCTTCCGGCAGTGCTTACTTTGTATCCGTCACTATGTGTGTTGTCCTTGTGTATCAGCAAGACTGAACAGCTCAATTAATACATCACACAAGCCACGGAAAGATGAAAGAGTGGGTGAGGTGAGGGTGACGCGAGGGTAAGGAGTAGAAAGTGGTGCTCACTCTTTAGATATATTTTTATTGAAACCCATCACTGCGACAAAGGAGAAGAAAGCAACACCTCCTACAGTGGACACATATTCAAACCCACAATTTAGAGTCAGACTCTAAAATTCCCATAATGCATTCTGCAATCTGCACAAAGGATCTTTTCGGAAATGAAATACAGATTATGTTTTCCACTCTAAATACAAAAATTATTGTTTGACTGTTGCTGTTTTATGCTAGCCTTAGCATACCTGAAACTTGTTTTCTAGACCGTAACCTTTGCAAAAATGTAAGGTTTGAATTTCAAGACAGGCTTCAAAATACCTTTTGCTCCATCACTGGGGAAATGTCTCTGTCTACTTGTTGTAGTTGATCAATATCTTGTTAAAAATGTTTTCAAAGTTGTCTCTGTCTTTTAAAAGCCGTTTGACACTCTTCTTTCTTCCCCCGAGTTCTTCTCCTTTTCTGTCTTTCCTAACATAAAACATTCTGTATTCACTTAAGTTTTCCAAGTTATGTCAGAGTAGACAGTTACTCTTTATGCATCTGAGTCAACTGTACTAAGCCGGGACTGTGTTTTATCTTTTGTGTATGAAAGTCAGTCTCATCTTGTGTGTCCTACATCGTGCTGAGGCCATATGGACAAAACCACTCCACCTCCAAAAGAATTGGCTCACAGATCCACATTGTCCCTGTAATGATGACCAATTATTTATGAAAAAAAGCTTTGCAATTGGTGTTTAATGTGTTATGGCTATTAGTCAGAGCCATTGGTAGCGCAGACGCAGAGCTTTTGTTTCGTTGTCACATGTTCTTTCTCTAATTTTCCCCCCCCTTCCTCCCTTTCAGTGACCCTTCTTTTGCCTGCTTTGTGTTTCTTTATCTTCCACTTTTGTGTCTCCCTCCTGCCCCCTAAGGCCCATTAGTCTGTCTAACTCGGCTGTGATTACAGGACTTATGTGTTCAGTGTGTGATCATAGTGCCAACTTTGTCCTCAGAGTCTCTATCTGACTGACTGACGCTCACTAAGGCACACTGATCCCTCTGTGTATTGCCCGAGTATTCATTTATTTGCACTTGCTCCTTTTTTTCTACCTTTCTTGCCAACTATTTTTTTGTCTTTCTCTCTCTTTCAAGTCCTTGCCTTTTCCTCACCCTCCTCCGGTGATTATTTTCTGTCGTCTTTCTTCGCTTCCCACCTCAGCGTTTCGCCACCACCCTCGGTCCTTCTCCCTCTCTTATCTTTATCCAAATGCTTCTATGCTATCAGCTTACCACAGAACCACTTTTAGGGCACCCGGTAGCGTTAACCCAAAAAATAATGAAGTTAAGTGTTTAGTAAAGGATCTCCCATGGTCCAGCAAACTTCCCTGCACTTCAGCCAAAGCACTAGTATCTCACTTTTAAGCAAACCTAAAAAAAGAAGGGAAAAAAAACCTCCCCTCTCATTGGCCTCCAAGCTATCCATACTGCAGTGACACTCAGAGGAAGTCTTATTTTTAGGACTCTCAAATAGCACTTATGTAACTTTATAACCAGAATATTATTCCCACGAACTGACAGAGTCATGGCCTTGGGATGAAAAAAAATATGGAAAAGAACACGTCTGAGAAAGTAGTTTCCCAGCTTGTTTATTTAGCTGCAAGTTATATGCAGTTTTGTTTGTACCGTCCAGCCGATGTATCGACTGGTTTATTTCAACACTTGCTTCTGTGCAACTGTAAAACATCTACAATGCAACGTAGTCCATAGCCTCCTTATCAGAGCATGAGTCAGGTAAAAACAGGTTGTGAGTCGTCACATTTTACAAGGCCATGGCATGAGTCACACTGTGTAGGTTTCTGCTCTTTGCTCACCGGGATGTCCATGTGCCCAGTTGTTAAAATAGCCAAATATTTGTCATAGACAGGCTATGAAATAACAATGGGAAAAATGGTTACCTTTCAAGCAGTCTGGTTCCTACTCTGACTGTCGCACATGTTCTTTTTTTACAAGGTGCCTGGGATTGTTGAAAGTCAAAGTACAATATAGTACACGAGTGAAGGTAGCCCTTTTAAAGAAGGAAAGAGTGTGCTCTTCACCTTGGTAATGAAAACGTGTTTTTTTCTGGTTGTCAGACTCCTTTTGCTTCATGGCTGTAGGTGATGGGAACACTGCAGGAGAGCCTGAAACCCAAAAGTGCGTGTGTCTGTATATGTGTGTGGGTATTTGGTGGAAGGTCTTTTTTTAAGCAGATGCGCTCAAAGCATGGGTAACTTAAATGTCAGCAAAATCCTTTAGAAATGGGGCGGTAATGCAGCTCGCCATATGTCGCTACAGATGTTGATATTACATTATAGATTAAGATGAATGTGCTGATGATGGCTCTCCTGTACTCCTGCTGCATACTACTGAATCTGAAACAACGGCCATTCTCACAGACACCCTGACTGCTGAGCTGTAGTTTACTGGTTGCTATGCCAACTGTGGTTTGAACAGGGTGCTTATGTACTTGGCAGGCCTCTTGTTGTAATCACGGATAGTCGTCAATGGTGGACATATTTATGTCCCGTACTTCAGAAAAAGGAGAAGAACAATATAATTGCCACTAAAGACTTACTTAACGTTTTTAGAATTGATTAATTTGATGATTTTTTTTTCTATAATTTATTTCATCTTTTTGTAATTAAAAGTTGTAAAAATTCAGAAAATTATACTTTCAAGATCTTATTCAGTTTACAGTCATATAAGTGAGAAACAAAAGCATAACACATTCACATTAATGAACCTGTTCTGAAAACCTTTGGTGTTTTTGGCTTAAATGTAAATAATTAAATATCAGTTAGAAATGCAGCTCTTCTGATTTAATATCCTCTCTACGTCTATTACTAAAATGTGTTTGTGTGTGGGGTAAATGGAAGTTAAAGGGGCCCTATTATTATTTTTGTGGGCTTTCCCTCCCTCCTGCCTGAAATGCCTCCATTGGACTCTTTTGTTTTGTTTTGTAACATAATGACATCATATCACACTCACACTTCTATTGGCTAGTGCTCCAACACAATGTACATGATAGGCTAAGGGGTGGGACAGATCTTTGTGATTAACACATCACAATAGAGCCGGCCAGCTGACCAATCAGAGCAGACTGGGCTCTGGTTTCAGACAGAGGGTGACATACAGACAGTATGAGAAAAATAAAGAGCGTTTTGAACATTAAAGCATGGAGACATGTCAGAGTAAATGAGCTGGGCCATAACTGGGCCCTTTGAAAATATAGATGTGTTGGCACCAAAATAAACTCTCATTAGTAATGTAACGCTCATTATTTGCTTAAGATGCTAGCTGTAAAATGACTGCAGTCTTGTAAAATAAGTATGATATCCCCCCTTAAACAAAGGACAGTGCAAGTATATCAACCTTGTAGATACAATACAAATGTAAACTGAGATTGTTAGAAGATCCATTTCAACTGAGAAAAATAATACTTGCAGATGCACTCTTATGTGTTCACTTTGTTTAACTCCTTACCAGACATGCAGTAGTGTGAAGTTTTTCCCCTGCCTTCATGTCCTACTATTTTTTGCAGAGCTGTCCAAGGTGCTGAGAACAGATTCACATCTTGCTCTTGCTCCCTGTCCGTGGTGCTGAAAGTAAAACACACGGAACAAACCTGGGTTAAGTGCAGTGGACTCTCCGCTGCTTGAGGGGAACTAACTGAGGGATCTCTTTGTCTCTTGACTTGTTTTGAAAGCTCCATGCTCAAGTGCTGTTTGCGGCTTCTGTTGTGTTTTTACTACTGTAGCCAGGGGATGATGGAAAGCTCTTTGTCCAGCTTAAGTCCTCAACAGATGGTGTTAATGCACTTATTAAAGGAAACATTCCCCCTCACCAGATTTTGACAGGCCTGCTCTAATTGGTATTGGCCTCAAATATAACAGCTTACATTGTCAGACATGTACATTTAAATCTACTCTTCCTTTCTGAGTTTTAACATGCTTTGTCAATACGCACTTATGGCGCACTGACGTTTTTATTTCTACTGACAAGATGAAATAAATGCAGTAGCCTCTCTGATCCCTCCTAAATTGACCTCTGTTCTTCTCTGTTTGTTTTCTCCTGCAGTGGTGCTGCTGAATTCTAAAGAGACTCAGGCAGAGCTAGGCTGGACGTCCTACCCCCCCAATGGAGTAAGTGTGCTTACTTGAATTTTTTTATCACTAATTGTGGGTGTTTGTTTGTACATGTGCTGGTTCACTCGCTTTGTTCCTCAAACAGCTGCTTGCCTAACAGCTGGCCCAGACCACTGGTTTTCATCCTACCTCTGTGCATGCTGTTTCCCTTCTTTTACTCATATTTCCCTTCCTTTCCCGTGTTCTTCTCTCCCTGTCTCATTATTGTCATGAATCAATGGTGCTTATACAGGCTCGGATGATGCAGCGTACAAAGCAGCCACACAGAAATGCCGCCATAGATAAATGGTCCCCCTCCACATCGATCGATGGAGCTTGTAAAAACCTTAGCGCTAAGTTATGACTGCAAGACAAAAGCAGGAGGTTGTTTTTTCTAAAGAATCTTTCACTACCGAAGCAGTTTGTCACCCACTTCCCACTTGAAGGTTGGCCTTTCTATGCGTTACGGCAGAGGTGTCTATTATATAAACAGCGTTGAACACACACGTACTGTTTAGTGCAGATTGTGTTGAGTCACTGTCTGCGTGAGGTGGCTTTTGGACCACATGCTAAGCTAAATCTTCAGATTAATGGACTTGTGTGACTCGCCTACAATCCCCAATAGAACACACTTTGATTTAGTCACCATGCAAGAAGTGCAGTTTATCACATTGCCATCTTCCATAATCTTTTTTCAATGTCTGGTTTGCTTTGGAGTTTGTGTGTATGAGAGACAGAGGGAGAGATCCACATTTGGTGCTCAGTTTACTTTGAATTCTGTCACGTCAGATTAATTCTCAGTAAATCAAATAGTCCCACGGAGCTGTAGTCATTCACTCACTAATTATATGTCAGAATAAAATGTTTTCCCAACTTTACACTGCAAACTTAATCAATGAAAAACAATCAGAAGCAATAACTCTGCTTCTATTGGACATATAAAGGCACTGTACATGACATTGACTTTAACTCAAACAATGTCATTACAGAGGGGGTGTCAAGGTGACCTTTCTTCCATATTTAATACAAAAATAAATAATTGAAACCCCAATTCAAAAACTGCAAAACCCTCACATAATAACTCAAACGTATTATATATACAGTATGCATATACAATTCAGGATGGCCTTAACGTATTTAAATATTTATTATGATAATGGAAAAGTCATTAAGAAACAAAGATAGGATTGTTGTACTCTGCATTAACACACTTTTATGATTCAAAAGCCATGTTTTTTTCTAAATTAAAACCAAAGAAAAATAATGAAATATCATGAAATACTAAATCTGGACTGCCTTTCCTTTGTTAAAAACAAACAAAAAACTACTGTAATCCTCTGTGAACCCCTCCTACTAGTCACTTGTGTACAGTCCCTCGACTTATGGTTGTATCCGAAAGGAAGGCTACAGTTGCTTTGTAATTCAAGCAACTTCTGTCAAAAGATGGACCAGTGATTTATGAAAGATAAAACCCATTCCCTTGTTGAATTATATAAGAATATTCATGAAAATGCCATAAATTAATTTATATATTTCATTCATTTACATGTTTGCTAAAGATATTTATTAGGTGTGAATCACTAGGTTGAACACATTCCTCTTTAACGTATTACTGTGTGAGAAAGGCGGTGAAGATAAAAGGAAACCAGCAAAACAAGACTAAGGTCTGACCCACAATTCTGAGACACCTCTTAAGGCTGATGTAATGACTGGGGTTGTGCAGTTTATTTTCTCTGTGACTTTATTAAGGAATCTGAGTGCCAATGCTTTTTTAGACACCCACTCATCAGATTATGTCATTATACCTTTCACAGGTATTGAATGTATTCTGTCCTTTTGACTTTTGACTTTGTCTTTCATTATCTGGGTTGCATCCCGCCCACATCTCTTTACTTTGTTTTCTATCTCATCACTCGCTCATTTATCGATTTGTTCACAGTTTTTAAAACTATACCAATGACTCCCTTCCGGTTGTTATTCATTCCTCTTTTTTCTTTTATCTTCTTGACTTCACCTCCACTCTCACCATTAATACTCACTGTTATACTCCTCTATTGTTCTTTACCCCTCTCCACCTGTCCCCATCTCTCCAGTGGGAGGAGATAAGTGGTGTGGATGAGAAGTACAAACCTATCCGAACGTACCAGGTGTGCAACGTGATGGAGCCCCTGCAGCAGAACAACTGGCTGCAGACAGGCTGGGTGCTGCGTCGTGGCGGCCAGCGCATCTTCGTGGAGCTCCAGTTCACACTACGTGACTGCAACAGCATCCCCGGTGTGGCGGGAACATGCAAGGAGACGTTCAACCTCCTGTACGTGGAGACGGACAGGGACCTTGGGGGCGTGACCCGGGAAGACCGCTACACAAAGATCGACACCATCGCCGCTGATGAGAGCTTCACGCAGGGTGACCTGGGCGAGAGGAAGATGAAGCTGAACACGGAAGTGCGTGAGATCGGACACCTCAACCGCAAGGGTTTCCACCTGGCGTTCCAGGACGTGGGCGCCTGCGTGGCCCTGGTGGCCGTGCGGGTGTACTACAAGCGCTGCCTGGCGACTGTGCAGAACCTGGCAGTGTTCCCCGACACGGTGGCCGAGGCGGCGTTCGCCACGCTGGTGGAGGTGCGCGGCAACTGTGTCAACAACTCCGAGGTGGACGCTGACAGCCCTCCCAGGATGCATTGCAGCGCCGAGGGGGAATGGCTGGTGCCCATTGGCAAGTGCAGCTGCAGCGCCGGCTACGAGGAAGGACACAGCAGCTGTGAAGGTAGGAAATAAATAGACAGCGGGATGCATGGGTAGATGAAAGAGGCCAGAAAACAAAAGGAACAAAAAAGGATTGTGTGAGGAGATCCAAACAAAAGAATCAAAGGACTAGGAAGTGAAATGTTGGTAAAACAGATGTGATGACAGAGAAGGGAGTAGATTTCAATCCTTGAGGTATTATTCAGGTATTTGTCAAAACAACAAGAAACTGAGAACAATTCACTGGTATAAGTAAAAACTGAAAGTAGGAATCCTTAAAAAAAAATCAGATTTAAAATGATTTTCTCTTTTTCAGACCTGGAAGTTACCGCTTCCAGAAAAGAATGCAAACATTGGTATCAAATGATACATTTGGTCTAAGAATGAAATATAAATAATTAGTCTGCTTTGTTCTTCTTCTTCATTCGCAACTCCACATTCTTATTGCATTTACAAATAATTGACAGGGATGACTTAATAAGAGGTTTGAGTTACACTGAAGAGAGTGAGAAAGGTGAGGAAAAAAGGATAGCTGAATATGGAGAGAAGTTGTAAATGAGAAACTGGGCTTCTCATGTTACAGAGAGTAGAAAAAGTCAGATGAGACAGAAAGGGTTGAAATGTGTGAAAAAGGCCACTGGAGCTGTGAAGATGCAACAGATACTGTAAGAATGAAGGTGAACATTAGACATAATTGCATGTGAAAGGAATAAAATCAAAAAAGAAATCTCTGTTAACAAGTGTCGAAACAAAGGGAATGTCAATGAGTGAATGTTATTTTTAAAAGGGCAATAAAGAGACGGACAGAAGCTCTCCGTTTTAATCCATGCCAGCTATTGTTCAACAAAGCTGAGGGCCTCGATCGCTCCGTGATGTAATCTCATTTCATGCGTATGTCCAGAGAGTGTTATCGACATGTGAGGCATGGTATGTGGACCGTAAGCCTGAACAGTGTGAATGCTTTGTGTGTAAGTGAGAACACAGTGACTAATGCGCTCTTTGGCAGTGCCCTATTGAGTTTAACACCACAGCCTCTAACATTTGCATGTGGCCTGAAATACTACACACACACACACACACACACACACACCGCACACGCACACGCACACGCACACACACACACATGCACAGTTCCATGAAGCTGGGTAAAGGCGTAGGCTACCGCACTCTGACGTAAACAGAGAGGGACTGTATTGGAATCTTTTGTCACTACGTATTGCTCATAGCAGTTTGATCGCAGACTGTGGCTGTTGGCTTTCACACCCCATCTTGCATTGTTGTGCAATGCAATGTGGGTGTTGTAGTCATTGGACAGCAGACCGGGTGTATTATAGTGTTCAGTTTTGTCTCCTCTAGACAATGGTGTTGTTTTATGGGTGTGATTTTGTAGCTCGGTCTTTCGGAAATCCAAGTTTAAACCTTGTTTTTCACCTCAAAATAGGTCCAGTGTTGGGAAAATACTGAATGTGCTCTTTCTCAAGTGTAATACTCAAGTGTGCCTGATAAAGGAAATTCAAGGATATGACAGGATGTTTGACCTCCTAGAAAATAAGTGTGATACACTGTTATAGGCATATGATGGCTATGTGACAACGATTAACACAATGATTCAGCCTCCATGGAGATAGGCATATAACAAGCATGATCATTTCTGACGTGAGCCTCAGCTAATCTGACAAAGAATAAAATCCTGTTTTGAGCCAGTATTTCTCCATCTTCTATATTAGCAAGTGAAGGATATCGTTCGGGGGAACTAGTCTTTCCATTTGCTATAAGTGATGACTACTTCCATTCTTGCAAGGATGATAAAGACCTGTATCCTGATTTTGAACTCAAGCTGGTGTGTAGTGAGATTTTTCTAACAATAAAGGTATAACAACATATTGAGATATTGACCCTGTTGAGATCCCATGCTGATATATGCAGCTATTTTAAAGAGAATTCTGACCATTTAGTTTTTTTGCATCAGTCCTAAGAAGTTTGGGCATAAGGAAGGAATCACAAGTAGTTTTAGAAGTAAAACACAGGTGACAAACAGGCAGGTGGGTAAGAAAAAAAGGACACCTGGAAAGAATCAGAAAAGAAGGGTAGAAGCACCTAGAACAAGAGATAGCAAAAACAGAACACTTGGCAGGACAGAAATGTGAGTAAAAATGGAACAAGTACAGTCATACAGTTTGTAGAATCAACTATGCGCATCACAACTTTGTCTGTGTTGCAGAATTTCTGTTCCTTCAGCAAGTGTTCAAAAGTTGGAGATGAACACTGCCCACTGATATTGGCAGTTGGCTTGTGTGCAAACAAAGTAAGTGTTGCTTGACCTGCTCTCTGTAATTACCAACAATGCTTTGTCTACAATAAAATCTCAGCTGAGGACAATAAAATCTGACGGACAGACGAAGAAACAGTGTGCAGAAAAAATAATGAGCCGTGAGCCAAGTCTGAAAACATTGCAAAGTGAGTATAGGAAACTAGTGAACGGGAGAATAAAAAAGCTTTTGAAGGAAAAGCAGGAGCAAAGGGAGAAAAGGACAGGCCGGGCTTGCTGCCAAAGGAGCAAGAAGACAAGGATGTTAAAGCCCGGTGACAGCACTGATAAAGACAGGAAGCCCAGAGAGGGAGAGATATACTGTGTCTTTGCTGCTCAACCTTCCCTGGGTACCGTAAAGTAAGTTGGGTAACAGTCTGTTCTGCTAGGTGACAGGGCCTGTCATGCCCCCCTAAGAGCAATCCACCCTCACGTAAACCTATATACACACATACTTCAGTGTCTCATTTCTCTGCTCAGCCATACTGGTATGAATATGCAGCCCCAACCTCAGACATCTCCCACCGCACCAGAGCTATTGATCAGCCGTAATGCTCCACTAAACTGAAGAATTGCGCTGGGACTGCTCATACTCACATATAGTCAGGACACACATTCTTTAGCATGCTGTACCTGCAGTTACACACACACACACTTGGGTTGATTTCATTCGGGTGGACAAGAGAGACATTGAGTTTCTGTGTGGTGTGTGTGTGTGTGTGTGTGTGTGTGTGTGTGTGTGTGTGTGTGTGTGTGTGTGTGTGTGTGTGTGTGTGTGTGTGTGTGTGTGTGTGTGTGTGTGTGTGTGTGTGTGTGTGTGTGTGTGTGTGTGTGTGTGTGTGTGTGTGAGATTTTTGTATTGCAAGCACACTTGTTTTCTGGGTGACATGCATGCCTGAGTGCTGGGAGATATGATATAATGAATGCAAGGCTGGCAATCATTACGTAACAATAATGTTACACTCATTTCCTCGCGTGTGTCTGTATGCAGGTATTGTAACTACGTCTTATTTACTCCTGGGTCTAATTGTGAAACTGAGTGAGTGCAAATGCGCTGAGCCTCCCGGTGCAGGTCAATAATATTGAGTAGCCAGTGAGTAGCTACTGATAATGGTGTAAGCAGATAGTGTTGTGCAGTGGAGAGGAAGATTGGTGCCACACACAGTGGAACAGTCACAACAGACCTGGGCAACACTGGATCACTTCAGACTTTAGCATCTATTCTCATAATGCATCTTCTCATTATTTGTAATTGTTAACTTGATTTAACATGAAAACACCACTACTGGTTGTTTTGTGTTTTCTTTCCAAGGTGTTATGCCATTTGGAATATTTCTGTAGAGTGGAGCACACATTTCTTTCAATTCTTTGTGACAGCTAGGATTCCCAAGCACATATAACAACAGCAGACAGCAGACATGGCATCTGCATTTGGGGTGGGATCCATTTTTAAGGGGCCCTATTATGCTCCTTGTGGTGTTCCCTTTCCTATAGCGTGTGGTTATTGTGCATGCAAATGGGCTGCAAAGGCTAAAATCCCAATTTTCCCGCCAGAGGCCGTTTTTTTAACCACATAAAGCCCCCACAAATTCTTATTGTCACTTTTTTAAATAAATCAAAACGGCACCAGCACACATTTGTAGTCACAGCGCCCAGATTATAAATCAGCACATGCAACTGAATTAAAAAGAGGTTTTAATTAAAATCTAAAAGGGAAATATTAGCATCCATTAAATTAGAACATCAGATTTCAGATCCTTTTCCATTGTTTACGCATAATAACTAAATGGATGTCTAAAAAATTCACGCAGTGTTAAAACTCTATTACTCTCGGTTTCCCTGCCTGTATCTCTTTAAAATTGAGTTACCACAAATACACTGTATTAAGAATGAATGAATGGAGAAAATTCTAGCGTGTAAAAAAACAAATGAGAAACACTTAATCCCCAGTTGCTCTGTGAGACTGCCGTGGCACTTGACCAGATTCTAATTTTGAAGGAGGATGTTATTGAAAATTAGCATATGTGCCCAGACAGCTTGCTCTTGTGTAATAATAAAGGTGTAGGAGCAGGAAAAACAATTAAATAAACGGATCAGTTAGAAGTGACACATGTGGAATCATCCATTGCTTTAGCTGTCGGTCAGCAAGTTGCATGAGCGCACACAGCATTGTTCCTTTATATCTCCACCCTGTATGCAACCGCACATTTGCATACATGTAGCAGCAGTGCTGAGCGCTCGCATGTTCATGCATCTCATTATGAAATGCCACCAGTGGTAACCCACGGGGGAATAATAAATGATGTAATAATTCACCTCGCAAACGCTATGTTTCATGTGTATTTGTGTGTTTCTTTCACACTCATGAGCTCCATCCTGTTCTAATTAAGCCAGGCTGCTCTTTCCATATAATTACCGAGTGTCGCGCATGCCTTCAGCAGATTCTCTTATTATCTCTGTTGTTTGCTGCTCCACAATTCCAGCTCCAGGCACATTCGCCACCCTGCTATTCCTTCCTATTGCTCTCATTCCCTCTGTAATTTACTCCACGCCTTCCTTCTCCTCCCCCTTTTTCCCCCTTCTTTATTTTTCCTCGCCCCCCCCATGCATTCCTTACACCGCCAAACAAGTGCGCACTTAATTTCTACCCCACTGATCTCAGTGGTTCCTCTAAACCATCATGTACCTCCTAATTTTCCTCCTTTTTTTTCTGCCCCTAGCTTTGCTTTTCTCTCCTCATTTCCCCTTTTTTCTTCCTAACACTACTGCTGTTTCTGTCTCCCCGCCCCCTCTCTCACTGGCCCCTGTGGAGACCATGTGGCAGGGTGAAATGGGGTGAGCAGGGTGAGATTTATCTAATATGTGTGTGTAGTAAAGAGGGAGTGTTTGTGTGTATGCTCAAAATGTTGGCAGTAGTGACGAATCATATGTTTCTGAAGTCTCCCTCCCTCTGTCGCAATGATGTCCCCTTGGTCTCTTGTCACTTCTTGTCATGTCCGTATCAATCCTCCTCTTGGCCTCAGATTGACTTTTATTTCCTTAAACCTTCCTGTTCCTCACTTCCCTCCGACAGATTTGTGCCTTTTATACAAAAGCCTCTCTAAGCCGCTATCACTTACCGCCCCCTTTTTTCCTCTACAGGATCTTTCTCCTCTTTCATACCCTCCTTCTCTCTTTCATCACACTTTTTCACCCCTTTACTTTATACCAGCTCTCCCTGGCGCAGTGCCACCTCTGCCCATCTGGTCCTGCCCCCTATCTCTCTCTCTTTCTCTCTCTCTCTTTCAATCCTTCTCAATCCGCTCCAGCCACGTCAGCCGCTACTGCTAGTCATCTCTCTCCCCAGCTTTCATTTTAAATAATTCACATTCTCCTGGGAGAAAGACTAATGGGTCTTTTTGAGCAGAGCATCTGACGTATTTATTAAGCCGGTCAGCCATACAACAAGTGGGCGGACATCCCAAATACACACTAGGACCAACAAACACTTGCACACACTTGTATAGAATTACCAAACAAACCCACACAGACTTACTTGCACCTTTATGTGTGGGCTCACTTGCAGAAGGACCATTAAAAATGTCCCTTGGTTATTGAAAATGTTAGCTGGAGGCAGGCCAAGCAACCAACATTCACTCATCCTCCCTAGGTGGAGGCAGGCAGGGGGAGGATGAGGCCAGGAAAGAGAGGAAGGAAGTTGAGGCAAAAAGAAATCAGAGGACATTATGAGTAGGGAAAGAAATGAAAATGTAAGGGGGGAGAGGAAGATGGAGGGAGACAGTGTTGCAGAGAAAGATAATTCTTGTGGTTGCCATTTGTTAGTTGCTATGCATGAGATCCGAATGCATAAAATATGAGTTGTAAAAGCTGAGGATGATTTCAAATGCACACAATGGTGGCGTAGAGATATATCTGTGAGAGATGGGAACGGATGGGTGATGTAAATTGAAAGAGGGAAGAGTAGGGAGAATAAAGATGAGGGGGTTGGAAGTAGAAAGATGTTAAAGAAAGAAATAAGTGCAAATCATGGGAGGTAATGGTAAGGGCAAGACAATGGAAGAAAAACAAAACAGAGAAAGATGAGGAAACTTTGGCCTCAGGCCGGATCGGTAGGCTAAACCAGCAGATTACATGTTCCTTCCATCCTTCCCTCTCCTCCCTTCCTCCTTGTAACACTTTCAGTCTTTTACACCAAACTCATGAATTAAATACAGACGACATGAATGCATCAAAGTTAGAAAAGGTTGGCATTCAACTTAATCATGTTGCTAACTCAACCAACATGACAGCCTCATTTCTCTCTGCCTCACTCATGACCGCTGAGCTGAATCCAACATTCAGTTACGGAGGGAAATATCCTGAAAGAGAAACTCTTGGATATGAAGGAGTGACGGGTGAGGATGTCTGCAAGGCATAGAGAGATTATTATGACTGCTTTGTTACTCATCATGCTGGTTTCTCTCCCCATTTTTCCATAATCATTTTAGGACCCATTTAATATTGCCCAATGAACCACATGCATATGATTGAGTATAACATTACTCACTGTTGGAATTCAAATAGGTTATGGACCTTTTAAGGTACAACAATTTGATATATCCCTGTGGGTAAATTGTGTTATTCTTTTAAAACTTCTGTGACATAGTGACATCGCTGAGTAACACTTGTGTATCTATTGGCCAGCACTCCAATACATTTTACGTGATAGCCTAAGGGCCGGGAAATCTCTAAGCAGTTGACCAATCACCACAGAGCCAGCCAGCTCACCAATCAGAGCCGACTGGGCTCTGGTTTGAAAAGAGGTGCTGCAGCATAGGCAGTATGAGAAAAAGAAAGACCTTTTTGAACATTAAAGCATGTAAACAGGTCACAGTAGAGGCACTAAATACTAATATGAAACCTGAAAATGAGCACAATATAAACCTCTAACATAATGTTGACATAAGGGGAAACTGTGTCACTAAAATCTCCAAACTTGGTGATTTAGTTTGTAGTATGAGATTCTTATTCCTGAACCAAATAAAGCATTTTAACATCTATAAGATCATTAGAAAAATGCATTCCTATATTAAATCATTAGTGTTTTGTTAGGGGACAGTGACAATGATCTTCTATCCATCTTGATATACAGTAAAAACATATTAAGATAAAAATATCATATTATAGATAATATAGATATAGATATTGGTGTAAAAATGTGAGGCCAATACGTGACAATTTGTTTATTAAGACAAGAGAAAAGAAAAATAAAGAGAAAATTCTGTGTCCCATAAAATAACTGCTTCCCACAAAGATTAATGCACTGATGCCTTTAGGACACAGCTGCTGATGAGCAACAGATTATGAAACACACTTGACACAAAAAAGGTTGGGTGAGGAAAAGCGGACCTGAAAATAAAATCTGAGCCTGATTATGTCAGACTGCGTAATTCTGTCCTGAGGTGGCACGGCAGCAGGACGCTGGTGCACGAGATGTAAGTGTTTCAGTGTTAATGTGCACATTCAACGGTGTCATATAAGGAAAGATTTTAAAAGCCATTAAAGGACCTACTTTGGCTCGAGGGAACAAAGTAGCACGGCTTGAAATTACACACACATGTGCCTACTGCCTGCCATCCATGTGCATCCTTCCTCTTCTGTTAAAAATGATATATTATAGTTGAAAAGGCACTGTTGAGCAATTGCCCTGCTGTACCACTACCACCTGTTTCCATCCCCATTCACCCTCCAGTAATAACTTTCCATCTGTTGGAAATTGATGTGGGATCAGTCAATAGATCTGTCTGCCCCCACTTAACCTGAGAGAACTGACTTATTCTGTTGAAATGCTCAAAAGACGACGGGCGCAGCGGAGCACGCACACATGCTCTCATTCAAAAGTAAGTCTTAACAGGAATGGCATTAAAGCAGTAATACGTTTTAGCATGCAGATCTCACTGTGGTCGCAGGAGTGAAATGAAGAAATAATATCCTAAATGAATCTCGAAGTGCGGAGTCAAAGGTGACTGGATTTGCAGAATTAGTCCTGACATCTTTTTTGTTGCTCATTCAGCTCAGCCACTGAGCCAGTTCTCCTCTCTTATCGGTGAGGCGTTCACTGGCAATATGATGTATTGTCCACATGTTGAAGGTAGTAAAAAAAATAAAAAATCAGTTGTCATTTATTAAAATTAAACCTTGCGTATGACAAATCTGTTCTGAATTTGCTCAACGATTTTAGTTTTTTCATGACATCCCTGTTTGTTTCTATTCAGTGTATAAGAGTGTGTGTGTACACGCCGGCTGTCGTCTCTGTATTCACAGCTTGGCAGAGGGGCCCACCGTGAGGACAGAGTGCCCGCCCCCCTGGCATGGAAGCCTCTGGCAGCTTTGCTTTCCATCCCCCTGCCTTCCTCATGTTGTTGTCATTTGTCATCAACCTCCCTATCATGCACCCTCCCTGGTGCACACTGATACCCATTCAACACAGAATCCACATCCCATTGAGAGTGGAAGGCATTTCCAGCGACACCTGCGCCACTGTGCAGCAGACTCTCCCCCTTACATGGAGTCATGTAATTGCACACACCCTCACATATGTGTGTTAATGTACACCATGAGTTCTTGGACACTTCCATTGACATACCCACACTCACATATCCCAGAAACAAACAACACCACATATGCGTGCTCAGACATGGGCTCACTCCCACTCTCTCACAGGCTCTTATTTGTTCATAACCCATTCCATCTGTTTCTGTCTTCTGCCTACCACTCGACACACACACATTGTTTTGATGTATAATCACGCAAAGTCCTACAAACACCTGCAGTCCTAATACTGACTAGATAACCCATAATCCCCTCGGATGGACAGGCTCATTAGCACTTGGAGGCCTTCAGACGCTCCCACATCGATGAGCGAAAATACAAAAACATAAATCTAGACGTAAGCTTAGGCTAAATCTTATTTTATATTCTGCTGCAGACCAGGGGGAGTTTCTGCGCACACTATATCAATAATTGTTACACAATGTCTTTATACACGTGAACGTGATCCTTGGTTTTTCCCTCTCAAACACACATTTACACTCGCACTATGGGTAGCAGTGTGAAGTGATTGGCATCCTGAGGCGAGTGTTATGGGTGACATTTCCACTGTGCTGTGGTATAGAGGTTTCCTGTAGAGTCTCTGCTCCACTGGCTCACCGAGGGATTGCGGGCGTTAGGTGGATGGAGGTGGGGATAGAGAGGAGAGGAAGTCTGACATAGGTTACCACATATACAGTACATGCATGTGGAAGGACCTACACCAAGGCTAAGCGTGCTTTTACACGTTCCTCAGATGGTTCCACAATACTTATGACTTTGCGTGAATTCTAAAGATTACCTTGAAAGGGGATTACCTCAAACTGGTTACGTCAAGAAAAGAAAAGCAGGATTGCCCAGAAAAAGAAAACACATACACACACACAGAAATTGAGAGATGACAGTTTGGAGGATGCAGGGCTTTCTTGTCTTTTCTTTATGCGCTTTAATTTCCTGTGATGTGATGAACAGTGCTGAGCCACAAAGAGGAACACAGGCCTTGTAAAGGCAAGATCAACTCTTTTCAGCAGTGTCTCTAAAGAATGAAAGTGAAACAAAACTCTAAATCTCCCTAGTGTTTCTCTGTGTATGTCTCCCACTGTCTCTGTCTTTATTTTGAGTGGGGATCTTATTAAAACACATGACAAACTGCTTATACTCTTTACTGCAACTGCCCACACAGATTACTCACAATCCTTTTCTTGTAGCAGCCTTTGTTACAGACAATTTACCAACTGTGGTGTTTGCCAAGCTGTTTTGGGTGGATGAAATATGTCTGCAATTTTGTTCGGATTGTGTATACATGCAACTTTAATGAATAAGGAGGCTGATGCCAAGGTCCATTAAGATAAAGTCCATTAAATAGCCGTTAGATGGTTGATCCAAGGAAATTTAGACTGTTCTAATGTTAGGAAGCTTAATAAAAATCTCTTTTGGAATAGTTGAGTCCATAACACAAATAGTAAAGGTTTCTTTCGAAGTCCATCTGTGGCAACACATGATTAGATTAGCATAGCAGTAAATGCTACCAAAAACTCGGTGAGGAAGATTTCAAAAGTTTTCGAAAATTCGCCAAATTAGGCTAGGGTTCGTAGCAGAGCAAATACTGCAACATTAAAACCCCTTAATGAACAGAGTTGAGGAAGAGTGGGGGTTTACTGTAAAGGAAATACATTTTTCATTTGTTGGAGGAAAATCAGTCCTTGCAAAAGCGGGATAGTTTCGCTTTGAGGGTTGAAAAGAAGTATGGGTTTTAGTTTTCTTTGCTTGATTGACTTGGGGTGCCTCAGCCTATCACAGTTAGCCTTGATGTTTGACATTTGCTTGTCCCAATTCAACTTGGTCCTATTTAAAACCAGTAAATTCACGGACGATGCCAAAGATGGAAAGTCGTATCATTAGTTAATTAACTGCCCTTCTTTTAATCAATTACGGATCACGCAATGCAAACACACACCAAAATGTAACCGCTGTGGTTGAACTTCACTTCACTTGCTCCTGTATGTTCTCTCCCTCACTGCGTTTCTCTCTGTAGCATTGGGATGCCTACCATCCAGAACAATGTAAATCTACTGTTGAATTAGTTATTTTCCTTCCCTATCATCCATCACACAGGACACACTGAGAGGGCGAAGTACGGAACAGTGACAGTCGGCGTGGTGCAGTGAAGCATTGCCATGTTTGCACAGATTGAAAAATCGGACATGGGAAAACACAAGTTCTCGCATGCCTGCCAAAGTACATTTTTGCCAGGCAACACACACACTCGATTCACGGAGAAATTCTTGCGCAAGGTATCTGGTTGACCTGGTTGTACGCAACATACATGTGTACACAAAAGCATGGTTTGGTCCACGGTTGTCCTATTTATGTTTGCTTGGATTTGTGTACATCTTTAGCGCAGTGGCCTGTGGCTTTGTGTTTATGCATATATAACATCTGGATGGAAGTTCACAAACACACGTGTACCTGTTTGTTGACATCTCCTCATTACGCATGGAAACTCATTCAAGTGATGTGTGTACATTAGCACAGTCGGATGCTCATATTTGTTTGTCTTTACTGTATAAATGTGTGTTATCCTGGCGCTTAGGAGACACACCTACACACACAATCAATGGCGTGTGTGTCATATGGTTTTAACTGGCTCTGCTGGCGGTGATGGATCGTGTATTTTATAAAGCCCCTTTTCCGTGCTCTGGATCAAGGACCGCTAGCATCATCCAGTCAGACGCAGAGAGGGACGGTGGATCAAGGGATGACAGAGGCAAGGGTGAAGGGAAGGAGGGAGGATGGCAGGTTGGAGGGAAGGAAGCAGGAGACAGCAGAATAGGGTTGGCGGGGGGTGAGGGAGACAGGACCACCTGCTTGGAGGGAAGGTCATAGTCAGCAGGGAGGCTCGGAGGCATGCTGAGCCAGAGACACCTAACACAAACACACACGCATACACACAGTTGGGTCATTTATTCAGTCAGAAAATAGTCCCATATAGTCAGTCTCTCACACATGAGCATTATTTACCTTTTGACATTTTTTAAAGCATGAAACACACATTGAAAAAACTAAGAGGACATGAGGTGTCAGCTTGTTATGCAGGTTTGTGAGGGATATTTATCGCCTCCCCAATAAACTGCAACGCACATGCATGCACAGACACCCAAGCGCGTGCTTTTGGCCTAGCCCTGCGCTGTATTTTATTTGTCCTTACCCCTATCTCATCTACTCTGCCTCATCTATTCCCGCGTCGTTATTCTCATTTGGCACAAGGATAAATCTGGTCCCAGTTTATGAGGCAGCGATTGTAAGGCAGATGGAGGAAGATAGACCAGCTAGTGAACTATAGGAGGGAAAAGGATGAGCAAAGGAAGGACAGAGCAAGGTTCCTGTATAGGAAGATGAATAAGCAGCCAGGGAGACTATAAGAAATGATCTCGTTGTGCTAGGTTGCTATGGAAGCTCTAATGCAAGATTTAAAAAGCATAAAACAATAAAGATGGTTACATACTTTGATGTTCAAACACATATTTATATTTCTCATACTGCCTGTTTTTCTTTTCACCCTAAGTCTAAAACCAGAGCCCGGTCTGCTCTGATTGGTTTGCTGGTTGGCCTAGTTGTGATTTGTCAATTTCTTAGCGATGTCCCGCCCCTCAGCCTATCACATACAATATGTTGGAGTGCTAGCCAATAGAAGAAGAAGAAATGCTAGTGTGACGTCATGTCACTATGTCGCGGAAGTAAACAAAGGAGTCCAATGGAGGCATTTCAGGGAGGGGGTGGAGTGTATGGGAGAGAACTCCCTCTGGAGGGAACTTTGGGATTTTAGTCTTTGCAGGCAATTTACATGCAAACAAACTTATATAACACACTACAGGAAAGGGTGACCTCTAAAAAGCATAATTGGGCCTCTTTACAAATGTGCTATAATAATATTAAAATGTTTCTACTAAACTACAGCTGGGAAGAACATGACTGAACACTTGCAATGTCCATGGAATACATGATAATATACAACATTCCCTGTTCACTAGAGCAGGGTTTGCAAGCCAAGTGTGTGTGTGAGTGTGCCTGTGTGTCTCAAATCCCATTCTGGCAGGCGCTGACAAAAGGCAGAGTTTCTTCCTGATTTCCTGAATAGAATACCTGCTACCTTTTAAGAGTTTCAGTGTCGTTTTCAAAGGCGGCTTCTCTGTATGTGGTATCTGTAAGTGCAGTGGTCAGGGAGGCCTGCAGAGTGTCAGAGCTGTAAGTGGCAAGAAATGAACTGAAAGCCTTCACTTTCTCCTCTTTATGTTCGCTTCATCCTGCTGGAACACATATCCCACAGGATGAAATTGACCCAGGATTTGAAATCCCTTCTGGTACCGACTGTACAACTAGAAGGATTTGTCATTTATTTTTGGGAAAATATGTGTTTTTCCTAAAGATAAATGTCATGGCTTGCTGAGCTTATTGCGCCTTTTATTTTTTTATAGCTTTTACATTTTCCCATATTTCAACTGATTATCCTGTGTACCCTCAGGGAGTGGTAATTTTCAGAACGAAAGAACGGGTAGATTTCAGTGGAATTAAAGTGGTGTATGCTTTAGTAATATACTTAATTTTAAGCATGCCTTATATTTACTCAATATTTATTTATGCTATAAAAGCAAACATGCTTTTTATTCTCTCAATCTGATTTGTTAATTTCATACAAATTGACCACAGCTGCAGGAATGTGTGTGTGTACGGCTGCAGCAGATGCCTTTCCCTCTGTCGGCTGCCCTGCCCGGCTGTGTTGGAGTTGAGGTCCTCTAACAGAATAGCACAAATTGACCTGGCCCCCGGAGGCTGCCTGGGGGGACACTGCTGACTCTTCCCGACTGTATACCGTCTTCAGTGGCTGTCAACTGCAGGAACAGCTCTGCCAGCACATCTCACTTAACCAACAAGGAAGCAAAAAACTCAAGCATAGTTCAGGCTGAAATGTCAGGGACAAGCATTAAGGATGTGGCTGGTTTCCAGAGGAATTATAGAGTAGGTAACTAATGTATGGCTCTTAATACTTGAACAAACTACTTCCTATCCAAAAATTGATAAAGCTCTTTTTTAATTATAAGTAACATCCAGGAACTAATAAACAATAACGTTATAAGGTTTAGTTTTTTTTTCTCTTCCCACCCTTACCCTGGTTTGCCAAAAAAAGTAACATTTTATGACCAGGAAAAGGGACTAAATAGAGATTGTTTTGTATAACTATACATTCGGTCTCCATTTATTTTAATAATATGCTCTTTTGTAATGCTTAAAGCAAATGTTTTGACATGTTTATTTACTGTGTTCTCAGGAAAAGATTTCTGGGTTTATTTGTACCAATTGACATATTTCAGTCAAGGAATCTAGCACAGTTACACATTCATGTATTTTCTAAACATATAAGGAAACTAACTATATGAGCAATGAGATAAAGCATAATCAAAGAGATTTTTGATCGTTATGTTGCATGAAGTGCAGTGAATTATGCTGAAAGTCAGATTGTATACTTGGTTGTCGCTGAACTTTGGCTGAAGCTCTGTTAAATTTGGAAAAAACTTTGTTGTAGTATTTAGCAGATATGCGTCTCAAAGCGCAGACAGTTGTATTGTCATGGTTATTCGTGTATTTGTACGTGGGTCTTGAGGGAGCCGTGTTAGTGGCAGGCCTGCTTTTGCGTCCCCTCCATCTGTGTGCTTTGTGCTATGGCTCCCGTGGGGCCCTTACACTCTCTCTGATGGCACATGAGAAGCCTCCACCTGTAAACACCAGCATCAATAACCTCCCTCTCTTTCTCTCTGCTGGCTGACTGTTGTTTATATGGCTGTAAAATTCAATTAGGCTGCAGGGGAGCGGGCCGGCCTGCATTACTGCCTGCCAGGGTGACATTTCATTTGCAATGAATCATGGGCCAGAGGAGGACCGGGCCGGCGAGCAAAACAACACTTCTCCTCCTATCTGTCCACTTGTTCTCTTTTCTTTTTTTTTCATTCTGACTCTTCACTTACCACATACTTTTTTCCTGTTTCTCCGGTGCATAAACCCTTCTCCTCCTTTTATTTTCCCAGTCGTGACGCTCAAAGAAAAAACCTCTGTGGCTCACTTTTGTTTACTGCCTTCAGTCCATGAGAGAGTAGTTGTGTATTCACCGATGCTTTTCTTTTCTCAATCTTTGCTGTCTGCTTATCTCTCTGCTGCTAAAAATGTTCTGGCCGTATGCCTTTAACAAAGATGCTCGCCTGTTGCTCTTTCTTTCTTTCTTTCTTTTATTCTCAACCATCTCCATTATGGATAACAGAACTGCAGTTTCAAAGCACTACATTGTCTTCTTTCCTATCTTCTTCACTCCTTCCATGTGATGAATATTTTAAGCTTGGGTTAGCTCTTGTTCTTTAACCTGCATCATTTTGAAAAATACCAAGACCTTCAGGTCCACATTAACTTTTAGATGAAGAAAAAGTCTCATCAAATTTTAATATGCATCCCTTTCCCCGGCAAATGCAATGTCAGACCACTGCCACCGCCAAAAGGGCTGGAACAAGGCCGGCTTTGCCCGCGGACATGAAAAATAATTTGATATTCCAAGAGCCCCAGTGCAGGAGCCTGTAAGTCAGAAATGATGGATTTAGGGAGATTCCCTCTCATACCATGTGAGTGTGCTGCATGCATTATTTTAGAGTAAAGAATTCCACATAGAGCACTGTGAGATGAGAGATTGCCTCTCGGTCTCATTAAGGCGCTGAAAACAGAGAAAAATTAATAGCGTGGCATTGAGAAAAATATGCAATGACGCTCAAAATGAATGCATAAACTGCCTCTCTGATTACACGGGGAAGGGATTCCACTTAAATCGAGGATAAACTGTGAGTAATCTTATACAACGACATCCGCGCTGAGGAGGTATTAGTGTCGCCCTTGGACGCATGCTTATGAAAACATACCAGTGCTCTTGTAATATTGAATTCAATCCGCAAGAAACAGGCCTGGGACTCATTTTTGTGGCTCAGGCCTGTAATTCAGGGAAACCCAATGTACGTTATTAATAATGCATGCTAAGTGCTCTGATTTTAGCTGGGGTTTGTTCTTTTGTTCTTTTCTTGAGTACAAAGTTTTGATGCTTTTCATTTTGTTTGTTTCTGTGCGCAGGGAGACAGGAGTGTGTTTGGCAGTTGCACAAGGTTTATGTTTATTTGTGTGTTTATTTTTGTTTGCCTGTCCCCCTCCACCCAAAATGGGATTTTTTCCATTGTTGGTTACTACTGAGTTTTTAGGGAGGATTGCCTTTAGAGCAGACAGTGTCTTTGTGCATACCTTAAATCTGAGTTACAGGGCTGCTATATACTGTAACTCAATTGCTGGAACTGGCAGCCCATATACTGAGGTTTACAACCGGAGGACCCCGGTTTGAATTATGCCTGGGGGCTTCACTTGAAACACTTTTATGCACTTGTAAATCAGCATTTTAATTAAGTAGGTGACACTTTTTTGTTGCAATACTTTTCGAAAGAACAATGTTTTGGCAAAAACATATCAGTAACATATTGTTTTTTTAAGAGCATTTTTGTCCGGAGGGGGTCTTTAACCAGCCCCTTAGGCTAACATAACATAACATGTCCTTTCAGTTATCCGATACTACACTGATTGCTATGATTGTGTGTTTGCATGCAATTGGATCACCATATGAGTGATCTTGGGCGCATGCATCCACGCATCACTATACAGGGATGGTCAGTTAAGATTCAAAGCTCCATCCCCAACACTTTATGATCCTATTAATGTGTCCAGTATTATGTTTACCAGCCGTGTGCCACGGGGAAGGCGGTGTGTTCAGGTTGGTGGGGGATAGCGAAAGAGGCGGTACATTTACAGCGATAGTGAAGGCGGTGTAGGGGGGTGGGGCGGTGGGGTTCACTCCATGTGACACCTCCGATAAGGCCAGCTCAGGGAACAAACGGTAAATTCTCTGCTTTCTCCCACAATGCATTACAGTTCAGCAGGAGCTGACCTTCAGGTGTCGGTATTTGCATGTTATCGGGCAGGTGTACGTGTGTGCTTGTGTTTGTGCTTGTATGATTGTCCTCTGAACTCTGTCAGCTTAAAAAAAAAACTCATTTTATATTCAGGTGGAGATGCTCCGTGCAGATTGCTTTTATAATGCAGTTATCACCATGACACACACACACACATTCATACACAGACACACACAGACTGGCAGGCAATTCTGCACTCTAGATCATCTTACTATTATTCCCTCACACACACACATTAAATGTCCGCAGTGGGTCCGTCCTGACTCCCAGTTTAGGGATGAGCCCCGTAGCGAAGCTGATCTTTATTTAAATCCAGTTGTCTGTACCCATTCCTAATCTATTCCCTCAGAAAGAAGGGATTGCTCTGCTCTGCCCCACTCACTGATGTGATTTACACCAGGAGGGGGAGGGAAAGGGATGGAGGGATGAAGAGGTGGTGGTAAAAGTGAGTGATGGAAGATGGAAGGGATGAGGGGAAATGTTATCCATCTTTGAAAAAAGGCTGTGAAAATAAAGGGAAAGGTCTGTACATAAAAGATTATGGGGTAACTGAAAACCTCAGGGAGAGAATATACCATACAGTTGTGTGTTATGTGGGGCTGGGTATACGTTTTTGTGAACTGCTAGCAAGTGTGATCTCATTTAGTGCTTACCACCTCATCTACACATATAACATATCACATACATTACATTTTGAAATGACTAAACTACTCCAAGATACAGCCTTTATGTTATTTGCCAGAACATAAGAAAAAGTCCAGTTATTCATAATGGTGGTAAGATCCATCGATGTGAATTGTAATATTGATTCAAGGATCCAATATCATCAATGCAATGTGAAAACATCAATACAAATCATCATCTTGAGGATGCAAGTTTTTTATTTAGGAGTTCCCATGGCCTGTAAATTGATTGTAAAGTGAAAGGAGCGGGTTAGCAGTAAAGCGACTCTTAAGGTGGTCTGACATTTAAGGTGCACCAGCTGTTTCCAACAACAGGAAATGTATTCTAATACTTGTTTTTTACGAGAGAATAGGTTTATTTTTCCTCTTAAATATCTGAAAGATACTGTTTTAACATTTAACAAGCATATTTAACTTGTTTAAAATGGGCAAATACAATTGTCACCTATCAAAAGCAGGCCCCTAAATGGAAGTGAGTCAAATTTGTATGATGTAATACTTTGAAATGACAGCAAATGTCTTTTGTCGATATATCGTGATGAAACTTTGATTCACACCCCTAGTTATGCATGTATTTTTGCAAATCTCTAGGACAGTTTCCCTGTGTTTGGTTTTGGAACAGCGTGTTTTGGATTGGCTCAGTCCACCTACAGGGTTATTCCTGCATGCTTGAACTGTGCTGCTCTAATTAGAGTTTGACTGGCTCTCCGAGTGACACACTCAGCGTGTTCTCTGCTCGGCTTTGCCCAGGCATTCTGCATGGTCAAACAGCATTACAGAGCTAATTCCTATTACTCCTACCGCCCTAACTGCTCACCTCAGTTCTCCTTTTAACTTTTCTCTCTCTCCATTCTCCAAACTGCTCGCTCACCCTTACCCCAACTTTTTCTTGTCTTCACGGCTCTTCTCCACCCTTCAGCCGTCCTTTCTCAAAGACGAAAGTTTTCCACCCCTCTCTGAGGGATTGGATCGATCCATCCTCAGACCTCCCGCCAGTGTCCTCGACCGCTGGGCTTAACCATTAAACTCCCCATGGGGGGATTACGCCTCGTTCCTCTCTGTATTCCCCTTGACTTGTCTTCCCCTTCTTCCCCGTTGCTTCTCCATTCCTCTAACTGACACTGATACTGCCTGAATCTCTGTGTCGTGCTCTCCTTCGTTTACACTCGCCCCTTCTCTTTGATCGATACCTCTGCTTCCTCTCCACTTTTCTCCCCGCTTGTCTGAGCTTATCCCGTGCCCCCGCGTCCTTCAGCTGTGTTGTGTGTTTGTCTGCCCCCCTCCCAGCGTCTCGCAAGAGGGAGATGCCAATTAGTGCATGGGCACAGGATCCTCTGGCTGCCAGCTGCTGTGTCTGTGCGCTCTGTATGACTTTGTTTCTGTTTGATCGGTTCCTCAATGTAAGCCGTCATGAAAAGTTCATAAAGATTAATGTGTTTGTGTGTGTGGGTGTGCGTATTCAACACTGCGACCCAGAAAAGCCCACCCCCCAATTGGGAGAGTCAATACACAGTGTGAGAAAGGCAATAACCCCTAGTGGCAAACCTCTTATCTCTCATCTCCTCTTCCGCTCTTTATCTCTCTCGTTCTGTCTCTCTGTCTCTCTTCCTGCCATACTTCCACTCATGTGTGTGTCTGACCCGGAGGACGCCATATAAACATCCCTGGAACCAAACATAACACACATAGTAAAAGAGAGGGAGAAAAGAAAAAGAGCAAATCAATAAAGGAGAGAACACAGCAGCCTGACATGGTCGGGCTCTCAGGAGAGTTTGAGACTGAATGAGAGCAGCCTGTCAAATACCGTTTGTGTCCATAGCGACGTGTGCTGGCACTACTCGATCACAGCCGCTGACATGTCTGACAAATGTAGACCATGCACAAATGCAAACAGACATGCAGGTAACGGGATATTCACACTGTGTGCGTGACCAGTCAGTCCCTTTCATCACTCTCTCCGTGTATGACACATTCTGTCGACATGTCTTGTCTATCGGTGTCCGTGTGGTGGGAGGTTTGTGTTTTCCTCTAACCCCACACAACTCTCCATTCCAGCTGCCCTGCTCCCCGAAGACACGTTTGTCACTTGGTCATTTGTCATTCTGGATACCCCACGGCTGGCTGGCTCCTGTGTGTGTGTGTGTGTGTGTGTGTGTGTGTGTGTGTGTGTGTGTGTGTGTGTGTGTGTGTGTGTGTGTGTGTGTGTGTGTGTGTGTGTGTGTGTGTGTGTGTGTGTGTGTGTGTGTGTGTGTGTGTGTGTGTGTGTGTGTGTGTGTGTGTGTGTGTGTGTGTGTGTGTGTGTGTGTGTGTGTGTGTGTGTGTGTGTGTGTTCTGCTGGACACAGCACAGCTGCAGCCCTCATTCTGGCCTCATTACTTCACACTTCGCCCCTTTCCTCTCCTCCCAACTCCACATAATCGCCATCTCCCCAGCTTCCTCTCTTCACTCTTTTCTGGCTCTCTGGGCTGCCATCCTCTTCTCTTTCCCTACCTCCCGCTTTTCTCTCTCCCTCTTCTTTGACGTACTAATTTATGCTACATATGTTATTTTCCTTCTTAAAAATAGTTTACTTGAAGTTACTTAAATAAACTGAATGAAGTAAAGAGAATAAGTAAAAATGTATCATTTGAGTTCATAAACAAGAAGAACATTAAAAACATTAATGGATTTCCTCACCTACTTTGTGTTTTCTAGCCATGCAAATAACTTTTTATTTATGCACATTTTAAAATGACTAACCTTGAGATTCCAGCCCCCAGTCCAAAACAGTTGTAGTTGATATACATATATAGTGGCACATGGAGTGATTTACAAAAATATTCGAGATAATTAAACACTAAGACATCTATTTGGGATGTGTGCCTTGTAGAAGAAAGGAAATAGAAAAATGTTTTGCCAGTTAAGATATACAATTAGTCCCTATCGGAGCTTCAAATCGTAATTAATCTTATAAAGTGTCCAAAAGAGTAAATGCCTGTATAGGAATAGAACAATTTTACCAACAGTAAATTAAAAGAAACATACTTTAGTGTTGGGTTAGCAACACATTGGCCTTTGACATCTTTCCTACAATGCCAACCTTTGTTAACAGTAGACTCAACTCATCCTCTACAAAATCACAAATCAACAATGACAACATCTATGGTAAGTACCAATCTCAAATAACTAATAGGGTACAAGCTATGAAATATTTTGAGGAGAAGTTAAAAGATTCTTGTAATTTGTTTCCTGGACATAATGTCAGTAAAGCTTGACAGTGGTTCCATGTTCTCTCTCATTCTCCACCTCCATTCTTTGTCTCTCTATGTTTCATTTTCTTGCTTTCCCTCTCAGGACTGGACATCACTAATTCATTCCACCCTTTACGTCCTGTTCCCCTACTGGAGTATATGACATATTTAATTCATCACTGTGTGTTTGTGTGGTTGAGCTTATGTAGCATTTAATGCATTACGATGAAGTAGATGCTGCTTCAGGCTACCTGGAGTGGAAGTGGGATTCTGGGAATTGTAAAAGAAGAAGAAAGGAAGAGGCCTTGGCAACCCTACGTCCCCAGTGAACACATAAACATCTAACGTCTTCCTAGATCTCCTCCTATAGCATAAAACTGCCCTGAGGCACAGTGTGAAGGCAAAAATTGCAAATATGCGCCACACTCCTTTCACACGCCATGTAGAAGCCAAACTTTTCACGTACACACAAAAAGGCATGAGGCGTATATGCTCCACACTCTACAGATTAGCATACAAGCATGCACAGGGAGTAACCCCACCTCCTCCCACGTATACCCTGCATATTCCAATTACCCACCTATACACAAACACTCATCCACACGTGGAAAAAGACAGACATCTCAGTTTTACGCATGTAGTCCCAAGCCAGTCATTTTGCATTCTCAACGTTGTCATGCTGTCTTTATCTCAGCTGAAGCCTCTTCAGAGCGGCGCATGGTGCCTGTCATTCCCTTCACCTAGACATCAGTGAAATTTTCCCAGGAAAAACACCATCATTAGCTCCTCCTCAAGGCAGCTCTCTGTGGGGGAGAATTAGCAGACTTTTACATTTGCTAGACAGTGGACGAGCTGGAATTCCTATTGCACTTAATTTGAGGGATGGAGCAACCATCAAAGCTTATCGCTGGACTCTCGTCGTGGCCAGAGGGCTCTATTCCATGCTTATAACTCTGGCTGATCTTCCCTCAATTGATTAAAGGAGAAGCATTATCAGCATTTCCCTCAGAGCTTCCATTCTCCACTAAAGGGGACAACAAAAGAAATGCCATCTTCTTTGTGATTTATTTTACACCCGTGACTGGTTGCACATTTTATCAGTAACCAACAAACGTCTCGGCGATTGCACAGAGCTGTCATAATGACAGCAGTGCCATTAGCGCTGGCTCCGTACATGAATAAGCTTGACTGTGTGTATGTGTGAGCGCAAGGTTTATAGACCATGCTAAATGTCCCTGGGATGTGAGCCATGTCTGTCTGTCTGTATGTCTGTCTGCTCTCTGCAGCACAGATCAGCACAGCATTGATAGAGCATGAAGATAACAGTGGCACAAGGACACACTCATCTCTCCGTCTGTCCTCCGCCTGTATGGATTTTAGTTTTCTCCTTTTGCTCTGGCTTCATCTCCCCATCCATCTCTTTTCATGCTCTCACTGTCATCTTTAATCCCCCTCTCTCTATCAGTTTTCTTTGTCCTTCTCTCTTAAACACTTATCTTTCCTGTGGTGTCACATTGCTCTTGTTTTTTTTTACTTATCTCTTTTACTGTCTAACTGGAGAAGGCCCTTTCCTGTTTCAATTTGACAATTCCCCCACAAACTGAGGTTAACACGAAAAATATATCTTGAGTTTGGACAGCACAAAGCCCCTGATCTCTACACCTTTGGGATGAGTCAGACTTTATAGCCTAACTTCAATTTCTGACCTTACACGTGCTCTTGTGGCTCAACAGCAAAAAATCCTCCAACCAGGTTTTAAAATCTGGGGGGAAAAGACTTCCCATAGAAGAAAGAAAAACCTGTCATTTCAGCAAAAAGCACATATGTATTATTTAGTAGTGGTAGTTTAACAGTTAATATTCATAAAGTGATACACTATTGATCCCTAAAGAGTGATTTCTATTTCCATTTGCACATTTCTAGAGGTCAAAGGTCAGTGTCAGCACCGTACTGTGTGTGTGTGTGTGTGTGTGTGTGTGTGTGTGTGTGTGTGTGTGTGTGTGTGTGTGTGTGTGTGTGTGTGTGTGTGTGTGTGTGTGTGTGTGTGTGTGTGTGTGTGTGTGTGTGTGTGTGTGTGTGTGTGTGTGTGTGTGTGTGTGTGTGGGGTACAATCCACTTACACTTACTTTTGATTTTTGAAAATTGACAGATTGATTTATTTTTGCCAATGTTGGTTTTAGGCATTTCCTGCCGGAGCTGTCTCTGAGATTAAAGTGCATTTTTTCTCCCACAGAGCGAGAAATGCTACCCGTTGATTTTACTATAAACTTCATTTGTATACTCTTCTTCTTCTTTCTTCATCCAACACAGTCAACCCTGTTTGTGCATAAGCTGCATGTGAAATAAGGTGGTTGTTATTAGAAAACAGGAGTAGAAAGATGAAAGAGAGGAACATGAGTGCCCATGTAACTCTCTTGAGATGAAGGGCCTAAGGAGGCAGCGCACGGGAGGGGTGATGCTTTGGAAGTGTCTTCTGACTTTTAAGTAGCTGTTAAGACTATGAAATATCTGTCCACGAAGATCTGACAACATCTGACCGAGCCAGGGTCGCTCACTGTTATATGGACCGAAAGAAGATGAAAGATTTTTTTTTTTTTATTATTTCAGCTCTTGCATTAGCATAATACCAGATTTACTGCCGGTTAGCGACGGACAACAAGACATCAGTGAAACATCCTCAGTGACTGATGTTCAGTGTACCCTCAAGTTCACACTAAAGCCTGTTGCAAGTCATAAAAACCATCACACACACACACACACCCTCTTCCTTGTCTTATTGAAAAAGGTGATGTGGGTGGGGGGCCAATGAAGGCTTGAGATGATGAGGAATGAGAGATAACGCCCACAGCTGCCAAATCACTTGCCCTCCTAACAGAGTTTTCCTCTCTTCCTTCTCTTCTCGCTCTTTCACCTCCCTCTGCCTCCTCTGCTCTGCCTAAGGCGCTTTCTCTGGATCAGATCTGACTTGTCACGAGAGCGCAGTAATCCTTCCATTACAAGTGACCTGCCCAGATTCTGTGTGTGCATGCGTGCGTGCGTGCATTTGTGTGTGTGTTTAAGTCAATGTCTCTCAGGCTATGCCCTAGATTGAATTATTCATGAAGCATGTTTATTCCTTCTCCTTTACTCCTGTTCTTTCATTTGTGACTTTCTATCACTGCATAACCCCCCCACCCCAATACCACTTAATACCAATGAGTTCACCCTCTCCTTGTCTGACCCTGCTGCCGGGTGATAACTGACAATCAGTCTCACACCATGTCAGCATGTTTCACACACACAAGACTGTGCACTGCATCTATACATTATGGTATATATATTTGCTGTGTGTGAGTACATGCTTGGAGATCATGCATTTCGAGGGAGGTTGAGGACAGTGTGTCAGTAGGTCTTACAGAAACATATGGCATAAGGTTAACTCCCAGCCTTAAATCTCATATAATGACATTAAATGATGTCTTGTATGTGTACAGAGCACACACACTTACACTATGTCAGAGAGGAACTTTTAGGATATAATTTCTCTTGTTATCTTTAGTATCTTGCTATTATTCAGTGTTTTCATGTTTAAAGGCTAGTTGTATTTTATTGGTTTAAAGAGGCCCTATGATGCTCATCCTCAGGTTCATATTTGTATTTTGTGCCTCCTGCTGTGACATGTTTGCATGCTTTAATGTTCAAAATGCTTATTATTTTTCACACCCTCTGTCTGAAACTACAGCCTGCTCCGATTGGTTAGCTGGCCAGCTATGTTGTGATTGGTCAGCTGCTTAGAGATGACCCGTCCCTCAGCCTTTCACTCACAATGTGTTGGAGCACTAGCCAACAGAAGAGCCAGTGTTACATAGTGATGTCACTCTGTTACCGAAGTAAACAAACAACTCCAATAAAGGCGGGGGGAGAGAAACTCACATTGGCGTGAAGTTAGGGATTTCACCTTTGCAGACCATTTACATTCACCTATATAACACACTACCGGACAGGAAACCCCAAAAAACATAATAGGGTCTCTTAAATAAAACTGAATCATTTACTGAACAAAATATCCTCGTAGAAAATGTGGGATTTAAATGTTCTAAAGCCAGAATGCCAAACATTTGTTGGTAGCCTCTAACAGAAGAGTGTTTGCTGCATGCTTTCTGATTTAAATCATTGTGAATTTGATTTTGGATTGTTCGTTAAACAAAGAAACAATTTGAGGAAGTCAATTTGGGCTCTGCTAAATTGCGAAAAATATTTTCTAAAATTGTATTGACCACTTTGTTAATGGATTAAACAAAAATCTCCAATCTCGATCTCATCTCGATAATGGCTGTCAATGTATGCCTGCCTGTCGAATATATGTGTGTAAACATGTGTGGCTGTCGTCTGCTAAGATTGATCTGCAGCGACCCGCGATCAAACACAATTAGGTGTGAATTCTCCAGATTGTATATCGACATGTCTCCTTCTGCTGCTGCTGCTGTTGTTGTGTGTTTGTGTGTTCGTACTGAAATCAATAGGTACACAGACACTTCACATACACTTCGGAGGTGTTATCACACTGAGATGAAGCTTGGTAGTAGCAAGAGCTGATGAATTAAATGCAGTTGCTGTAAACAGGCAGGTTGGCACATTTCTATAATAGAAAATGCAGACTGGTTATTCATGCTTATTCTTTTCTGTCTCCTTGCAGCCCTTCACATTTCCAGATCTGACCCCTTCACTTTGTCCTCTGGCTTTGGGGTTACACTTGTCTCCGCATTGATCAGAGCAGTCTGCATCTCAATCCGTTATTGATTCACTGCTCTCGGTTTGTGTGTGTGTGTATTCCAGTCCTCTTACGTCATACCTCTAGCCTGAGTGAAAAAGACAAAATAGATTCCTTGGTGCCCCCATTTCTGTCAAACCCCCTGCCAACTGTTGTCTTGACAACCTTTGTTTACCCTGTCTTTCCAAGATCAATCTAATTGGCAAGCTCTGTCTGACTCAGGACCTCCCCCTCCCCCCCCCTCCCCCCACACACCCCTCTTTCTCTGCTTTCTCCCACCGCCAGCAACCAATCACTTTCACTCAATGAGAGACAGGTATAAATAAAAGGCAAGATGGATGTAGGAATGAATGGCTTTTGTCATTTATTGACCGCTGTGTATTATATCTCAGCATGTTGTGGTATTTTGGCTACTGCATTTGGTGGATGAGTGTGTGAAAGAGAGAGTGAGTGAGGGAAAGGTGGTTTCGCAGCTCAGGAAAGGTCATGCATTATATGTCTGTGCCAGGGAGTGTTTACAATTATGTATTCCCCCTTTTTTTCCATGGTTGATTTTGTTTTTGTTAGGCACTCATACCCTTATGTGTGAGTGCGTTTGTTTATTTTATGTGTGAGCAAGGAGCATTATGAAGGGCTTGGCTCTGTGTTAGCTGGAAAACAAGCACAATAATTTAGACAAAGGTACTGCTCATGCTTTCACTTTGTCTGATGCTCTACCCAGCAGGCTTTGTGGCCACTTAACTCAGTAACTACGAGTGCGGGGCCCATTTAGAGTCATCAGATCCCATTCTAGTCCAATTATAGCGTCTCTCAGTGGTAGATATCACCGTAACACAACAAGTGTCTTGAGCAAGTACAACTAATGAGGACTCTTCAAAGACACAGTGTGACGCACAGATGCCCAAATGCAAACCAACCAAGCAGAAGGAAATATTTTTGGTACACGGAGAACAATAGCTGGGCAGGCACGGCACACTAATGCATTAAAATGAATTAGCAGCTCTGCTTAACAACTCATTTCATGGCGACAGCTGTTAGGGAATTTATTTCTCCAATAAAATAACAACATAAACTGTTAAAAGCAGTTTAATCAGGTATACACAATGATTATGTACGCTTTTACGGGCTCCTCTGTGGGACTTTTTGAATATTTGGACTATAATTACACTGAGCCGTCTGTAATCAGCTCTCATCAGTTGCGTTGTCTAAAGTGATTTGCGGTAACATGTCCTGCTAGCAACGCTGCTCATGCTAATCGTTTGTGTTTGTTGCCAGTTCTATTTACACAACTGTGACATAATATGCTGAAGCTGGAGGACAACATTGCTTCAGTCCCACTGCTGCCTGCCTGTCAGAGTGAATTCAAAATCGGAGCTCCTTGCTTCCAGGCCCGAGGCCCCGACCTGAACAGCAGCCTTTGAGCTCCGCTCTGCCCCTACCAGCTGCTTGGCTGCCCCTACTCCTTCCCATGCACGCTGACACCCTCTGATCTTCCTGCCTTCCCATTAATAGAATAACCCTCTTTCTGCCCCTCGGAGTCACCCCCACTTCCAATCATTATGTCATAATTCATCGTTTACAGAGTTCATTTCTTTTTCTGTTTCTATTGCTTTTTGGCCATTGCTGGCAGAGTACAGTTGGTATATCGGAGCGTTTTCCCTGTGAGTGATGGAGTGGAATCTAGTGGTGAGGTTGTAGATTGCACTCGCGTGAAAACCCCTCCGCTCACCTCTCCCTTTCCAAGTGTTTTGAGAAACCATGGTGGGGTTTAGGTAATGTAAAATGTATAACAGGTTCTATGAAGCCAGTACTTGTTTTGTCCATCAGGACATAATTAAATAAAATAAACCAATTGAAAAATGTTATAAATATATAATCTTTTCCATTTGTGCCTACAATTTGCCTATACCCTACACATTGGAACGTTAAAAAGAAATGGGGATGCTACAGGGTTTCAATCTTTGTTGGCTTTTAACTAGTTGAGACTACTTACACATTGCACATGGTCATTTTTCCTTCTTTCAAATACAAAAATATGATAAAAGCAGAGATAAGATAGAGAGCCATTAGAGGTAACGTGGAAAAGAACTGGTCGGAAGGAATGCTTCAAAAACTCCAGAAGTGTTTCATAAACTAAAAAGTTGTCAGGTGGCCTCAGCATCTTTGTGGGGGATGGACACATTGCAGAGTTTTCGGAAGTCCATCTCTATGTGAGTCTGTGTGTTAGTAGCGGTGTAACAGAGCTGACATCTGCATCTTTTCGTGTGTGTGTGTGTGTGTGTGTGTGTGTGTGTGTGTGTGTGTGTGTGTGTGTGTGTGTGTGTGTGTGTGTGTGTGTGTGTGTGTGTGTGTGTGTGTGTGTGTGTGTGTGTGTGTGTGTGTGTGTGTGTGTGTGTGTGTGTTCTGCATTGAGCAGAAGTGGACTTGGCTGGGTATGTGATGTCTACACTGTTTCCTGTCTCGCTTGTGTCACTTCCTCTATAATAAACTGTCATAACGTCTAATCTGCCCAGCTGGCACTGTCAGATCGTGTGTCTGGATGAGAAGGATAGTGTGTGTGTGTGTGTGTGTGTGTGTGTGTGTGTACAGAATGTTTGCATGTTGAATGTATTTTATCTGTTCATCCAGGAAAAGGATGGATGAGAATGATGCTTACAAAACATATTTTGAATAGCCTTTAAGGAGGTGTAATCAATTTTAAATGTTAGAATAAGAAGTGATTTGATAATCATTTAATTGTGTATGTGAGTAATAAACAGATGGTATACTGTATTTAAGGCAACTAGGGGACTGTGAAAGCTATACAGCCCAGCAATTTAAGCATTCTGCCTTGCAATTACTGCTAGCTATTGATTTTTTCAGAGCAATGCTAACAAAAATACTGTAGCTTCTTCAACCTGCAATCAAAAAACTGCTATGTACGACACACAAAAAAACTGTACTCTGATTTCAATAATTGCAACATGACTAAGTGAATGTTCCTTTTTAGTAGATTTGTAATGAAACGTTAAGTCTCACAAACCGACCGACCAATAAAAGCCCACTGATTGATCCATTCCATCTGGATCAAGTAAGTTATATTAGTAAAATAACAAAATTATATACATTTCTAAGGCTCAATGAAAACATATAACCAGGTTTTATCTCATTTTCTTCCTGACTTCCCCAGAGATGTGATTGTCACAGTTTATTTCCCACAGCATTAATTGACGTTTGTGTGAAAAGCAGCCAACAGAAAGTATTTTAATGTGAAATTATTTTCATTAAACCTCCCCCTCGTTCACCTGGAGTTTTACAAGTTTTTCCATGAGTTTTACTTGGCTGTATCTGTTTTTGGTAAAGAACTTGGGGGGAGAGAAGGGAGAAAGAGATGAAGATTAAAGAGAAAGCCGGGACACGTTTACTTTTTGTATGTCAATTTTAAGTGTCTCCTCAACTCTCCCACATGCTATCATATATTTCATTGCTCTAATATCACTGTTGAATCACTTTGTCCTCTGGTGCACAGCAGGAGGTAATCTGTGCCTACAACTCAACTGAATACCGCATCGAGCACTGTGTGTTTTTCCATCTATTTGGTCTGTCATTTGAAATCCACTGGGAAGGCCTTCATATTAAAGTTGGCATTGTCCTTGTAGGAGGGTTACTTGTCTCTGTTATCACTGCTCTGTTACTCAGAGACAAATAAATCAAAGGGCGAGACTGGCAGAGAGAGAAAAGGAACATTAAATGCCACAAACCCTGCCAGCTAAACAATAAAACTGTCTAGAGGCACTTATATTGTGTATCCTTACATCTCTGACATTTCCTCCCTCAGCCAACCTCTTATTAACCCCTTCTTCCTGTTCCATATTCCTCTTCAGCCTCCCACCTTCGTTCTTCTCTCAGCACACCACTTCATCTCTAAAAATGGCTAAACTCCACAGAGAATTCGGTCCAGACAGGTGACTCAATTCACTTCAGACATGTTGTAGTCCTGTCGCATAAAACTCTCACAATTTCTGTACCTGTCTCCCTCAGAATCCCTTTTTGAGTTATTTACAGCGTTCAGCCCCCAGCATCCACATAACTGCTTCTAGTACAACTTTGTATTTGCCTGCTGTGGGTATCTCTGTGGGCCGAGCTGGATCTTGTGTTTCTAATCCAGCATGTCCTTCAGGCTGCTGAAGGCTTGTCACTCAGAATGTGCTGGTACACATTGTTCCAACACAGTTCTAGAGCTTGAAACTTATCAGTGCAAGTTTCAGTTTCAGTTAGTCAAAGGGCAAAGTTAAATAAAATAAATAAATAATTAAAAAAACAAAGTTATAAAGCAAATTAAAATAAGTGTATAGAAAAAAATGTCCTTTTTTTTCATTTTGCCTTTGCACCAGCAAAGCCGTGGCCTCATCATTATGTTTTTGGGGGACTACTCCGTTCCACTCTTGTAAATGCCATATCACAAGAATGCCCTTGTGAAATGTCTTGCATGTAGTGATGATCCTCTCTGATGATTAAGAGAGGAAACTCCTAAGGCTATCAGTCCAGGGATTGGTTTCTTGATTGAAATGCTGTTTTATCCATAGCCCTGCAACCATATTACCATGTAACTGCTCAAAGACTCAACAGGGATCATTAGTATTGTTCAACTTCCATTGCAATTTCTTCTAAATAGGTAATACATGCATGCAATAAACGGACTGCAATCTAGCTTAGGGGAAATTCAATTCAGCAAACTTCCAGAATCGTGAATTTTGATAAGTTGATAACAAAAAGTTAGAAGTAAACTTGGGTAAAGCCTGCAGATTATTAAGTAGTAGAACTATGGTGGGTGTTTCTGCTGCTTGGTTCCTGGATGGTTGTGTACATGTGGGAGTTATTTTGTTTGTAGATGTTTTCATTCTTAAACTTGGATCGCTTTGGCTTCTCACAGTCAAAGTGATCCCACTCACTTGCTGCTCTTTCCTCGGGCGAAGAGATGGTGAGAGGTATTAATGGAGAGAGTGGTGGGAGGAAAGAGAGTGAGCAAACAAGAGAAAACATGTTGGAATGAGAGGAGATGGATGGGGAGGGGGTGATGGGGGGGGGGTGAAAGAGTGAGATTGATGGATGGAAGGGAGTGGGTGGACGAGGTCAGCTCAGAGAGCGTGCAGATCAACATCGGGCAAGATGAGGAGGAGAGGCTCCCATCCAAATGGGAAAGCGTTTTGGCAAGCAACCCCCTGACTAGCCTGCTGCAGAAACTGCCAATAATGACCCCCCGCCCAACTAGAAAGAAATCATACCGGGGTTCCATCTTTCCAATAAAATCCCTCTTACTCACTGTCTCTACAGCATCTTTGTTTGCTACATCTTTCCTGGCCTCTCTCAAAAAATGGAAATAGCACAGTCTAGCTCTTTTTTGTTCTTTTACTTAAATCACTGTTTTCTAATCAATTGTTTAAAGACTTACATGACCCCTACCAGCGATTAAAAAACGACACGTTAGCTAGTTGTGCTAAGTGGAAGAAATCCTAAAAAATCAGCCCCTCTCCCCTGTCTTATTCTGTTCCAAGTATGTGTTGCCTCTGCATAAACTGGAGTTGTTGTGCTCCCCAGTCGAGTTGTTGTGCTCCCCAGTCGACCCTGAGTGTAAGGACAACTGGATGTCGTGCCAAAGGCAGGATTGTAACCAGGACAAGACACAGCAGAGGCCAGGGAGCAGGACTCTGCATGTGTGAAGGAGAGGAATAGATAAAGAAGTGGTTGAGACAGAATAAGTGTGTAAGTGACAGAGGTGGAGTAAGGGATTGTGTGTGTGTGTGTGTGTGCGTGTGTGTGTGTGTGTGTGCGCGCATGTGTGTGTGTGTGATTAATCATATTGAATGTACACATTGGCGTAACCTTTTAAGTTTAAAACAAGAAAGGTCTGTCTGTATCCAAAGCCTAATTTATCTTCTTCATCTGTGCCATAGAGCACCATTTGTTTGTGAAATTACTAAAGATAGACCCCCACTATCCCATATTCACCATGCTGCCATACTACTATTAGTTTGCGGATAAAAAAAGTAATTACCAAAAAACAATTTCAGTCCTTATTGAGTAGAGCTTGCTAGAGACTTAAGTGCCTGACTGCAAATTACTATGTATCTTTGTTTTAGTTAAAGTATGTATTCTTGCCCCAAGATTTAAGTTTTAGCGGGATCAAATGGGTGGGGGCCACAGACATGCTATGGAAGCTGCAGTCACACTAACATGTTGGTTTTCGATCTTTTTATTGGACTTCTTGACACTTAATGTAAGCAGTATTATAAACACATACAACTGTCAAAAACCAATCAATATGGTATTCACCTGATCTTGGTCTGATCAGTCTTGAAGCCCAAACTATAAATTACTTTAAAATCAATGTGTGTTTTGTCCTATAGTAGTGAGCTCTTTCCAAGGTTACTAAATAGCAGGAAACAGATCCACGTTTACGTCAGAACATCTGTGTATAATTTGAAGCGCACACAAGCGTTTCCCTGCCTGAGCTCCTGAGTAGTTTAGCCTTCACATTAAAATGACAATATAGAAAAACTCAATGATGAGTTTGTGCACTGTATTTATGATCTAGTTCTAACGTACTGAGTACACAAATATCCCAGAGAAAATCATTGGGAAGCATGGTGTTGGATCGATACTGCATGCAGTTTTGGTTGTATGGAGAACAAGGACTTGACCTGTTTAGTAATTACTGTAGCCTTTTCTTACAGCGGTGCCCCCACTGTGAGGCTTAGCTGGAAATAAAGAGAGAGGGTTATATTGAAGCACTCATACTCACACATAGACACACACACACACGCACACACCTACACTCACAGTCCACTTCGGCTCGCCTTCCAGCAATCGAGAGCTCCAAGTGTGGATGGTGTGAGCCAACAGGAAACAAGGATTGAGGGAGAGTAAAGAAAGCACAACAAATGCAGCGGGGCGGATGGTGCTGCAGCGCTCCAGGGGAAGGACAAATCGATACACTCGCACACATAACACTCCCACGCAACAGCAAAATAATGCTGCTAGTTTGTCTTGCCTTCTCTCTCAGTGACCTCTGTCATCTTTACAAGCTGTGTGGAAGAGTTTATTCTTGTTTGGCAAAAATTACAGTTCTCAACAATAGTTTCTGTAAATTTGTTTAGTAAACTTCTTCTGTCTGCTTTTGCATTATTAAAAAGCTTTTTCATTAGGTTGCAAATCTCTTGAAGGACTCATTTTATATATATGATTAGCCTTCAAAGGATCTGTTGTCTGAAATCCAGTCTGTTCCACGTGCATAAGGTTTGCTTGAAGAAACAGATCCTTTGTTACACTATGATGGGACATTGGTCATTGGTGTGTCAGGTAAAAGGTGTAGAATATATATAACTAATGCAGCAACACTACACACTATGAGTGAGATAAGATGCATGCTTTATGGTACAGTTTTAGCTCCAATCTTGACAAATGGCTGTTGCTAAGTAACTTGACTGTCTGCCAGCATTTATTTAGATAATTGGCCTTTTCCCTCACATTGCCAGTGACGAGGCAGCGAGAGAAGAACTTGGATTCTTTCCGCAACTGCATCTAAAATGTTCCAGTTCTGCAGTTGGATACTGAATACATAACAATGCTGCTGTTTACAATGTTGTCTCATTCAAAAGGGCTCTCCAAATATGGCCAACATGAGGATGTTGATAATAGTCTCATCTGAGGAAAGAAATAGGTTGCCTGCTTTAGGAACAGTGGTTGACTGTTCGTGAGAGACTCCTCATCTCGGATTGGTTGTTTTTTGCTATGGGGTTTAGGGTATGCCATAAGACGCACTTGAGTGGGGCAGAAGAACTTGACTCTTCCACTTGTAAAGTGTTATGTTGAGCAAATATGGCTCAAATCTCAAACTCGGATACCATTTCAGTTTACTGAGTCTGGTATATTTTGGGTTTAATGTCTACTTTCAGGGTTTGCCATTTTTTTTGAGTTTGGACTTCTGCCCATAACCATTATAGGGAATACTTTTCCTCCAGATGACGTTAAATTAATTCAACCATCCCTAAAGACCATGTCTTCATAATGAATGGAAGTAGTCAAAAAAACGCTTGACCAGCTGAACATTAACAGCAGTGTGTTTGTCTGCAGTGTGAAACGGGCCAGCTTCAGTGTTTGATTGAAACCGGAGCTGATGGTCACTCTGGTGAGAATGTATTCCCTTCCTACCCAAATGATGACGAGCACTGTGGCTGTCTGGTCAGTAGATTCTCAAAGTGCCATTATGCCTCTAAGTGACTGGTTTGTCAGCAGGCTGTCTGACAAGTCTTATTTAACAGGGATTTATGTTTGACTCACATTTAATAAACTGTAGTAGGATAACAGCATGTGACTCTTTTCCTTGCCTTGATTTCAGGGTTTGTTTTGTCAAATTTAAACAAGCTAATGAGTTAGAAAGTGCTTTTTAAGGGTCCTCTAATGTTTTGCCCTTGCACACTGACAGTATTGATCCAAAAGGCTAGATTGTGGGATTTTAGACCAAAAACTGAAATAGAACTCCAATATTGATGTATTATCACTACACTCATGGTCAACAACTTTAGAGTATAACTGCTTTCCTTTTTGACTGTTCATCCACCATTTCTATGTACAGTCTGACTGTGCAGGCGGTCTCAGGTCACTTGTTTGTCTCCTTCTCCTACCTGTATCAAGCTGAAATTCAACGCAGCACTCTGCCTGTGTTAAGCGATGGTAGTTGACAGCACTAAGCGAGGCAGTAAATAGCACTGTAAAGTGAGTCTCGGAACGTCTTTCGCGTCTGCTCTTGCAGCATGAGCCTTTTCAGCTGCTCTCTGCTCTGTTTGAACAGTTGGATTTTCGGCAGCGGGGCCTCTTCTTAGCACAGATTGTAAGCATCGCTCTCCACGAATAGCTTGCTGTGCCGGATGCACTCTGCCCGCCCAGAGACCTTTGTCGACTAAGAAAACGCACACATAAACAGACACACAAAGCAGGAAGTACCACACTCACACAATCGCACTTACATAGAAATGCACACATGCGAGGTGATGCTTTTTGAGTCGCTTTGCTCGATGACTCACTGTCTAGTTGACTCTGTCTCCACATGCTGCAGCGTCTGGGCTCTAATTCCCAGCTAAGTCCTTGGTATATGGGAGTTGTGGGTGTGTGGTTGAGTGTGTGTGTGTGTGTGTGTACGGGGTTGCTTACATGCCAGAAGGAAGATTGCACTCAGAGTAGTAAAAACCCTTAAGCAGCAACAAACAAACACTCATTCATTCATAGACTGATATTATAAACATTTTAAAAGAATTGGTTGGAGGGTCCAGAACAGAGGGTGTTTGGACAGATTGGTTCAAAACGAGTTGCAGTCCGGGAAAAATAACGAGATGCAAAGAGCTCTTCTTAGGTACAAAAATGGAAATGGAAACAAAATGGAAGGAGGAAAGTATTTCACTTTTTCATGTCTTCTAATTCCCCCTCTCCTTAGTTCCGTCCTTCTTCCCATTTTCTCTCCTCCCCCTTAATTGCTTGATCTTATATCTTCTGACTCTTCGTGACGCCATCTTGCATGTCTTGATTAAACAACTGCTTAGAAGGATGGAGGCATTGAGTGAACGAAAGGATGTGGAGTGGTGATGGAGGGGGGGGATGGGTTGGGGTGGATTAATGAAAGAAGAGTCCGTTAATTATACAACAAGGTCAAGCCCGCTTTACCTTCACAGCTTAATTGCGGCCCCTGATTGTGTTGCGAGGCCTCATTTTTAATTCAAGCAGCGGGCAGACTAAACTATGTTAATTGTCCGTGTGTGTGTGTGTGTCTTTGTGCATCTATGCTGGTTTGTGTGTGAGTTTAGGCAGTGCATTTTATTGGGCAATGCATCAACTCAGTCCTTGACAGTGTTAGGGCACAGAACATTTCTTAGAGAGGATGGGCACATAATTGGCTCATGTTATAAATCTGAAACACGTCTTATAATTATGGGTCCTTTTGGTATTTTGGAACATGAGAATCCATCTGTTTTGATAATAATTACATGACAGATGAACATTGCACATCAACAAACTGAAAATATTAAAGAAATTCCTGGAAAAAATCTAATTTTCAGCACACAGCTAATCAGGGTCTCATTTGCATTTTTTCTCACTTCCTGTTACATGAAGCATTTTTCTGGGCTGTGACTGCCACAGGAAGACCTTGATGACTGTTAACTGCTTCTTCATCCAGAAATCAAATCGTTTTTGGATGCTGAGAGATGCTGAGATAATATCCTTGTGGAAATTGAAATAAATTGGTGCTCTTTAAACAAAAAAAAACATAGCATTTGCCCAAAACTATTAGCTCCTACACTTAATGCCTGTTGGCCACTCTTTGCGTGTGCCTGTTTTGATCCCTATCATGTAGCTCAAGCCATTAAAACTGGTGGGGGGTGGGAGAGGTTGGAGGATCGACCTACCTCATCCATCTCGTTGACAGACCAACTGCTCCTCATCACATGGGGTCTTGTGCACACACACACACACTGACATGCAAACAAACGGTGTATACACTCCTCCAAAAACATTTTAACTGTTGTGTGCTGTGACTGTGACCCCCCTCCCCCCGGCCAGTGAAAACACTTAATCAGCCTTATGGTCCAAGTGACCCCCTACAACTCTCTTCATCCATCTTTACAGCCGCTCAGCTTTCTAATAACTTTGCATTAGGATCTAAAATGTTGCACGGAATGAGCGACTAGCAAGGATTAGGTTTGACTTAGACGGTCAGCTGAACTCAAGACTTTAGGCTAAGTGCTGAAATAAATGAAAATAGCTGTGTTGGAAATGAATGTTTTTCAGAGGAAAGAGACTTGCCTGTAACATCTAATAATAATAGTTTCATATATTAAGAATGCCTATTTGTTATTTTAAGTTATGCTGCAATTTTGATCATTTTTTTGACAGGTTTTGGTAAATAAGGATCCCTATTTATATTAGGACAAGCCTGTGTAGGCACCAACAAAGGTATCAAGATTATAACTATGATAACTGCATGTGTTTCCTTCCCCGAACACTTGTCATTTAAAAAAAGTTTGGGGAATAATACAACTTTTTTAAATGATTTTTATCAGTGGTGATACAAGTAAATTCAAGGAATGGGATAATTGTTGATGTGCAACATTCTATTTAGGTTCACTAGCAAATGATCTGCAAATGAAGCCACATGGGGAATGTTTCGATGTCCTTGGGGATAGGATCAACGCTGCCCAGTTTCCTTGGAGATTTTGAACAACGGAGACCTTTTTATACAGATAGTGCAGACCAGCGCATGTGGTGAGGAATAGAGAGGGTGGATCAATGCAATAGAATCATTATCAAACCAACGCAATCATTATCAACCAAATCAAATAATGTGAATAAATAGTACTATTCAGTCAGGCCTTTTCCACATCGATCAAGATAACCACTTCTGGAGAGGAGTTGTTGCTTGGAGAGTTAACTTGATTCTACTTGGGAAACCTCACACAATTCCTGCAGAAATAATTATTGTGTCCATGAGGGTAAACAGTGATTTCCAATTTTCCATTGTGGCTTATGACCTCTGAGGTTTAACCCCATGGCTTTGGTTAATACATACAGGTCATGTGTCGAATGAGTTCACGCAGGTGAATAAGTGAGGCATTAATAATGGGCTCATCACAACATCCGTCTTCATCTCCTCCTCCTGGATTACTTGAACTGGAAATCAATCGAGACTCGCTTTCAAGAAGGACTTCCCTATTCCTTAAATGTGGTGGGAGGAGAGAGGTGACTTTAGGAAGGGAGGAATGGTGGAGACACAAGGGCCAGCCTATTTTGAAGTTTTATCACTGCTGGCGTAAAAATGCTCCACCGGCGGAAGCTTCACTAGATTGTTAAAGGATGGTCAACGTCATGAAAATGTTTAATGTGCTGGAATTTTGTAGGAAATGTATTTGGTGAAATATACTCAAACCATTTAATAATAGTTTGATTTCCTGAAAATCCCAGTCCTTAATAATGGTTTGTGGTTAATGTTTGGATCCATAGGAAACTGAACTACAAACTTTTCAATGGTTAGCCAAAAAAATACATAAATATACATACTTCCATAACATTAGCCATTCTTCTACGGAAGAAATGTCATTAAAATTCAAACACAAGAGCGTAGTATCAAGTTTAACAATGTGCAACATTAAATACAAAGGGATTTAAAAAACAAAAGCTTTAATAACAAAAGACAGATCCATTAAGCCACTTCTAATTATTTAGGATTTTTATAATGCTGTTAATTTTAATTCATAGAAATGCAAACACAGAGTATAATACATTGAATCTCATGAATAGAAAAATTCTAGTTAAGCTAATTAATTTCAAAGGCCTAAAATCTAATTTGTACATGGTCTGAAGGGCTTACTACTGAGACAGACTCAGTGACAGGTGATCAGGCTGTTCACACACCATGAGTTAAGGACTTAAGAGTGTATGCCAGTGTGTGCACCACAGATCACAGACAGAGGGAGAAAAGCAGACAAAGAAGTGACTTAAATGCTCACATTGTCAAGCCAACTTCAACTGAGTGATGAGAAAATAAAACACCTCTATGATGTAACATGATGCAAGACTCTAGCACTGCATTGGTGTTTTTTTAGTGCCATGCTGTGCTTTATTGAATGGTGTTTTCTCACGTTTTTACTGATACATATACATGTGTAAATTAGAAAAATGTCATAAACCACTTGTAAAATAATGAGGAGTAGAACAGCTTGATGTGTAAAAATATTACTTCCGATGTGCATAAACACCTTGTAAAGTTCTAAGGTTTTATGTACTGTAAGACTGCTGTAACATTATGTATTATGGTCTACAATAGTTTCTATTCTAAGCAGATAGTTTTTCCTTTTCGATAGATTGTCAGGAGAATGAGGATGGATCTAGTAGCACCCCTTATCCCCTTGCTACTGTAACTGCAGGCATGGGCCAACACGCCCATGCCATTCACACACATAAAGGTGTAATGTGCTGAAAAAGATGCAAACCATAGGCCCTCATATACATAATTACACTGCAAAAGCCCATAGCTATATATTATATATTTTGTATACTGGTCCCCTCTAATTGACTCTAATTGCTGCGGTTTCAAGGGTTGAGGAGATTTCTGATTACCCTTGACCTGCTCTCATCTCACAATTCGTCAAGACACCAGTTTAAATGAACTGCTCTACAGTATTCTCCTCTTCTTCTCCACTTTACTCAAGGATATGCAACAGCGCTCATCCATCTGCAGTCTTGGGAATCAAATGTATCAGGCCGCTGTGTCTTTATCTGGGTCACAGTCTTTATGAGAATGGCGGATTCGGATGATGCAAATGAAAATGGAATGTCATTAGTAGTCGAGAATAATTCAAGTTCACGTCGCCGATTTGAATAGCTGATTTCAGAGAATCAAATGAAATTTGCAAGTCACAACAGACTGCAGGCGGAAGATTATACTTGTTCATTGCCAAGCCACACACAACTGTCATGCAAAAACGGGGTCTGTAAGAAAACAAAAACTGCTTTCTGCTTTCTGCTTTCCCTATCCTCCCTCCTGTGATTAGATTTCAGCTGCATATATTATTAAATGTTTAGGAAATGTAGAGTCTAGAAGTACGTGTCACGGTGAGTTATGATTTGGACCAACTGCAGCTTACACATTTCTTCAAGATTACTCACTGTTTTCTTTGTCTGAGGGTTGTAGTTGTTTCTACAAAAACACTCAAATAAACAGCGTTTTCATTTAGTATTTGACTCTGCTTGTTATATGTGACAGACTCACAATACAGACATGAATTTATATACTTGGTAAAATGTGAAGTAGTGAAGAATGACATTACATATTGCCATTGCAAATGGGGAGAGATATAAATAAGTGTCTAAAAGTCTGCTGTGTGTATAACCTTCAGCAGGATTACAAATCAATATTACTTCTCCAACCAAAGCTTATCTTCTTTCTCAGTTTGAGGGGAGGAATCGTATTTTAGTGAGGTATGACAGGCAGCAGAGTCCGTGTACACGCACGCACCCACGCACGCACGCACGCACGCACGCACGCATGCACACACACACACGGTCTCTAATACATGCAGCAAAACAGCATGGCTGTTCAAAAGGAGCAGAACATTGAATCTCATTTTGCGAGCACTCGACCTGAAATTTCTGACATTAACATTCAAGCATGTTTGCCGACTTGCAGCTGATATGGTTATGATGTAAATGATGGTCCCTGCTTTTTGCTCTTGTGCACACACACAAAGATACTTTTCATACAAGGTATATTACCCGTACATTAACATTTACTGAACCAGTCTTCTGCCGCAAGCTGTTTTCCATGCAGACTGGGAATGTGCAGTAAAGAGTGTGACCGTCCATCTGGATGTGATGGTCGTAGTGATGATGATGATGGCTATCAGTGGGACGTGAATGCTCAGCGCCAGGCTTGACCGATCAGTGCTAAATTGTGTTTTTACTGTCTGTCTTTCTCCAAAATAGCTTTCCATTCCTTTTTCCTCTGGGTCCTGCAGAAGACTAATTTCTCGTCTGTCCACTTTGGATTAGATGTTCGTTTTGTAGTCTGCTGGTTTTTATGTTAAGCACGTTGAGACATAGTGTGCGTGTGTGTGCTGGCGGCAAACTAAATGATGTTTCCATGCAGGTGCCATGGATAGGCAGAGACATAAATGAACGCCTGTGTGGTTGAGTTAAATTGAAGCCATCAATCACTTCCACAGTGACCAACAGACAAGGTTGCCCAACCCTCAAAAAAGGGTCTTACAATTGAGGTGAGGTTTGATGGCCATGTGAATACGTAATACAGACCCCTCAAGGACAAAATGATTTCACATAACAAGGTAGCATTGATAGTAATATGGAAAAGCAATAACTGTGTCTCACCAGGGTTATTTCTTGGGCCCAAAATCATTCCCTATTTACTATACAGTGTGCTATATTAAGGAGCAGAAGTGTTGCTCCTACTTCATAATAATGTCAAACAATCAAACCAATAGTGTACTTTCTCTGGGGTGTACACTATTTTCTGCTAAAAATTCCACACAAACAATCTCCCACAATGTAATGTGTTGCATGTGATGGTTGCAAAAAAATATTTTGCAAGGATACCAAACAGTGATAATGAAAAAAGATTCAGAAGTGACGATAATGAATAAGTGAACAAGGCAGTGATTTGTAACACAGGCAGTCACTTTTTCTGCCTTCAAATGAAATGCATAAGCCAGTAGTTATGATACAGGAAGTAGTGTACACCAAAAAAACACTGCAACTAGGCAACAGCAATGTTAAAAATACTATTTCCCAGAAGCTGCTGAGGCTAACAACTACAGTAAGTAAGTAAATTGAAAGGGTGTGCAGTCAACAATTCTCAGAGATTTTGTAAAATTATAAAGAATTACTTTATACAACTAAGACAACAACATAGTTACTTAAAGGTCCCCTATTATGCAAAATGCACTTTTTGCTGTCTTTTATACAGTATGTGTCCCCGGTGTGTAATGAGACTCACAAGCGTCAGAAAATACAACCCTCTCTCTGTTCCTCCTTACCCACATCTCTAAAAGGGGGGGTACAAACGGGCTGATCCAGATTTGCTGCCGATATGACGTCATATCCGAAATGTGGGCTGGCTTTACATTGAACTCCTGGCAACGTCCCGCCCACGTGACACGTCCAAACTTATCGTCCCCCATATACAGTCGCGAGCTGAATCCCCTCCGCAGCACCTCTGTGTGTCTGTGTGTTCAGCAGGATGTCTGCAGGAGGGACTTAGAGTTGTATATATAATACAAATAACGTCTCTGTTCTAGTGGTTAACACTGAGAAGTGTTTCAGAAATAATGCTGGATGTGGTTTGGAACAGCATTTAGCTGAGTATCTCTGTTAGAAACTTCTCTCTTCAGACAGTCACGACACTCCAAAGGGGCGTGACCAGCTTCAGCTCAAATTTAAAGCGACAGTCACAGTCAGCATTTTCGAAAACGTGGCTGAAACAGAGGGATAGCGGACATGCTAAAATCAATGATCTTTTTGGTATTTTTTATATATATTTGAGACCTATAGTATATGCCATTAAAGAGCTTCATAGGAGACCTTAATATTCACCCAAAAAATGAACTTCCTTGGACTGACCCTTTCTAAAAGCCTCAGCAAACGCATCACAACTGGTGCACAAGGAGCTTTCCAAAGCTTCGTATGTAATTGTAAAATGCATATCAAAAAATCAAACAGGTTATTGGGCAGGAGACAAACATGAACAATAATGAGCTGACCTCCCACAAGACAATATGTGAGTTTATTGAAGCTGACTGTAGATAAGAACAGCAGCTAAATATCTGAAATTGAAATTCACAGTGCTTGTGTGTCTGTGAGATGGGTAGGAGGGAGGAGGAGGCGATAATATCCTGAAATTGTTCGCTCTCAGCCTTTTGTTCCACGGCCTCTGATAAATCCTGCAAAAATTATATCTGGAGCAAAAGAAGGGATGGCGAATAATGGACAAAAAGGGAGGGAGGATGGCAGAGAGCACACATGAGAGGGAGGGGGATTGGAGGGGGTACTGGGCAGTGTTTGGCAGGGAGCAGAAATGATAGCAGTCAAGAGCTAATTGAGATGATGAGATAGGAGAAAGGTAAACTTCATAGAGACAACAGGAAAATAAGTCAATGATTAACTCCTAGGTGTTTTTGATTGTTTATGTTCCATTTTGTATAATGACAGTAGTGAGTCATTCTGTGTTCATAAATACACATATGCATCCCCCATCAATCTGATCTGTCTGTTCTAATCATGTGTACACATAAGAGAAAGAAAAACACTTTTTAAAAATGTTATATTCATATATATTACATGCTATGTTATCTTTTATGTTTCATACCTTTGTAATATCTTCTGTTCCATGTTACCACATATTAAACTATATAAATAAAATAGGTCATGGGTCAATATTGTTTTTTAAACTCTAAATGGTTCATTTATAAAATATACATCACGTTTTGTGTCAAGGACCAATTATCTACTATGAGATGGGTGTCCCTGACATTTCGTACATACATTCATGATCCCCAAATGATTCATCTTTACAATTTCCTGACCCTTTCTCCTCTTCCATCATTAGAAAAACATTCTGATTTCTCCTATACTTTGATTTATGACCAAATACCTTTTGTCCTCAGTTGAGTTTGTCTGATGTATTCCTATATGTCCTGCTGAGTGTGAGTTCCTTTGTGTTGGATCCTTTCCTGGTTCAGGTGTATTTGTGTTTGTCTGTCTGGGTTGCCTGTCTGTTCCTTTCTGCACCTTCTGTCTGATACAAACAGAACAGAGCTGGCACTTCGGGGCTGTGATGTAACACAACTGCTCTTTGTTGTGTCCGTTTTGTGATGTAACCACTGAGCCATGGTTAAATATCTGAACGTGTCTGTGTGAAAAAAACAGGGATATATAACATTCATACAAGCGCATGTAGTTAAGGGCTTTTGTTTGTATGTGCAAATCTGTCGCTGTGCATACGTGCTACCTTCAGCGTTGGCAGAATTAGACGTGTCTCCGGCTTAAAGCTCGTCCACAGCGCCGCTGACATTAATATCCCTGACAGCATTGTTCACTAGTTATACTCCTGTGTTCTCTGTGTGTTGTCAGTCTGTGATAACCAGGGCAGAACAGTGAATAAAATGATAAAGCAAAGCATTGACCTGAATGGCATGGCTCAGAGCTTTCTCCCCGATTACACTGTGAGGCAGCAGCCAGTCAGTGGGTTGACTTGAATGAGGTCTTACCTTTGAGCTGATAACAGGTATTTATGCTGCAATTCAGGGACTTGGTCATATCTTCAAAGCAGCTAGACGCACAAACAGGTTATAACACTGTGTGTAGCGCAGGGGGAAATTGATGTCCTCAAAAAGCAGACAGTGGAAAGTGTCACAAAATTGCTTTTTTCATCAGTCCCTTAATATGAGCATATAGCACTGGAAAACCAAAACCCGTTACTGTTGTAACATGATATTGAACCATTATGCAAACTGACTTGGATTTTTTGTTATAAAGGAAGCATGGGTGAAGGATTTAAGAGAAAAAAAAAATGAATTGTTATCTCAGTTCAATAATTTATACTCTCGTAACTGAACAGCCATCCATGTTCCCCAGAGGAGGATCCCTTGACTTTTCATCTTGGTTAACATTGTTATTAAGAATGTTTTCCCTCAGAATGAATATATAAAAAATAATTGATCCCCTGACTTTTCTAGCAACATTATCATAAGGTCAAAATATAATATAGATTTTGTTTTAAAATCTATATTAATATATTATATTATATTTTGTTATAAAATGTGTCCTAATGACCTCTTCTGATCAGCATCAGCTTTTACTTTTTTGTTCAGTCTCCTTACTTTAGTAAGTATCTTTAAACTTTTCGCTCTGGACCAGTATGGTCTAAATTCAATTCTCTACAGCAAAAGTCCCGTTATTAAAGCTGGGCTCAACCATATATCTTTGGCGTCATTGGTTAAATATTCCTTAATAACCTTTCAGCATATTGTAATTTAAGTGGTCTGAGAAAAAATCTGCCCTCTGCCCTCCACTTGGCCCTGTTTTAAGGATTTAGAAAAGTCTCCTGTGATGTTAGACCTTGCAGGTCATTTCAGATAGAGGGATTCAAATCTATTCACAATTTTGCAAAGATGGTTTGCAAAAAAGGGAAAGTACATCTTGAAAAAACTATTATATATATTTTTTGTCCATAACGCATCAAACACAAGTCTTAAAAACTTTTGTTTTAGTGGTTATAAATCTACCAAGTTCAATCCAATTTCAACTGGTCCAATGCTATCAGACTCATCTTGGCACCTCATCATTTCACCATTTTATAATTTGACCCAACTTGAACTCTCAAAGTATACCAATCACTCTTTTGTTTTCTTCAACCCACCTACTTGTCTGACCTGTGTGTGTGTGTGTGTGTGTGTGTGTGTGTGTGTGTGTGTGTGTGTGTGTGTGTGTGTGTGTGTGTGTGTGTGTGTGTGTGTGCCTGTGTGTGTGCCTGTGTGTGTGCCTGTGTGTGTGTGCGCATGTGTAAGAGACCTTCATAACAATTTGATGGTAATGAGAATTCAGCTTGTGGATGTTAAAGCTGCCTACCAGCTGAAAAAATTAGCATCTGAATCAGCATCAGCCACACAGAGGGCACCGATCTGAATTAAAGCTCTCTGAATTATTGATTTTCTCCTACTGGGATCACATCCTCTCTTCATTGTATCCCTCCTTCATGATATCACCTCTTTTTCTTCCTACATGCGTTATAAAGCTCTGCAAATAAAACAAGTGAAACTGATAAATTACAAACCTGAGCCAGGATACAACTGCACCCAAAAACCAATGACTGTGTGTGTGTGTGTGTGTGTGTGTGTGTGTGTGTGTGTGTGTGTGTGTGTGTGTGTGTGTGTGTGTGTGTGTGTGTGTGTGTGTGTGTGTGTGTGTGTGTGTGTGTGTGTGTGTGTGTGTGTGTGTGTGTGTGTGTGTGTGTGTGTGTGTGTGTGAGCAAATGTCTGAAGCGAACCTCTTTTAGTGTTATTAATATTAATTATTGTGTGCTGTCAGGGATTGAAAGCATCATTTCATTGCTCACATTCATTTTATTAAGTGCTTCATGATTTATTAATGGGTATGTTTAAGGTTAGAGAAAAGAAAAGGGAGGGAAATAACAGAAGGGCAAACTATAAATTGATTTCTCCCCTAAAGACAAAAGTGTATTAAAGTAATTTGTGAGCTCATTGAAATATGGATTATTTGGCCTTTTTTAGGTTTTATTCATTACAAGGTGAAACTGTTGGGCATATATGTAACTGTCATGTGGATCCTGAATATATTCCTTTCATTTATCTCGTTAAATTGACACCACATTTGTCGTTTTCTCCTGCCTAACAAAGGCTCTTAGCCAAGATGCTCAACACTTAACTATTTCCAGGTTTAGATGACCTTAGTCTCTCCTGCTGTCACTGCTTCTTTTTGTCTTCCTCATATGTATGCCTTGCATGTCTCTGCTTATCTGTTTACTGCCTCTGTCAAGCTGAATGAGTCCATTCTCCCTCCCTGTTTGAAATGTCCTCTCTCAGTACATTGCGTATCCTACCGTATTTCTGTCTCTCACACACCATCTGTCTGTCTCTGTCTCTCCTAAATATCTCTCTAACCAGTTGGTCTCCTGCCTCATCCCTCACCCCCTCCCAAAATCCCCACACCCTCTTACTTATAGGACTTGGCATGTCGCTGCATATCTATATTATTGCACCTTGAAGAATGTGTGTGTGTGTGTGTGTGTGTGTGTGTGTGTGTGTGTGTGTGTGTGTGTGTGTGTGTGTGTGTGTGTGTGTGTGTGTGTGTGTGTGTGTGTGTGTGTGTGTGTGTGTGTGTGTGTGTGTGTGTGTGTGTGTGTGTCCTAACATGTTCCATTTAATCGAGGCTCCCTGTTGGCACATCGGACAAATTGATCAGTTGGTTTGCCAGCTGTCCTGGCAGTCTCCTTCTGTCTCTCTTTTTCTCAAACCACCCCCCCTTTCCCTGACGTTCTCACTTCCTGTTTAACTTGTATACCGTGGCAATGTGAAAGAAGAGATGAAAAAAAAAGTCTTGTAATGATTGGAGTGGTCTCCCTTACAAGCATATTCTTTCCTTTCTGCTTCTGGATGCAGTTTAGAGATTGTTACATTCTCCCTTAGGCTGGTGGCTGCTGGCCCATTTTGACTGACGTGACCTTCCCTGGCATCGGCTGCTGGCGTGCCTTCCAATGATCCCATGCTGTGGAGAATGATGGGCAGCGCACAAAGCCAACTCCTTTTGTTATCTGAGCCACACATATTGTCTTGATACACCCCTATCATTAGACACACATTTCCAAGGTGGGCTGGCCAAATGTGTATCCACGCTGAATTGAAGAGATAAGTCACATCTGCAGCCAGATACCACTATGGCTAGCTTGCTTTTAAGCATGATAGGTAAAGAATGCAAAACCAATTTCTGTTCTCATACATCTATGCATAATTTGGCCTTGATTCGGCTGCTATTCACGCTTGATGTCCTTGGCGTGGTGAGGAATGGATAGCGGCAGCACGGTCAGGAACAAAGAGAGTCTACTCCACTGCTGCCTGACAGGGAGTGTGTGTGTGTGTGTGTTTCCGTTATGTCCCCGTGCTTGGCTGTGCTGTGAGCTGAAAGCGAGAGGCTTTTCTCTGTGTAATGACAGACATTAGAAAGTCGATTACAAGGTTCTTACAGCCTGCAACTCGCAGTGAAACACACATGTACACAGGCGCAGAAAACACACTCACTCTAGTGTGAGCCAGGAGAGGCTGATGTGGCCTGCTAATCGATATGTGATGGCAGGCCTTTCATGCAGGTTTGGAGTAAAAGTGGCTGAGTAAAAGAGGTGGGATCACAGAGAGTCATTTCATTTTTGGGCTCGTGTCTTGATGAAAGTTCATAAGCCAAAATAATTTGGGGAAAGCAGCTTTGTGTGTGTCTTTGCACCTGCTGTGTGTACCTCAACTTGGCTGTCTCGCACACAGGACCATCGCCTTCTTTCTGCATAATTGTTTTCTAGTGTGACACAGTGCCAATGCAGGGAGAGGAGCTCTGGCATCTTTACACACACGCCTCTCAAAACCTCTCAATCTGTGCTCATACCTTAAATTATATCACACATTTCATATATTGCTGTTGCTCTCTTGAAGGGCTAGTTGCAGAAATAGCTCACATTGCTAACATCAGCTAATAACTTATGCGTTTTAGTGGGCTAAGTTGCAATCAGTAAGGACAACTAATTGGTATTGATTATTTTCAATTATTTGTCTCGACTTCATTAAACAGTCTCATCCTTATTTTTGGTGAGCGTCCAAAAGCAAGATGGCTCTCTAGAGTGTCCTCACTCAGGGAAAGAAAATGGATTGTGCTTTTTAGGAGTCTTCAGCCCTTTCTCATATTATCATCTGCTTGTAACACAACACCTCATTGTGCCTTGTCACCTAATAAACCAGAGAATTTTGATTTTCTGAACAACAAAACTAATTGCTAACCTGTTTGGCATTATGTGCTAATTGTACACTCCAATGGAGTCCTACTGTTGGGTGGATACAGTCACTAGTGAGCTATGAGTGCTATTTTAATATCAGTTGAGTTAATGCTTGGAAAAGGGAGCTGGTTGGAGCAGAATAGAGAGTTAAATTCAGGAAATAAAGAGATGGGAATTGTGTGGAGAAAGGTAGAATACAAAGCAGAGAAGAAAAGTAAACTGATTGGGTGTAAAGCGATATTTAAGGAGATTATCAAGATAAAAAATGGAAAGAAAGCAAGTAGCGAATAGAGCATACCAGAGCTTCTAATGTGGATCTTCTGTTTAGTATACACTCTTAGAAGAATAAAGCATCGAGCGGTGGCTGGCTGCCTGATTTCACACCCATTATCACCTGCTACAAAGGTATGGCAAGTGGAAAATGAAACTGCATAGAAGCATTGTGTAAAATAACCTGCACGCCTCCCGTTGTCACACATGCATTGATAAACTGCGCATGTAAGGTCATGACTGCTTACCACTATCGCCCGTATTCCCACCTTTTCTTGATGCCCTGACTGTAGAGGGAGATATATTTACAAACTTGCAAATAAAGTTGAAAATGCGGAAAACAAAATTAAGTTAGGGGGTTTTGCAGTTGCGTGCCTGCGCATTGGTTGGACTTGTTTTCGTTGCTGGTTCAATCTAGTAGCAGGCTTTGATGTGATTTTCCAGGGCCACTGATCACACGTAATGTTTGGATTGTGTTTGTCAGACGGATTTAGCCAAACTCCCTGCTTTACCCCTCTAATCGTACATGTCATCTCTTCTCTACTTGCCTCCATACTCACTTGCTTTGTATTTTTCTCTCTCACAAACTGAAAGGGAGATAAATCAACTTTTTATTTTGCCTTTAAAACACTGCAGTGCTTCCTGAAATGCTGGAGTTTCCGTGTAAAGAAGTTAAAGTTATATAAGAATAATTTGTTATGAGTCTCTCAGTAGAATATCATGGTTTCAATTTTCCTCTACATAACACTGTTGGAATTGGCTTCATCATGTTAAAATATGACTCTTGTATTCAATTGCATTTCTGTGACATATAATGCATACATAATACATAATGTATTATCTGCCTGTGTGTTCTTCTCCAGCTTGTCCCCGTGGATCCTACAAGATGTCCTCCAGGCAGCAGGAGTGTTTTCCCTGCCCGGCCAACAGTGTAGCAGAGGAGGAAGGATCGGTAGAGTGTGTGTGTGAGGAGGACCACTTTCGAACCCCGCTGGACACACCATCAGCCCCATGCACAAGTAATACGATTATTTTAGTTTGTGTGTATTTAGACCTTAATTCCAAACCATATCACTCACACACCATATCCTTTCCTTTTTTGCTTTAAGTGAGCAATTTCATGTGTGTGAGCCAATCATTATCACTCAACTGCCCTTGCTGTTTACCTCTTTATCCTTTTAAAGACCACTTTTACCCGTCCTTCACCCCAAATCCTTTCATCCACCTCCCCATTTTTTTCATCTCATCACCTATTCTCCGTCTGACCTGCACCCCTTTTCCCTGCTTCTGTCTTGACATCTATCCTCATTCTCCTATCCCAAGCTCCTCCTCATCACCCCATTTCCATGTTTCATCTCCCCAAACCTTCACCTCTCCTTCACCTCCTCTAGAATTGAATTCCTTTCATGTAGAAAAATCCATCCAAAAACATGTCAGATGTTTCTTTTAATCATCCCAGGAGCAAGTCTGTCTCAAAGCTAGAGACGTGCGTTGTGGTGCTTTACTGATTATAAAGTTGAGTTTTTTTTCTAATATGTTTTTTTTTTAAGATCAAAGAACGTGTATCTTCCAACCAAAATATATTTTTTCCATTATATTGCTAATTTAAAGTGTTAGTAAAACACCACATGGGATGTCTTGTTTGTGAAAAAGTAGGGATATATTTTGAGGGATTTATTTTTTATTTAGTATTAGACTTTGTAAATGTTAAGGATGTCAGTTGAATCCAAACATTGTTGTTCTAAAAGTGAGAAAAAAGCATCCTTTCAATAATACACGTTATCTTATGTCGGATTTTTCCCTCTCCCCACCTGTGTCTAATGATATACACACATTATGTCTCGATCCATTGCAGACATGATTCCTGCCTTTTAACCTTTATCCTTTTTTACCCCCTTCCCATCTTTCATCCCTTAAACTATCTCTCCTAACATTATGTATTCGTCCAAAGAGCCCATCAACCCAATTTCCCTTTCCTTTACACTTGACCTTGTACATTCTCTCCATTTTCCTCCAGCTTTTATCTCGACATTACAGATCAATTTTCTGCTAAACATCCATTATCTACCTTTGAACCGGACCACACCAGTCTTTTCCTACCCCCTCCACTTTTCCCTTTTGACCCCTGATCAACATTTCACTCCTTTCTTTATGTCTTTCTTCTTATCTTGGCCACTCATCACTCTTCTTTCTACTAACTGCCTCTTCACATTTTCTTTCCTCTTCATCGGCTTTGTCCATGCGCGTTATCACCTATCACTTCTTCCCTTTGTCAAGCTGAAATCTGATCCCTTTATCCTCGAGAGACAAACCCCATGATCTGATCCCCACTGTCTACGCATTATCCATTCATCCCTCACCTATTACCTTTCTCACCTCCTCTCACATACCCTCACATACCAATACCGTTCTCCTCCAATAAAGATGCACTACAAGGCCAATAAGACAAAGACCATATAGGGAAGCCCTATTGATTTTTACACAGCCTATTGATATGGCTTAGTAATTAGATGGAGGAATAATGGGCTCTATATCCCGTGAGTGTTCAGGACAGTAAAACTGGTGGGGTCACAAGGTCTGTGCCTGCATGTTTGTGTACATTCACTTGTGTCAACGTGTGTGTGTGTGTGTGTGCAGTCATACTAGCTTTTATGGTAACGGAGATGGAGGGTTGTGATTACAATATTGATCGCTGAGCTCTCTGATCCTGGTGTGATAACATTTATAGCAGCCTAATGACCACCTTAATTACACTATTGATTCAGTAATTATGATCTTCCCCAGATTCAGCTAATCCACTGCATGGTACGCAGGAGAAGGAGAGAGAACTGTAGAAATGAAAGACAAAGGGAGATTTAGCAAGATTAATGAAGTTTGATATGCATACCTTAGCAATTCAATAAATAATTCATTTATCCTTTCCATTTGTCATTAATTCCTAAACTACCGAAGGCCTGCTTTGTTTACCACAGTTAAAAGTCACTGCTGTCCTTTTTAAAATTATAACTCTATATTTCTTTGCTAATCCTGTAATATATTCACAAATATTGCATTATAGAACATTCAATATTTTGTTGTGGCATTGAAGAGCCTAAGTTAAACTATGGAAACAGTGGAAAGAAATGTCCCAATCGGGGTACAGAAATATGTCTTGTATTCTTGTTTGACGGAGTGGAACTACCGCTGACAGGACTGTAATGTTAATAATTATGATTGTAGCATAATAACTATAAGAAAAGAAATATCTTCAAGTAATGCATAATCTTTGTCAATGTGCATATCTGCAAATGGATCTTTTGAGACAGAGCCGATGACAACCAGTAAAAATAATGAAGTTGCAGTATAACCTCTCAGGTAAAAAAAAATGCATGAATGCAGAATTAAGTGAGCCTTAGAGCAGCAGTGTAAAACAAAAGATCTGATCTCCTTAGAACATCCTTAACTCTTTTATAATGATAAACATAATTCCCAAAGTTGACATAATCACCTAAACATAAGCCACTGGTTTGTGTGTGAGTGCAGATTTAGCAATTCATTTGTTTTTGGTCCATGCCATAATGTTTGGTGCAACCAGATGTGGCATAAAGGGTAGAGGAGGTCAAACCAAAAAAAGAAAAATACATTTCTGGGCAACCACAATGTAACAATAAGCTATCAACAAGTCAAAACACAATGTGAAAGGGTACTCAACATTGTGATAGTAACCTGCCGATCTCAAGGTAGCTACGCTTAAAAACCAACACGGCTTAATTGTCTATTTTAATCTCTTATTTTAAAAAAATAGTAAAAAAAATACATTGTGCTGTGTTGAAAAAGTCTTTAAACTACAACCTGAGAGAACAATCATGTTTAAAATGCTAACTGAAGTAAAATATTAATTGAGAAGTGTGGTAATTTTCTCATAGACTTGTATACAACTGTCTTTTTTATGTGACCAGAGGAGTCGCCTCCTGCTGGATTTGTGAAAGAATGCAGGTTTAAGAGGATTCACACACTGTCTTCCCTTTTCCAACCCTGAGATTGCCTCTCTGAGCTACAGCCCCAGACTGTCACACCAATTTGACAAAGCGGTCAAATACTGGAGTTACAACTTCAGTGTCCGCAACATGATGCCATTTGGCCATAGACTTTGAAATGCTCTTCCTTAGTTGATACCATATTTTTACTTTCCCCCACTGACAATGGAGTCCAAAAGTGGACTTGTATCATGAGTCACAGAAATCTTCAACTTTGTCTTTGCTTCTTACTCAGGGAATGGCATACATCTAGTCTCTTTACAGACTTATTGACAATATTGTGAATACAACATCAAGTTTTGATTCATTATGTTGGAGCAGCCAACGACAGGGAGTCACTGAGTCATAAGTAGACAGGGGAGTGTGGTACAGAGACAGATGGAGAGTTGAAAAGAAACCAAGAGAACTGTGGAGGTAAGGTTTTAATTACTAATTTTGAGGATGATAAGAGAAAAAGGGAAAACTTCAAGAGAAAAAAAAGAGCGCAAGGCCGAGCAAGAACAAAACAACATAGAGACGTCAATGAAAGGCCCAGCTGTGGCTACGTCAAATGTGTGTGTGTTCAAACGCTGACTGCTCTCCGGGCTTATGCAACTCTGTGTGCCAGTGTGTATGGGAGCTGTGGTGTGTGACCAGAACTGCACACCTTCACTTATTCATTACACAGCACATGCACACGCATACAGGAACACATACAAAATGTATGGCCTTTAATGGACCTTAGCGCTATTCAGTATGCATGTGTCGGGACCTGGAGGAAAGGGGCACAGGACAGTCAGGACACTGACTTAGTAATGAGATTAAGTAGTTTAGCCTTACCTTTTAATACTGACTGTATATTAAAAAGAACTACACGTTTTTTTGTCACAAATGGTTTCATTGGCCTTGATAACTCCGGTACTATCCAGCGAAACACTTTTATTGTCCTCTGTTTTATCTTTCGTAATGCATGTGACATATCACAACCCTCCCATCAAATCACACAGATGTTCCAGGAGAGTTAAAATACCTTCTCCATGGTACCTCACCTTTATTTACTTCTGGTAAGTGGAGGATTTGTTCCGCGCAGCACTGTCGATATCACTACATAATGGGAAAATGTGTTATCCATGCACATGTTCACACACAAGGTAATGTCACAGTAGGTCATCCAAACACATCTACTGTGTCCTAGTCCTATTAAGTGTTTTTCTCTTTCTGCATCATCAATAAACCCTCTTTTATCCAAATCCAAAATTATGTCTTTTTATTCTCACAGCCCAAAAAAAATAATGTCCCAAGTAATTGAATATCAAAGCAACAACTACACATGTTCAATTGCCGTTACCCATTAAGGTCAAATGATTTTTATCAAACCAATTGTTTCATATCATATCATATCCTGGATGAACACATGATTATTGTCGCATGATGTATAAACTGAGCCGATGATCATAATACGTAATAAGTCATGTGAAAATGTTCACGCTTCAGCAAAATGAGGTTTGAGCATTTTCTTCTCATGCAGGTAACTGTGTTTCATGTAAACATATTATTGCTTTCATTTATCCTATTATCAAGCCTCTTTTCCATAAATGCCCTTCCCCACATTTACATTTTCTGAGATCACAATAAGTCGATAACAAGAAGTATTCTTTGAGGGCAATATTTCAGAGCACAGAATACCGCTGCTCTGATCGCTCCGGGTCGTATAATAGGCATGCCATGATTAAATAAAATGTCAAATCCTCTTCAATTGCTGCATAACAAATTCAGAAGCGAGGACGTGTTTGATTAATTATTGATGTTTTCAAAGAGAGAATACAGTGCCCTCTCTGTCTCTGTGTGTCTTTTTTGGTTAAAAAAAAAATGACTACAGGACTGTTACAATGATCCAAAATGCAATTTTCTTACTCTCCAGGGCCCCCCTCCCCACCTAGAGACTTGGTCTACACCCTGAAGCAGTCCACGCTGATCTTAGAGTGGGCCGCACCATCCGACACAGGTGGCAGGGTGGATCTGACCTACAGCGTGGGATGCCGGAGATGCGTTGGAAGGCAGTGTGAGCCGTGTGGGCCGAGTGTAGGCTTTGTCCCTCAGCAGGTGGGGCTAACGGAAAGGACGGTGACCCTGGTCAATCTCCTCCCCAACACCAACTACACCTTCACTGTGGAAGCCTTGAACGGAGTGTCAGAGCTGCTGCCCAACAAGCGGTTTTACACCCAGGTCAACGTGTCCACAAGCCTACCAGGTAAGTCCCACTTTGACCTTTAAGAGTAACCACATGCGCTACATAAATTCACTCACATGACATGTCTGCACAGTCAGGAAAACAGCTGAGCAAGACTGAGGTCACACTGCATTTCCAAAAAAGAAGATGAAGAGAATGTACTTCAGGGGAAACACTTTGGAAGCTCAGCTATAAATGAATTTTAAATGAGCTTGCACTGCATGTGTCTCTTAATTTGAATATCTTTTATTAAGGCCACATTTAAGAAAGTCCACAATGATCTTGCTTATTTGACAGTATTTGTTTTTCAGGAGATTAAGATGCAACAGTGGTGTTTTGCCTTTGCTTTGTGCTGATGTTTAAAACCCTGGCTTTGGGGAAAAGAGTATCTTCGCTCTGGGTTTGTTCTTTACAGAATGTAATCTCTTGTGATCCATTTACTACAAGGCAGCCTCACACAATACATCTATCGCCTTAGCTTTGTGAAAAAGCACCTTAAAGTTAAGGTTTCATAAAGGTATATTCATTTCTCTTAACAATCGAGGACATAGTTACTAATTCATCATGGGTTGGCTGCCTATTCCTACAAACGAGCACAAAATTCATGCATACACAATCACAGACGAAGATACATGGCCACTCTTGCATGTGCTATGTAAGTCTATGTTCATAAATAGATTTATGCACACTCAGACACTCAGTGGCCTTTGATTACGCTTGTAATTTTTGTTAACACTGCACATGCATGCATCAACATACAGTTCTGTAAACACATAAGGCATTATGTAACCAAATGTGCATCTGGTAGACTGGTTTTCATTTGTTTTTAGCAACACAGACTCCTTCCCCGTACTGTGCCAGTCATTGCAGACGGAGCAAAAAAGTCTCACCCGGTGGAGGTGATCTCATTTTCATCAGCAGAAGCCTTCAGGAGGCCATTAGCCAGAGGCTTGAAAAGCACTTTGCCAAGTAACCCTGTCACCCTGCTCTGCAACAGCATTATTTGGAGGACTTCAAGAGTGAAGAGAGCAACCACATACTGGGAAATATAAGAACAGACTCTGGCTTGAAGGCTCACAATCACTCTACTTTTTTGCATAATTCTGTTTGCAAATCCTTCATTTGCAAATGCAGATGGTATAAGACAGGAATGGTATAATGATCTAAATGTCATATGAGGGCAGAGGGACTGGGAAGTTATGTGCGAGGAAGCAGGTGATGGAGAAACAATGAAAAAGTGAGAATGGCAGGAGTGTTTGTGCCACTGATTGGAAATTGGTTTAAAGAAATGAGCTGCATAATGAATGGAAAGCTGTTAGTCATATGTGAGTGCTGCGATGCTAGCTGCATGCAGTACGGTTTTCAGTTTCTAATCTAGTTAGCTGAAACAAATTGTTATGATGAACCCCAACTTTATTAATTTAAGGGCGTAATACATGTAAAAACAGGCATTGAGTTGTTGATGTTCTGGTTCATCACTGAGGTCAAGATGGTGGCTTTAAGGAGATTGTTGGGGGTATTTATAATGAATGCGCGTGCTTCTTAATGGCCCAGATCTCTTGTTGGCCAACTGTAAATATTATGTAAGAGGAACATCTGGACATCCAGATCCGGAGGAGTGAGAGGCTAGAGTAAGGCTTTATGTGTTTGTATTGCATCTTATTTCTGGTCTGTCAACATGAGTGACTTGTTGTTTCAAGATAAGGTTGCCAGAAAGACAAAGACGAACACAGCGCCTACAACCAATGAATAACGACACAATAATCATAATCAGAAACCCGTTATTAGTCCCAGAGTGGGGAAATGTACATAATTTAAGTTGTTATAGCTAGCCGTTTAGCAAACATTTGCCTTCTTACAAATCCAACCGACACAGAATATCATTTTCATCTTATAAAAGTTGAATTTTTGTCAATTAATTTAGTGTTTGTGGTTTATGCAGTTCAAAAATGTAAAAGTTAGGACAACTCAAAATGTAAAGGCGACTGTCTCCACTAGAGTTTTTAGTGTCCACTGCGCCATATTAACTGGTAATCAACTCACAACCAACTGAAAAATGTACATTCAATTACTGTGGTAGAATTTCAGAGTTCAAAAGTGTATCAGGAAACCGGTCAAAGCTTACTTTAAATCCATTATTTTAAATGTCCAACTTAACTTGGGAAATTAAAAACTTTACACAAGCAACTTAATAAATATAGTTGAGTTAACTACTTCAAGTTGAGTTAACTTACTCTATCAATTTTCAGGCCAACAATTTTAAGTTTTCTTTTTTACAGTGTAAGTCTTTTTGAGAACTAGGGAGAAACAAAAATTATTCTCATGCTTCGTGCAGTTGTTAACAAGAATATGTTGTGTCTGCTCACACTTGACCCTTTATCTGATATCAGTTGAAATATATGATAGCCCTCCTGAAGCTAACATGGCTAACAAGCTCCAGCTGTGTAAAGGGATTTAGCTATAGGTAAAAACCCCTAGCTCCAAGGTTAGGGACACTATATCAGAAAAGGACAAACCTGTGGTGATTACTTTCCCCGTCCCCGCAGTTCTTTCAACCTTTCTTCCTTTTATCTCCCCTTCTCTGTCTTTCTGTCTTGTCAGCAGTTGCCATGGTGCTGATTTGTGGTTATTATGGGGTATTGGGGTGTGAGTTGTCCCGCTAACCCTGTCATCCAAAGGGATTGGACAAGGGGTTAGAGGAGTGTGTTTGCAGGGGTTTCAGTAGACTTTGTGTGTCAGGGAGGATTTAGACTGACATTTGGTGAGGGGTGTTTAATGCTGCATGTGTGTGTATGTGTGTGTGTGGGGGGGTGAGAGACAGGGCTGATATTGGATTTTGAAATGTGCTTTTGAATTACTTTACACATATCCTGTCTTACCTGCCCTGACTTCACCCTTTGCATGTCAGATTTTGTTAAAGACCTGTGGTTTTGACACAAGACCAGAAAAGCATTCTCCAGATCAACAGCTAGCAAACTAAAGGTTACCTCATCCCTGTTGCATCAAGATGCTCAAGTGAGGTTGAAATGCATGAATGTGTGTGTGCTCAAGCATTTAGGTTAGTATAATACTTCTTGCTTCATCAGTATTTCTATTGTGGTGTATTAAATCTGGAGATATACCAGGGCAGATACTGCCTGAGGTCAGAGGAAGGTTGGGTGGAACAAGAGTGAAAAACAACATCTGGAATACGTTAAAGATGCCCTAGGTCACCTAGTGGGGCATACAGAGTTATTGCCTAGGTGGTATATTAAATCAGTTCATATACAGTTGTTTACTCCCTGAGGTCATAGAGAGTGATGTGGTACGACAGGAGGTTGTAGAACACACCCCTGGACTATGTCAGAAGACCTCCAGGGATGAGTAAGACAAAGACAACCGATATCTCACCTTATTTAGGGTACGCGCAAGTCATCGTGCACGAACGTATAGATCACCTTATTTGGGTACACATTCTCATAGAACATCGCATTTTGACACACACACACATTTCTCCTATAAAGTGTATGCACAAAGACTGTTCGGGGGACTTCCACAATTGGCTCTGGGGACACCGCATCGCCCGTGTTGGTGTATGATACTATGCTGTTGTAATAAACCTTATTATATACAAGCTGGTGTCCCTATCTTTAAAAAAATCCTTACAACGGTAAACAAAAACCATGCAGGAAACCAATAATGAACTTGTTTTGAATGAACTAAACCTATCAAGTACTACATGTGCTCAATACGCATTCATTTACAATACGCACTTTCAATTTATAACTCTTTCAGCATTTGAAATATCTCTCCAGGCCGGCAAGAGAAAAAGGGACAGAACCAAAATGTGTTTGCTCACTTTTAGCTTAAATTAAAACCCATAAGAATTCACTGCATCTGCATTATATTTGCTACAGGATAGGCCCAATGAGGAACTCTATAAATAAATCTACCATAATAAGATGTTTTAGCTGGACAATATTGTCTCTGGCCCAAACCATGGCCTGAACAGTGAATATGAATTGTTACCATTCAATCTGAAATACAGCGTCCCCCAAGTATCAAGTTTGAAGCTCTTTTTTTTTCTTGCATCCGCTTACGCTAAAATAAAATATGGAGTTTGATCCCAGATCAGACATACGTTAAAGGGTCTTTAACGTAGTTGTATTGTTTTGTTAAAATTCTGTTTCCTTTGTTTTTGTTGATGTTGCAAGCAGCTTTGATGCAGAAAAGTTTCAGGCTTGACCTGTTATTATCGTATCATAGATATATAACATAGAACACTGTTGCGGATGGGAGTGATCTTTAAAGTGGGTTAGCTTACTTTCAGGAGCCATCGCTGTAAATCCTGTGGAGCCATGTCAGTACAGAATATAAAAACATCCTCAAGAAGACTCCAACCCTTTGTCTGTACATGTGGTTGCACTTCCACACTAAGGTTTTACACCATCAAAACTCACTGACCTTTATGAATACTGCAGCAGGGATTTGGAACAAAGCTAACACACACACACACACTCTCACTTCTCTCGCCACCTCATCATCTCTTTATTACCTCTTGCTTCTTCTTTTTTTTGCCTCCTCCTTCCCTCTTTGCTCGGATCTCTTCTTTTTTTACCTCCTATTTCCTCCCTCATTTCCCTCCACCTTATCCATTCCTGCTCTCCCCATAAACCCACTATTCTTAGATGGTAATTTCTCTTCCTTCTCCTCCTGCACATAATCCACAACCACTCATTCCACCATGTTCCCTTTCTCTTTTGCCTGTCTGCTTGTACCAACATAATCACAGCTGCCCTTACCCCTGTGCTTCTATCTATCTTCTCCTCAAATCTTTCCCTTTCTTCTATTACTGTACCATTTTTTATTTTTTTTCTGGGCATGGTAAGCTTGTTAGCAGCGGCTGGTGTGGTTAAGCTGGCAGCTGAGGGGCCAAGAAAGCCTGAGGATTAAAGGGCACCATCTGAGTAGGGGAGGTAAGGTGCTAACGGGTGCTACATTACGTCCAAGAAATAAAATGGAAACTACCACACAGATAGACACTAAGGGACTCCTTTTACATCCATGCATATACTTAGATTTTCTTTCTTAGAGGATTAATACTATATTAAATCTAGTGACATTAAAGCCCTCCATTAAACCCAAATACAAATTGAATTCATCTCTTGGAACTTAATGCCTGCACATGCACGGTGGAGGAGTGGATTTCTTCCAGACAGATGGGGTTTATCAGGACTCCCCAGGCCACCAAGGGGAAGGGGGGAGTTTTTGCATGGTGTGTCAAGGATGGGTTGATGCATAAAAGGGAAGAGGAGAGAGGGGGATAGAAACACGGCTGCAGTTGCGTGAGGAGATGGGGCATGGGCTGGGTAAATAGGGGATCAGTTTTGCCCTGGGCTCATGGGGCCCCTTATGTGGATTAGGGATGCACATACTGTGTGTGTGTGTGTGTGTGTGTGTGTGTGTGTGTGTGTGTGTGTGTGTGTGTGTGTGTGTGTGTGTGTGTGTGTGTGTGTGTGTGTGTGTGTGTGTGTGTGTGTGTGTGTGTGTGTGTGTGTGTGTGTGTGTGTGTGTGTGTGTGTGTGTGTGTGTGTGTGTGTGTGTGTGTGCCATGCCATACATGTGTGACGACATTTTCATGTATGTGCTCTACAATGCTTGCATGCTGTACGCTCTGTGCATTGCTTCATGCTTGATTTGTGGATGGCCCAGAAAGGATGCCATAATGACATCTTGTGTGTGTGTGTGTGTGTGTGTCTGTGTCTGTGTCTGTGTCTGTCTGGTCATAACACCCTTGGGTTGAATGTCTTGGCCCCCAGTGGTACATCCAAAGCGCTTTAGCTGAGGCAGGGGAGAAGAGAGGGATGCAGGAAGGCTGCGGAGATGGGGTGGAGGTGCGGGTCAGGGAGGAGGAAGGATTGGCATTTCAATATCCTGAGAGGATTACTGGCTGGGCTTTAGATGCCTGGTCCCTGCGGTGCTACATGAGAGGTGGATGCATAAAAGGAGGAGAGGAAAAGGGATGAATATATAAAAGTGATGGGAGGGGGAGAGGTGAGCGCTAGCATTGTGAGTAGAATGCCTTTTGGGTGCAGGGGGAAGGAGGCATGCAGTGCAGAGAAAAAGCAAAAGAGATTTTGTATTTTTCTTCAAAAATGGTGTGCAAACTGAATTTCTTTTGCTAAACTATAGAGCTACTGTATATATTTAAATATGGTGCTATCAACAAATACAGAGTACATCTACGAGTTCTTGTGCGTGGGTACAGGAGTCAGGCGATGAGACGAGGGCCGTAAGGCCTTGAGATAAAAGCGAGGAAATATAAAAGGAACATAAAGATTCAGAGACGTATAGGAGCAAGCGAACAAGAAATGAGATGCACAGTATATATTCCATTAAAATACACAGGAATAAAGATGTAAAGTTGAGGGAGGCAGACATTGGAGGCAATGTGGTAGAATAAAAAAGAAAGATGTTTTCAGATCAGTTGCTTAGGTAAAAGTTTTAAAGCAAAATGTTAAACTAATTATTCCAGTACAGCTAAATGTACTAGCAAAAATATAATAAAACAACAATAAAAGGTCTCATGTTGAGTAAGGTTGGCATATTTTTTATTTATTTTTGCTATAATAATATGTTGCAAAAGTGACACATTTCTCAATTTCTTTTTTTGGGGGCGGATACTGCAGAGGTGTGCTTTAGAAACAATGATAAGAGACACTGCTATGATGAATGGAATAAAGATTTGAAACCATTAGAAATTAATTTTAGTAAAAATACAAAATGTGGCTTTAAATTGTAGTGGAGTACAAATATAACATATATTAAATTGGAAAACCTAAAATAAAGGGTCAACATTTTACCCATCTATATAACAGTGCTTTGATAGATTAAGACCTACAAAAAAAATCTGTAGGGTCAAATGAATAGAGAACATTCATTTATAGATGTTTGAATAATAAGACGGTTAGATTTGTCTCTCACTTCCTTCGTGTCACTTCATGATTTGTCTCAGAACTCTGATTGACTTCTGATTACCATTTCAGTTTGACTGTTTGCATATTTATAAATATGAGTCTGAATTAATTTGGGACTGCACTTCCCCCTGCATCGTGACGGGAAAAGTGTCAGGTAATGTTTTCCCTTCCCTTCCTCTGAATGAGTGCTCCTCAACTGTCACCGTACAAAACTTTACTCCTTTGTCATTTCGTTTCCAATACCCTCTTTATTTCCCCATCACCGCTCCACCTTCTCTCCCCTCGTCCCCCGCCACCAGCGCTCTGCATTGAGGCGTTTGGATCCTCTTTGCCTCCTTAATTAGAAGTGATGGGAAGGTGAAGCTTCAGCAGGCACCAAATGAATAGAGTCATCAAGCTACTTTTCAGGACTATAGCCCAGCCACTTAAGATGCTTTTTCACCCTGTGATGGGAATTTTAATTGCCTACCTCTTGGCTTATAATTGGAGTCTATGAAGAGGCACTCTCAGGGTCTTTAGTATGTGTGCTCTGTATGTGGATTTACAGGCTCTTACTTGTTGTTCGGGGAATTGTGGCGTTCACTCCGGAACAAAAAACAAAGCTCGAAGGTAGTTGGTGACACAAACACACACTCAACATCTTATCCTCATAATCAGAGTACTATACAAGGCTCGAGGGCTGTCTTTGATGCTTTTCTTTTGCGGAACCCAGAAGGGGAAGAACACACAAACTCTTATCGTCACAAAGAGACTAGAAAGAAAACTTTTTAAAAAAATCTCATCTGTCATTTTCCTCGTATAATACCCTCTGAGATCTTTATTGTGCCTCTGTTGAAAGAGCTTGGCAGTGTTTATGTGTGCCATCTTTCTTTTTTTGTGCGGTGTGTTGCTGGAGGGGAGGGGAGCGTGGCGGCGTCCTGCTGTTTTTAACGGAGAGAGAAAGTTGTGTAGACATGCAGCTGTCTTTCTGAATGACAGAGGACTCCTCTGAGTGGGTGAAAGACAGTTCAGCTCATCACACTAACATCACGCACAAACAGACACACCTCTTTGTCATTCATTGTGTTTTTATTTATACCGTTTTCGACATTCATAAAAGTTTTTATATGCATTTCAAAAAAAGATCAAAACACACTGCGTTTTTGTTTTGGCACTTACAGAAAGAGGCCGATCAATAAATCACTCCGGCGTTTTTCAGTAGTTTGAAATAGAACCGATGACAAAAAAAATGAGTTTTGCTACTTGAGTAGCATGAATTGAGTACTGTACTGTAGTAAAAATGTAAGATAATTGTTCTCAATTGTCCATGTATTTCCATGTCATGCTGCTACAAACCGCTTCAAGGTCAAAACAATAACAGTGGCAATGACTTATTTTTGTTGTTTTGTTCTATATGACAGCTTTCTTTATAATTTAACTCTATAAATGAAAATTTGACGTGGAAATTATATAAAATGCTTAGGAAATAAAATGTGTCGTTATATATTAAACTGTCAAACTATATGTTAGGGACCAAGTAATAAGGCAACAGCACACAGCAGTTGTTGTACAAACTGTTTTTCCTTTTAATTTTTCAAAAATAAATATTATAAACCAAGAATATTTAATAACTAGGCCTATGAAAGAGGTCAACAGAAAACAACTCTAATACATTTAATAGCAGCTAAACAAGTGTTTACTGAACTAACCGACCTGCAAAAATGACACACAATGCATTATAGTGGCTCATCCAAACCAAATGGAAAAGGGGGGATAATTACAATTAAAAGATGAGAAAAGAGGAGACAGACAAAACCCAAATCCCCCCCTTTGACATGGAACTATGACATGTGGTTTGTCCCAGTTTGTCCCAATCAGCTGCTTGCAGTATTTTTGAGTCATCAGCCCTCAGCCACACCTTTTGCTGAAGTAGCCTCCCCTAACGACCACGGCTAACAAACAAAGTTAACAACACAAACAAATACTTGTGTTAGCTGTGCTAATATGTGGGGAAATAAACAAAATAATGTCAGGTTACAAGCAACTAAAAGTTCCATCCATCCATCCATCTTCTCCCGCTTTTCCATCAGGGTCGTGGAGGTAACAGCTCCAGCAGAGAGCCCCAAACTTTCCTTTCCCTGGCCACATCAACCAGCTCTGACTGGGGGATTCCAAGGCGCTCCCAGGCCAGCGAAGAGATATAATCCCTCCACCTGGTCCTAGGTCTACCCCTCGGTCTCTTCCCAGCTGGACGTGCCTGGAACACCTCCCTAGGGAGTCGCCCAGGTGGCATCCTCACTAGGTGCCTCAACCACCTCAACTGGCTCCTTTCAACGCGAAGGAGCAGCGGTTCTACTCCGAGTCCCTCCCGGATGACTGAACTTCTCACCTTATCCCTAAGGGAGATGCCAGCCACCCTGTGGAGAAATCCCATTTCGGCCGCTTGTATCCGCGATCTCGTTCTTTCGGTCATGACCCATCCTTCATGACCATAGGTGAGGGTAGGAACGAAGATGGCCCGGTAGACAGAGAGCTTTGCCTTCTGGCTCAGCTCTCTTTTCGTCACAACGGTGCGGTAAAGCGACTGCAGTTCCGCTCCCGCTGCTCCGATTCTCCGGCCCATCTCACGCTCCATTGTTCCCTCACTCGAGAACAAGACCCCGAGATACTTGAACTCCTTCACTTGGGGTAAGGCTTCATTCCCTACCTGGAGTGGACAGTCCATCGGTTTCCTGCTGAGAACCATGGCCTCAGATTTGGAGGTGCTGATCCTCATCCCAGCCGCTTCACACTCGGCCGCGAACCGATCCAGTGAGTGCTGAAGGTCACAGAACGATGAAGCCATTAGAACCACATCATCTGCAAAAAGCAGTGGTGCAATCCTTAGCCCACCGAACTGCAGACCCCCTCCCCCACGACTACACCTCGAAATCCTGTCCATGAATATCACAACCAGGATTGGTGACAAAGCGCAGCCCTGGCGGAGGCCAACCCTCACCGGAAATCGGTCCGACGTGCTGTCCGACTCGCTTTGAGAGTACAGAGATTGGATGGCCCTGAGTAGAGACCCCCTCACCCCATACTCCCGTAGCACCTCCCACAGTATCTCCCTGGGAACCCGGTCATACGCCTTCTCCAAATCCACAAAGCACATGTAGACCGGATGAGCGTACTCCCAGGCCCCCTCCAGGATCCTTGCGAGAGTGAAAAGCTGGTCCATCGTTCCACGACCAGGACGAAAACCGCATTGTTCCTTTTCAATCTGAGGTTCGACAATCGGCCGGACCCTCCTTTCCAGCACCTTGGAGTCAACTTTCCCGGGGAGGCTGACTAATGTGATGCCTCTGTAATTGGCACACACCCTCTGATCCCCCTTTTTAAAAAAGAGGAACCACCACCCCGGTCTGCCACTCCTTCGGTACTGTTTCCGACTTCCACGCAATGTTGATGAGACGTGTCAACCATGACAGTCCCTCAACACCCAGAGCCTTCAGCATTTCTGGGCGGATCTCATCCAACCCCGGGGCTTTGCCACTGTGGAGCTGTTTAACTACCTCAGTGACTTCCCCCCGTGTGATTGGAATTGATCCCCCTTCATACTCCAGCTCCGCCTCTAAAATAGAGTGCGGAGTTGTTGGATTCAGGAGTTCCTCAAAGTGTTCCTTCCACCGCCCTAACACACTATCAGTTGAGGTCAACAGCGTCCCATCCTTGCTGTACACAGCTTGGATGGTTCCCTGCTTCCCCCTCCTGAGGTGTCGGACGGTTTTCCAGAACAACTTTGGTGCCGACCGAAAGTCCTTCTCCATGGCTTCTCCGAACTTCTCCCACACCCGCTGCTTTGCCTCGGCCACGGCTGAAATAAAAGGTTTACCATTTCAATCAAATGTGTGGCGATAATTGTTGGTGTGGTTAACTGCAACTGAAATGAGGTAAAACTAGTGGAGGGGGGGCTGCAGTGTAATGGAACACCCTGTGTGGCTGTGGCCATAGTACTGTGTAAAAAGTAGGTCAAATGTGCACCATCTCCATCGACTACAACATCAAAATGCCACTTTTCCTTTCAGTTGTAGATTTAAATAATAGTAATTACATTTACTTCAGTGATCATTTTATTGAAGGACTTTTTTTATTGCACTACTGCTATTTAAGTAATGGCTCTGAACATTTTCTCCAGCACTGCATTCTCCAAACCCAGAATAGCCTACACTTTTTAAGATTACCTCTCTCAACACGTTTGCTTTGCACTATGTCAGAAGTATAGAAGCTGTAGAGATTTGAGTTTATGGTCGCTTGCATTTGCTTTCCTTGCAATTCTGTCGGGGCAGATATAGCTTTCTTCATACCCCCTCGGCCGAACACCTGCAGCTGGCCTGTGTCAGCCAATCTGTGTGTGTGTTTGTTTCGAGTGTGTGTCGCCTGTGTTTTTTTTTGTTAGAGGTTCAGGCAGAGTCTGTCTGTCTTGACGGATGGGTCGTGATCATCCAATGCCAATGCCTGTCGGCTAAAGCACACTGGGCCTGAAGAGTTTGCAGAATCAGTCAGTGAGCAGCTGTCAGGAGCAGTTTAAGCAAGTTGGCCCTAGTCGCTGTCCCATGGTGGGAGTGTGGGATGCCAGATTTGACATATTTGTAAGCCTCAGAGTCAACAGGTAGGAGCTGTTATTTTGACATACAATAGGTCCTTATTTTGTCTTTTCCCATAAAAGCATCCTCTTATAGGACCACACATCCTCTCATCTGACTTTGAAGGCATGTGTGTGCAGGAATATATCATCCTTCCTTTGTAAGCTTTATTCGATCCTGGTATTTGTTGCACAGCAGGATTATGTTGATCGGGCCCTTTTGAATATGTCATACAGCGAGAGACTCTTTGTCCCGCTTGCTTGTTCACACTCTGTTCTGGTCTTTCTCTCGCCCACCCACCAACCATTGACACATTTAATCATTTGATCAGTGAGACGCTCCTTTCCGTTACACACACACACATTCACACAGATGTACCTAGGTGGATCAAGTCCCTGCAACATATAATATTGTAGTTGAGATGGAAATGTGACCTTGTCACAGACAAAAAATCCAACTGTGTGTGTTACACCTAGACTCGTTCCTTCTAAACACCTCACATCTTATTTCTTCCTCTACTGATATGAATGATAATAACCTCAGATAATTCCTGTCTGTGGCTACATACCTCGCCTTTGAGGTATGATCCGGGATAACACTGTATCACTCTCCCTTTCCTCCTGCTGCTCTTCTACCATATGCTCCTACTTTGGTTATTTGGAGCCGAGCGTAATAATTGTGTGTACATTTATGTATTCGAGGTTGAGGCGTCCAGGCGCTTGGATGCTGATATGGCAGATTAGATTTAGTCGTGAGCGAGGACAGGTTGCCAGATAGCGCTCCACTGCTGGGGCAGGCTGATAGCCACAGATTAAAACAGCAAGACTTGCTGCCAGATAGTGAGACCTGGGTGGGGAAGCTGTTTTTATATACAGCATCATTAGATTAGGATGCAATCACATGCATGCACATATAACCACCTGGGGAATGGAGAAATGAAGATGTTGAGATTATAAACTGAGTATTTAAACATTTATTTCAGCAATCCACATTTCACACGTCAAAACAAAAAACCCTTTCTGTACAACAATATTATAAATGCTGTTTTTGAAGGCCTTTATGGGAGGCTTCAAAGCTATGAAATTGTTTCTCAAGTGTATTTCCATTACCATTATGTTGTAGTATACTATTACATGAGTTTAAGTCTCTCGTTTGATCCAGAATCAAGGACGTTTTTAAGAGCTAAATGTTATTCTTCAATGTCCTGCTTTCTTCTTACATCAAAGAGCTGCCCAGAACAGGTTTGTAATTATTTGATATAATCCAGGCAGAACAAGAACTGCATTGCTTTTAGGTTCCCATCTGGGAAGATATTGCAGTAGTTTTCACACACAAATGGAAGTTGAAAGTGTGTAGAAAAGGATTGTGGCATCAGATTGAAGTCTATCAGCAGGATATTTGAAAATCGGATTGCACTCTAGCGAGGAACTACAGTAAATGCAATGGTACATTATAGGCATGAAACGATACATCCTGAGGCGGTTAAATCTTAATGCAAATATCTAAAGATTCAAATCCATGACAGGAAAAATAAATCATGATACTGTTTTAAAATAGCACAGGGCACTGTCTTCTCTTGACTTAGCTTGTTCGACATCCTATGTAACCCACATCACTCGCTGTACCAAAATGTGAATACATGCCAGTTAAGATTTGGATATAGAGGATGCACCATACTGTTTCAAATCAAGGGTGTCGCACTTTTTTGCCTTCCCTGAGTCAGAACAGGAAAAAGGTGTCGAAGATTGATTGATTTGGGCTTCTGTTTATAATAAAGTTAAGTCTTTTTGTTACTTTCAAATGAATATATGCATTATTTTGCTCTCTCTGTCTACCCCATCCCATATTTCTATATTGTTGTTAGAGAAATAAAGGTTCCTTTTCTTACATAATTTCTATTCAATCTACTTTGAAGAAATCTTGAAAAAATTCCTATTGTGAACCCAGTAACATACGGTACTGCACAAGAACTTTCGGCAATTGTAACATGGGTGTGGTTTATTGGTATTTAGGTCACCTGTTGGATGCCGGTTTTGTGGATGACTGTGTGGTCCGGAGTAAGATATTGTTTGATTTGTTTGTTTGTTAAACACGATGTAGTCAAACTGACCATGGACTCTTCTATGGAGCGTGTCACAGCAAAGAGCAACTTTTAGCCTCTCAGCGGCATAACTCATAGGGTGTGTTTGCCGCTACAAACAGTATAAGCACTTTGCATCAATCAAAACTTTTGACAGATAATAACAAGAAGAAAAATCGCTTGAAAAGTTAACCAGGCAACAACTTTGAAACTTGAATGACTTTATTAAAGAAATGCACATGCAAACGCACGCTCCACAGGGATTTAGGAACTACTGACAGAAATGCTTGCGGCAGTGGGTGTATAAAAAGCCCCAGGGACAGACAAGCCACAAGGAACTAAATGTTCCCACTCCTCCGCTGTCAGTCACATAAATCGTTGCGCTATCCGTTTAACCCCAGGTAGAAGCCACTGGTGCTGTGCCCAGAGGGAACAACGCCCCTTCTTCCTATTAACCCTTTGAACATGAACAGGCCTGACAGAAACAGCTCTCTCAATCATTTCCTGGCTACACAACTTATTGCTTCACTTTCACTGTACCATGTTCATTCCGAACACACATGCACCCACTCTCTCTTTAATATGCGAAGGCACACGGGAGAGCGTAAAGTTACACGCGAGGTGGAGATGGTGAGAAATAGAACAATGAAACCCCCTCCTGATAAGATGGATGTCATCAGAGGCACAAACAAGCCTGCGGGGAACAGCAGATTCCCCTGAGAACAAAGATGGAGAGAGGACTGGTTATGAGAAAAAAGAGAGCCCCAAAGAAGTGAGAAAGAGAAAAAGTGAAGAATGCCTGCGAGATGTTCAGGGATGCCCCTGGGGAGAACAGCTCCTCTGCCTGTCTCCTTTGATAACGACACTGAGATGCCAGTTGCACCTCAGCTGCCTCGGTACACAAGCATGCAAGAGCCTACAGCTGCGGCTGCCATTTTGTGCTGTAGTCTATTCATGGGTTTATCTGCCATAGAGACCTGAGCAAAAAGCTGCCATACAGCCACCAGTGTCTGCAGGAGTGGGTAGTAAAAAGTTGAAGACTCTGAATTGAAACTTATGAGAAGCTAAGGACTCATAAGAAACATGCTTTTCAATCTAGCGTATTTAATTTCTGGAGCAAGTTAGAAGCATCTGAGCTTCTGTCGGTTGTGTTTTTCCCTGAGAATGCTTCATTGCAAACTTTATATCCAAGTTGTAATATGCACAATGAAAGCTAGTTAGCAGTAGTTGTTAATTGTTAGCGGCCGATGGGCAGCACAGTCATGCTGGGCTAAGTGAAAGAGCTAAAACTAACGTTATGGAGGTTTCATTAAGTTACATTAGGATGTTTATAAGCTTAATTCAGTGAAAATGATCCTTTAGTCACGGTGATAATAGAGTTTATAAAAGAGAGATAAGAAAAATGAATGTTGATTGGACTCTAAATTTGTTGGTGATAGAGACAAACAGATACAAGGAGTATTGAAGTACATAGAATTCGTTTTTTGAACGTGGTATTGAATCAGGGATCTATGATCATGGAATTCACAGAAATTGGTATCAACATTCTGTTATAACTTTTATCACTGAGACTAATTAAAAGGGAAAAAAAAGTCCATCTACTATAATGAAGCAATTTTCACCATTTGTAGTGGTGATAATTTAAGATTGGTTATGCTTAACTACTGCATAGCATATGCAAGTAGTGCATAGCATATGCAGTAGGGTGTTTTTCTCGTAACCAAAAATAATCTTAAAATACCTTGTCCTTCATAAAAAAGGATCAGAAATTCCGCTTGTCTGGCCTTGGGATTCCAACAAAGGATATAGAGATGCAATCCGATTCAACAAAAACTTATCTGATGAGTCGGGTCTGAATCTATAAAACCTAAATGATACACAGCCTAGCTTCTACTCACAGCCTATAGAATTGTTATCACTGAGAAGTACAGCTTTGTGCTTCCCTTTTTGCAATTTTGTGCCAAACTTCATACTTCCCCCTGCCTTACTTCTTTTCGCTCTCATCACAGTGTCTCTTTGAAGTGTACAGATCATTATCTCTCACTATGATTGGTGTGTGTACAGCAAAGCTTTCATACTGGATCCTATCAGAAGCTGTCCGTCTTTGTGACTAGTGCCTATCGGTGTGTCTGTCATGTGATTTCTGCTGTATGATGAGGCTTTAAAACGTCTGCTGTGTACTTCCACAGCAGAGCTGGGAAGGCGTATTGCCCACTAGGCCATCTCATCTTCTATATTACTTGTGAAAATCATTGTGTGTGTGTGTGTGTGTGTGTGTGTGTGTGTGTGTGTGTGTGTGTGTGTGTGTGTGTGTGTGTGTGTGTGTGTGTGTGTGTGTGTGTGTGTGTGTGTGTGTGTGTGTGTGTGTGTGTGTGTGTGTGTGTGTGTGTGTGTGTGTGTGCGTGCGAGAGAGCGTAAAAGCTTTTTCGGAAGGCATTCACATTGATTTTTTCCTCTCAAATACAACGCCAAAACCAACACTACCGACCATTTGCTGCCATTCACTTTTGTGTGTGCCATGAGTGGGCGCACAGTATCTGCCAATATGCCAGTTGAGTGTGTGTATGTCTTGGAAAGTATTATATCCACACAGTAACTATTGCTACATAGTTATGTCCACATTTCTCATAGATACTGATATTGTGCTGTTGATCCCCAACAGTTTTTTTCCTCAAATACATTTTTGGATAATGTCGATAACAAATTATTATTCTGGTTGGCATTTCTTCCAAATTTCATCATAAATACGATTTAAGAGCTTTAAAATGAGCAGGTAAGACCTAAGGACTGGTTAGTTATAAAAGTCTAGTATTTATTAGTGCACACTGTATATAGTATATTGTACCATATACAATTACACGTACAAATACAACACCATACTGCAGTTATAAATAATCCCTCCCATTTACAGACTGTGCTCACAGTTCGGACACTTCCGCACTTCATCTGGAAACAGTTTAACGGACATACATTTTAGCCTTCAGGAGGGTGTGTGTGAGTGTGTCGTCCGAGAAATTGTGCTCACCTGTTTTTTAAGTGTCAGATTGAGCTGTGATTTGGTTTGGAGGCAGGCGCCAGTCCTATGCATAATTCAGCACAAGGAAGAAAAAAAAGAAGCAAACAGCCGGCTGTTGTAGATGGAGAGAGCAGGTTTACACTGTGTTCATGGTTTAGAGTGTTAAACTGAGTTTCTCTTTTCACTGTTTGAATTGACTTTGTTTGGTGTTTGTCCTAAACTATCGTCCCATCTCTTCTGTACAATTTATATGTTCTCCTTTTCTCCCTGTTTCTCAGTGATTGCTTTAGTTTCTAATGAGCCGTGCTGTAGTCTAACACATATTCATTATTCACTAAAAAATAATCCTTCTGTGAGTGTTTATTTACATTCCTGTTTACTGTTCATTAGCATCTTTCCTTCTTGTTCAATGCCTTTCTACAACCCCCCCCCAGCGGCTAACTGTATGTATCTGCCGCTTATGTTGCATTATGTGGAGGAATTACAAAGACTTGATTCCTCAAAGCAAAGTAGTCAGACTTTCAAAGAGCTACTAATTGGCATGATTAGAGTTTTCTGAACACACACTGAATATGTATTTGTGTATTTCAAAGATCTTTACATTCGGGCATGGAAATAGTAATGCAGCACAAACATTACAGTGACCCCTCGAGCCAGTTTTCTTCTGAGGGTATGTTTAATGCTTCGTTACAACATATATTTTAATCTCACTTCATGTTTATTTAATCTATTTCATCTATACTTTACTCTTCATTTGCCTTGTCAAAGATGAGAGAAATGCCAAACAAAGGACAATAAAAGTGAGATTCGCTCGGGAATTTTTATTTGTCATAGTATGCCAATATATAGTAGCCTATATTGATAATGTGTTTTTTTCTTATGTTATTTGCATAACCAGTATAAACATGAGCCTGAAGAGAAATGGCACAATGATCAATTCGCAATGTATAAAATGTCATATTGAATTGTTAAAGAGGCCATATATGCTCATTCTCAGGTTCATATAGGTGTTTTCTGCATTTACTGTGACATGTCTCCATGCTTTAATGTTCAAAAAGCTCTTTATTTTTCTCATACTGCCTGTGCTGTAGTACCTCTTTTCCCCCTCTATATGAAACCAGAGCCCAGTCTGCTCTGATTGGTTAGCTGGCCGGCTTTGTGGGTATTTTTACTGCCTTTGCAGACCATTTACATACACATAAATCAATGTAACACACTAAAGGGAAACCCCAAATAAGCATAGATAAAATCACTAAACCTCTATGAGGCACTTATGATATTTCTTATTATTTTCTATAAATGCTGACATTAGCTGTTTAGATGGGCTGATCCCTTTCCTAGGAAGCAAATACATCAACCAAACACAGAAACACTAATGGCCTCTTCAACTTGCTCAACAGTTTTTCACTCAATTATTCAGAATTTGCAATTTTATACTTTCTTTTCTAGTAAAAAACGGAGTCAGTTTTTAATTTTAATTTTATTAAAAAGCCAAATTCCTTCTGTAGGCATGCAGAGAGACAACCACACACTGGTGTATCACACTACATTGGCTTTCTTCCTCTTCCATTCAGCCTGATTGGGTGGCAATGGTAAAAGCAATGCCACACAAATTCACAGAAATCATCATGAATAATGGATAATAACTGTGTTTCAGACATCAAAAACAGACAGATGGAGATGGACAGTGAGAGGCGGATTGAGTGTGTCTTTGATCTGCTGCCTAAAATGACTCTATTCCCCTACTGTTCCAGAGTAGGACTGAAGGAGCTGCAGATGCTCTATGTTTAAATGTGTGTGTGAACACATTTTCGTTCGTGTGTGAGTGACAGGCAGAACTTATTCATTAGTGTAGCTGTTTTCACCGCGGAAGGAGATGAATTGATGGTTAAAGGTCAGGAAAGAGATGAGCAGGAAGTGAGAAAAAGCTAGAAAAGATGAGCCGTTGACTGATCGGGTGATAGAGAGGGGAATGAGAAGGGATAAAAAGACAAACAGGATGTGTCTCAGGGACAGAAAAAGGAGAATGGCCTCAATGATGGAGAAAATCATGGGTCCATGATTGATGATGATTTTTGAAAATCGAGTAAGTAAAACAACAGTAATAATTGTCATAAAGGACGAAAACAATGACAGGAAACGTAACCTTGGAAGCCTAATGGCCACATGCTTTTTTTGTCTAAAATAACTGGACCACTTTATTTTCGTAGTATTTTCGAGTGACAACCTGTTTTCTACTTTATTATACATGGCCTAATTAGCACTTAAGCCAGAGTGGGGGTTGCTTGCCTACGAGACGCCTGTCATATATTGACAGTGAAACAAAGAACTGGGCTTTCCTCAGTAATGAAATTGTTTGCTTAGCGAACCATTACACTCTGCGTCCACATTTGGAGATCTTTGTCCCGTATAATTCATCTTCTATGCTGTTCCTCTATTGTGATCAATAAGAGATGTAATATCTGTCAGGATTAATTTCACTGCGGCTCTCCTGGATTGAGTCTGAAAGGGTTTAATTGAGAGACACAGGGAGGAAACAGGGACTCAGGATTGCGAATGTCTCCATCCGTTAGTCTGGTGTCGATGCGGTCTTGTCAGTCAATCCATAACTGTATTGATCCATTGTCAGTCCCAATGTACTGAGCACTGTTCAATGCCATGTGTACACTCAGACAAAGAAACGTACGCCATGGATTGCGATGAAGCTGTCTGCTTTGACACAGCTCCTTTTCAATAAATAATCTTACCTCTCTGCTTTTTGTTTTGTTACTCCCTCTCCTTACATCATGTTGGACTTCCCCAGCTGTCCTCTCGTGCCCTCAATCTATATTTTCTCTCTTCTTCTTTTGCTGTCTCGCCTTCGGTGAATACCATAGTGCACACTGTATAGGTATCAATTCCTGCTTTCTGGCGATTCCTCCTAGTACGAGCAATCTTCAGAACTGTACTGTATCCCTCTCTTGACCTTTGCCTGCACGAAAAAACTGGAAATACAAGCGAGTAAAGACTGCTTCTGATATGCTTGAGAACAGTCTTCAAGCTATTGTATTTATATTGAATGAGACCAAAATCTCCGATTTCATGTTTCTTCTTTCTCTCCCTCTTTTTACCTCTTTGTAGCACCCTCTCTGATCAGCGAGCTGCGAGCGGAAAAGATCGAGCAGAAGGGCATCACTCTGGTGTGGAGGCAGCCTTCCTACCCAAACAGCAGCCGTACCGAGTATGAGGTCAAATACTACGAGAAGGTAAATAAACTAGAAGTCTTTTTCTACTGCTGTTATGCTAAATAACTAACCAAGGCTTTTATATTCAGGAAACAATTTTTCTTCGTACATATTTGTTAGAATCCAGCAACTAAACAGAGGGAAGCTATAAAGTAATATAAAGGGAATACATGTTGGGGTTTTATCCATTTTGTATAAGTACACAAATTGTTAATCCGAGTGGTGTTGTCTTATCGCAGATGTAACCGTATCGCTGTATACAGGGGTCACTATGTAATAAGAACCTGTTCAGTAACCCTGACTGTGTGGGTCAAGCTCTATCTACCAAATCCTACATTTCCCATAATGCAACGTACCACCGCCTTTTGATTAGACTTCTCATTGTCTCCTAAACGTTTGCTTCTTTCAACCAAAGGCTGATGGTTTGTTAAATAGCATTACGGTTTTATCTTTATGTAACGTGTCGTTGTAAAAAAGTAATTAAAAGCCAATATGTGAGTATTAACTCCCTTTATTATCAATATCCAAAACAACCTCACGGATCTAGTATCACTTGGGTTCCAGTTGGTATCCATGGCTACAGCATACACCAACATCTTCATGTTTTATGCTTTGGGGCAGCATGCTAGTGTGCCAGCGAAATCCATTATGGGTTATTTTTAATGTACTTGCTTTGATGGTGAAATGAGGACTGAGAAAAAATCAGATGTGGTATTTTTACAACACTTTCCATGAGATCAAATCATTTTCTTGAATTGCTAACTACTGAGATGTTGTTAAAAAATCATTTATTTTCTGTGTACTTCAAGGGCCAATTATGTATAACCCTGAGTCCATATTACTGCCACATTTTCTTTTGCTTTTATGGATAAACACTGTAACTTCATCGGCCTTATCTGGCTCATTAAACATAGCACTTAGTCAGATTGTGGCCGCCCCATCGACAAGCCTTAGTCTTCACAGTAAATCTGTCATGCACGTAAACCACAGCTGTCACGCTCACACTCCTCCATTTTCATACGCCGCGTTTATTGGCATCGCCAGGTCTTTGTATTGGGCTGTGTTACACTCGCACCCGTTTTCTCACCTCCTCTCTTCTCTATGCTTCACCATATTTAATAAAGCCCTGCTTCTCGCTGCTTCACTCCAACAGATTTAGAAAAAAACAGGGAAATATTTAGAGGAGGGATGGGTTAGGAGAGACTTGGAGAAAGAGATAACAAGAGGGATACAGGAGAGAATCTGGAAAGAATGATGTGCCTGTGTGATAACCGAAGGAGAGAAAAGGTTAGAGAGCGTATTAGGGACAGATGAGGGAAGATGACTTGGTGGAGAGGATGCTTGTCAGAGCATGGTGATGGAAAGAAATGAAAGAAGATGCTTTGTGGGGCTTGATGCAGAAGAAAATACCACTGAGGGAGGCAGAAAAATGGAGAGAGGGTGAAGGATAGATGAAGAATAAGAGTTGGACAGGAAAATTGGTGGCAGGCCATGAAATGAAAAGGCAATACAACTACACTGCAGCAAAGATCCTATTAAAGTATGAAATATGGCATTGCTTAGTCAGTATACAGCCTTTTTGTCGCTTCCTTCTTTTGCAGTTTCAAAGCAATGATTCTCATGGAGCTGTTAAACATTCGATAGCACTGTAATTTATTTAGAAAAGTGTTTTATCTGGATTACACACCGCAATAATGAACAACAATTGTGATGACTCATAAGGATTAAATAACAGTTTATTCATAATTTGACATTTTTGAGTGTCATCGCTGAGTCTGCTGTTGTTTTCCTTCCACTTATCTTCCCTGCTTTTTCCTCTTCTCTGTCTATGTCTATATTAGCTCACTCCACATTAAACATGAGCTGCCATTCTCTTCGGTTAATCCGTCTTTATTTCATTCCCTCTGACGTTAGTTCCGCTTCGGTCTACCCTCTATGTGCCATGCTACTCCTGTGCATTAAAATGAAAAGGCAATAAAGATAATGTAAGTGGCATTGTTCCCACTCAAAAACTCACTTTCACTTATTTTACTGTGACTATTAAATCCGATTTATCATCAAAGCTGTTACAGAGGCTCAGTTTCTATTGGAATGATCTCGTTGACATGCAGAGGCACGGCGTGCAGATACACAATAAGGACTATTTGTTGAAAGAAGGCGGGAAACAAACATATCGGACAACAAGTGGAGTAATTATGTTAATGTGTCACCTACGCACTGCCCCCAGAGTGTCACCTACTGTGAGTCATTGTAATGGAGATAAAGAAATTACTGCATCTTGGATTTATTTTCTGAACGCCTCTCTAAGGAATAGTGTTTTTTATTAATGTCTCGGTTTTTACATCATTTATTTTCAAAGCGTACTGTCATACTTCTTTATTAAAGCGGGTTAATGAAGTTCTCAGCTTGGCTTGGCTAAATGTCTGAAAACTTTTGTCTGGCTCTTTGAAAAACGATTCGAAAGAACTTGATTTGGTTACAAAATAGTCTCGCACGGCCCCAGGCGTTACAAACAGTGCCATGGAAATGAACAAGGCATTTCACAAATGGATTCCACCTACTCGTCTCACTCCTCTTTTTTTCCGTTCTCTTTGTTTTTCTCTGTGTCTCACTTCACTTTGTCTCTCCGCAGGAACAAAAGGATCAGAGTTATTCTACTGTGAAGACAGCCGCCACACGGATCAGTGTCAACAACCTCAAACCCGGCACCACATATGTCTTCCTCATCCGCCCTTTCTCCACGCCGGCCCCCTCCTCGTCCCTGTCCTCCTCCCCTCTGTCATCCTCCGCCTCTTCGTCCTCCTCAACTTCTTCCTCATCTTCTTCATCGTCGTCATCCTCCTCCTCTCCAGCACCCATTGACTACGGAGCGTACAGCGCTCCCCTGGAGCTGCAAACACTTGGCGAGTGTGAGTAGCCGTTTTACGCCTCCTCACTTTCTCCACCCCCTCGTCTCAGCACCACCAGGCAGATTGGGTTGGGGGGGTTTGTGAAGGTACTTGGCCAGCCCTCACTATAAGGCTAGAGTGAGAGATAGACGGAGATGGGGAATGACTGAGATTATGTGTGAACACGCACAGGTTTACCAGTAAGGTGTGAAATGATTCTTCTTTGTGCGAGTAGATACCATGTTCCCGGTCACCTCAGGGTCTGGTTGTGTCTATTTGGTTTTATCCCTATTGCTTTTCATAAAGTCTTTCACCTTTTATTTATCCAGGAAAGGGGATTTGTTGAACATTCAGCACGTAACACACACGAGAGCTGCCCTGCACAACCACTATCTTCAATAGTTGGCCAAAGACCAGCTCTTAAAGATTATTCATTTGTTTTCAAGCGAACGGGGTCTTGCACTTCTTTGTTTTGCTACAGGGTCAGGGCTCGTAGCTGCAGGGCTCCTTTTCTTTAGACAATGCATATTCAGTTTATTCAGATCCGCCTGGGGCTGGATCAAGAGTCAAATGAGTGACCTGACAGCGCACTGAATATGAACTTATGATCACATTTACGTGACATTTAACTGTCAATGATATGTATTTGATGGTTGATTGTAAGCAAACAATAAAAACTGGCAAGTGCGATGCTACAATACAGAGGGGAAGATGTTATTCTGTGAGTGTTTGCACTCAGGTGCTCGAGATTTGTTTTTGGCTGTGTTCCAGGATAGTAAAGTAAGAAGATCTGTTGAAGTTCAAAGTACATTTTGGAGCTTGGAAACAGCAGATGAGATTGCTGTATTTAATAATCATACAAGTGATTACTAAGTCAACAACAAACTGAATTTGAATGAATAAATAATACCATCATTGTGTCTAGGGGGATTGGCTTTGCACAAACTTTTTAAAACTTTTACACCAACATGGACTAGAAGTCCTCAAATTGACTATTAAAAACATGGAAATGTGAAAATCTACAATTATAATACAGCCTGCAAACTTTCCAAACTTCATCAGATAATAAAGATAATGTAATATTATTGAAACAGCAAGACTGAAACACATAGTGTCATATTATCTATGCTCCTTTCAGGCCTTTTAGAGCAGCAGATTGTTTGTCAATGCTTTTCAAACTGTAAAATACACCAAGAGATGATATTAGTGTTAGGAGAAGGGAGGTCATAGCTTTGGAAAATACTGAAAAGCAGTTTACAATCCACTTTAATCAACTGCTTATGAAATGGATTGGGCCTTTTAGGTCATGACCTTATAATTTAATCTCATCTCCTGTTAGTGTTCTAGCTACACTCCCATTCCAGTTAAGCTGTGTATCATTGTTCAAGTGTGTAATCAGTGTTTTTTTATTATCTCTAGTGGCACTGGCGTCCAGCGAACAGAATCCAGTGGTGATCATCGTGGTCGTGTCTGTGGCCGCCCTGATCATGCTGCTCTCCATGGGGGTTGGTCTGCTCATCTGGAGGAGGTATGAATGTATACACAGATGCTAAACATGTATTATTCACTATAGGCTCCCTATGGCTCAACCATCAGATTTTAATACTCTAAGCATGATACACAAACATACATTCACACGCACATGTGTTCAAACAGTCAATCAAAGCCTCAATCCCATATTCAGTCAACTGACACACGATACTCCATGATAATCCAGATTATAGTAATCCAGCGACAGACGAAGTTCCTTTGTGAGAGGGGTGTGCAGCACTGGCGGGAGTATAGCTGAAATGACATGATAACCACATTGTTTAATATGCTACATAAAGTAATCAGCCGGATAATGGTGGAGTCTGCGTCGAGGCGGAAACGCTGGTAGGGTCAAAACCTTCTTTGATCATTTTTTGGCCAGGCTTTCATAGTTCTTTGCTATCTAATTAGTTTTCACATAGAGAAGGGGGAATTATGAAACAGCAAAGAAGACAAGAGAGAGGTTAAAGCGGTGTCACACATAACCGCTGACACACGGTTTACTCTTGACCCATAGATTGCCTTTCAGAAACTCGTTTTTGCTTTTTATAATAAGAGTGGACGGTCCAAAGTCATTGTTTCACTATGTCTTGATAAGACTATTTGGAAACCTAGAAACATCTAAAGAAAGTTGAAACAAGTAGTTGGACATAGTCAAAATGACTGATTTATCAACATACAGCTCAGTTTAATTACATCCAGATTCTTTCAGTTGGGAGAGCTACAGTATGTGGCTGAAGGAAAAGAGGTTTTAGACTGCAGCAAGCACTGTTTTCATTTAAAGTGGCAGCTTAGTATACTTTAATTTGGGAATTTATTAAGAAATAAATTCACGAGAGAATATTGCTACACATTTCCAATAAATATATGCATTTTGTCTACAATTCTGATTGGTCAAAACCAGAATTTTGGTTGTTTTTTTAAGAGAGCTCTTTTGAACGGGCCAGAACTTACTGTATGAAAGAGAAGAAGCCACAAAATATTGGATATTTTCTGGCAGTTGCATTGGCTGATATACATTTAAGTAGATAAACATTTAACCAATTTTGTACTACTTTAAAAGTTTGTTTCTGGGGGCTATCTTGAAAGTAAGTTTAGGCAGTGGTTCGATACAATGCTGAAGACAATACATACAAATATTAAATCTAAGCATTATTTTTAGTTTATTTGAATTTTATCATTAGGTTTCACATTAATGAATTGGTGTTTGAGGTTTATCGGTCTATTAGACCGTAAAATAAGTAAGGACGTTTAAATAAGTATAGCATCTTAAACAAAATCACAAAGTGCTTCACAAGAATCAAAAATGATTGAAAATAAGACCATAAAAACAGTTAAAGTAACAAACAATAAAACCGTTCCAACAACAGATCTTAAAAGAAGCATATCTACAAGCAGTAGACAGTGTGAGGCAGGATACTCAATACAGTCCTGTCTCAATTCAATGCTGCCATTTCTTTGAATCACAGGTGCATTAATGCATGTTTTATCGTCTTGTTTACCGCACTGAGTATTTCCTGACATACACTTGCATGTTTTATTCAGTTTTGCAGATAAACATTGGGAGAGTGCGTTTCTACTTGCTGTTGCAAACGCTTTGCTCTTTGACTCCTGTCCAAGTCTATATTCTGCCAGCTCGGCTCACACACGCCCACACAGATAGCACACTTACAGAATTTTTAGTGTACACTCCATCACACATGCAAGCACACACACAGGGAGCACACATCTCCTCCCACACAGTTACACACATGTCTAGAAAACTTTTTTTCACTTCATTTGGGATAGCACTGTATTGATTTCTGTCCAAGAAGATTTTGAAAGCATTGTGAAATCATTTGTTTGCATTGTTTCTGTGCATTCTCTTGTTCCGTACACACACACACACACACACACACACACACACACACACACACACACACACACACACACACACACACACACACGTGTGCTTACGACACACATATAAGTATTTTATTGCATTGTTTCTTCAAGGGAAGCAGTGTCATTCCCTTGAGCATGGCCTAGTAATGAATAATAAAATGTATATTTTTCCCCTTTTATTTCCATCACTGCATTCATTGAAAGTGGTCTCCATTGTTCATCGCCGCTGGACCATTAACTTGCTTGTCGAGTTTTGCATAGAGACAAAGAGGGAATGGCTTGATGCCTCAATTACCATGCTCTCTTGTTTGCAGAGACAGCCAGACCCCGGCCACAGCTGGAGGGGTCTCAGTTACATCGAGCTGCCCGCTCATACAGACACATGCAAATGAGTCCCACTGCACACACATGAAGGCAACGGACACAAGCGACAGCACTCACTTAAGGAATGCATTGGACCTTTTACTAAAACACACTTCATCAGAATAATGCCAGCTTTTAAGAATAGTCAGTGGTCTCAAATACAATTTCTTCATGGTTGTCTTCATCACTGTCCGATTTGACGATAAAATCTCCTGGCATTAGGGAAATTGTGGTAACAATAAGTCCTCGACAAGAGTGCAAGTAGTTAATGTTGGGTTGACATTTGGTGTAGAGGGCGTAACACGCACTTAGCGCTAATGGCTACTGAGAATGTCAATCAATACCTGTGACAAATCTTTCAAGTATCTCACTGTATTATAAATTGAATGCGTTAATATCCAGATTGGAATAGCAAATCTGCTAGCTGTTTCATGGCAGGACATGTCAGTGGCAGGTTGGGTCTGACTCAATGTAATCCAACACACTGGCTTATTTTCCGCTTGTTCTCTATGGGACAGTTTGTGATGTACTGAATGCCGCACCACTGTCCTATTTTGCAGTATTTCTGCCAATCGATGAATCAAAGAAGTACTAGCTGCCATTTTTTTAGAAATGCTTCCTCAACTGGAGCTACTGACCTCTTAGCTCTTAACATTCTGTCTTTTTCTTGAGCAATGGAAAGTTATTATGGTATAGAAATGTCTACACCTTTTAAAATGCACAAATATTAGTATTGTCAAGATTGTATTCAAACATATTTTGCTCTTAGCACATTGTTTGCAAGATTTGCTCTTTAGGTTAGGGTTAGGGTCTGTATTAAAATTCATACTATTATTTGCGTGGTTGAGGTGCTATGCCATTGCACTTCTGATGTGGCTTTCATGGACAGCGTGTCCTGGACTTCTCTAGCTGGATGTGTCCTCAGTGAGAGTCAAAACGCTATTCAGAACTCTCAAGTAGAACACTGTGGGGAATAAAAAGTGAGGAGAGTTATGATGGGACAAAAAGAGTACTTTTTATTTTCCTTTCTTTGATACCTTATCTTGACACTTCATACCATCCCTTAGACACACATACACTCACACACACTCCATTGGTGCCTGACCGACTTTGATAGAGCCAGAGTTCCAGGGCATTGCCCAAACATTCTCCGGGAAGCCCAGGCTTGACTGGTCAGTGGTGGGGATTGTTTTCCCTTCACTGGCCTCACTGGCGTGCGTGTGTGTGTCTTCTGATTGAGTGTGTGTTCACTCTCGGGAGCGGGTTGCAAGCTATCAGCAGCGGGAGACGGAGAGGAGATCAAGGAGAAAAGAAAGAAGCTGGAAGTAAAGCAGAGGGTCATTTCATAGGGCCGTTGACTCTTGGCGACACAAAGTGGGATCTGAAAGGGGAAACAATCAGACGAGGGAGAGACGGACAGGCCAAGAGAAAAGGTCCCAAGCGCTGTGGTGTAGTTTCCTTCGTGTCTCGTACAGATCAGTGCTCTTGTGATTCACACAGCCCCCCCCCCACCCCACCAGCACAGACAGACATCCTCCATTTAAATGCTAAACCTGTCATTCCAAAGGGCTCTGCATCAGTATTGGAAATGGGACGCCATTTAATATTCATAAGTGACAAATGAATAAATCAGTACTTTATTTGAAAGTAAGGATCTGGTTATTGATTCTTAAGACAAACCTATAATGTCTTTAACTTTTGTGCAAGAAAATGGAGGAAAGGCTTCAGTAGGTTTTACAGTAATCCTAATTTTCAAGGAGCAGCTCCCAGCAATGAAACAAAAAACAATGTTGCTACCGCTTTGAAGTCATGAATCCAACTTTATGAAATTCCCCATTCTTTTTTAATATGTTTGCCCTACAAATCTTTTTTCTGGCCTAATTCCTCTCTGCTGTACTTTCACCTGTCATCTAGGATTCTAATCCTGCTGTCTCACCTATTATTCATATTATTCCATAAGGGCACTTCATTTTAGAGATGGAGTCAGATATGGAATTGAAAGAGCAGGCAATGAATAGGCCTCATTTACATGGCATCCATTCCTTTCTTCTGCTTTAATGTTCTTTCCTGAAAACCAGAGCCGGCAAGCAGAGAAAATCCATTTAAATGCATATTGTACAAGTAGAAAAGGCTAGTGCTAATGCTGTCAGCCCAAATCATTATGACAACTTTTTATTTCAATCTTATAGATAATATAGAATATGGCTTGCCTTTCTCATTAAGTTTTACATTGCTATGTAAAAGCTGGAGAAAAAATACTATAGCTTCCCTTTCTATCATTATGCACTATGCGTTCAAATTAAATGCAGTTTTGAAATTCTCCAAAGGACCACGACTAAATCAAACATGACATTTTGTGCCAAAATTAACATTTGACGAGGCTAATCTGACAGTGATGGAATTGGGCAAGAATCTTTAGTATTTGGCACCAAAACATTTCTTTCTGCCATCTGGTTCTTAATAAGTCTGACATTTAAAAATAAAATAGTGGTGAAGCATTGTAGTCAAAAGCAAAAAGTTGGAACTTATTTAGCATTGGATTAAAAAACATAAGGCGATATTTTCAAAATAGAGCATGTCATAGTTTTGGTAAGCCATGTATAATTATTTAATAATTCAAGCATGTTTTCTTGGCAGCATCAATCATATTCCTATGATTCTATTTGTAAGGAAGGAATCTATGAATCACTCCAAAGTTGTGTTTGACGTTGACAATTTTTTTTAAGTAATGAAAAGAGCCAGAACTGACACTGGCACTCCCCCCCCCCCCCCCCCCCCCCCCGCCCTCCCTTGTTTTTTTCCCAGCAGCTCGAGCTCCTCCAATGTAACTCCTGCTAGCGTGGTGCTGCTTTCGACCTCCTTCTCCACTCTTCTCCTCCTCCTCCTCCTCTTCTCTCTCCTCTTCCTCCCTTCACACAACTGATGCCCAGGTACACTGGCATGCCTGCATTCCCCTCTTCCCTACCCCCTTGCCCCACCTTTTTTCTCCTCTTTTCATTTCCTCCCAGTTTCCCGCCATCTCTTCTGTTCCTCTGCTCTTCCTTTCTTCTTTCTCAAGCTTTTCCTCCTACCACGAGTATGACAATAGGTTTCTTCCTCTTCTTCCCTCTTTTTCCAAGCTGTTTGGCCCAATTCCATATATATCCGCAGTTCTGTGCTCTACCACAATATGAAATGAAATGGATAATGTGATGGAGATTGTTACCGTTGAATTCATATCCAAAAAGAAGAGGCCCTCCAAAAAGAACTACTTTGCATCTGCCATTTCATTTTTGTCGCATCTGTGACATTTCAAAAAACGTAATGGAAATGAAATCAAGTCATGCGACTTTGCCCCCATGCAGCTCTGCCAATTATTTCTTTATTCCTTATTCCTTTTTTCCGAAGGCTTAATGCCTCCTTGTCTCCTGACGTCTCTCATATAACTTGACTTGTCCCCTTAAATCTTTTATTTCTGTACTTCTGCTTGCTGTTTTGCTCAATTGTCATTCTGCCACTACATCCTGCTGTATGTCCTTGCTGCAGTTTTCCACCACTGCCTTGCTCCCTTAATCTCAAGAACCCTTTTTTTTCGGCTGCACTCCACACAAGCATCTTTTCTTGCTCTCTATGCTTCTTCCTCTGCCCCCTACCGCGTACTTTATAGGCTATTCTGTGAGCCTCTTCAACTATTTCTCCTTCCTTGCATACCCTTCTGCCCAATTACCCTCTTATCCGTAACCTCCTATTTTCCTGTCACTTCCTCTGCCTCCCCATCTCCCGACTTCCTCGCATTTCTTTCTCAATGATTTATCTCCTGCTTTGCCCTTGTCCTCTTGTCATGCTAACTGTTTGCCCCGCCTTAGGTCTCTGGCATATTGTTTCTCCTGGTACCCGCCATGCCCTCCGTCCTCATCTCTCCCCCCTCACTCCCATTGCGTTGTGCTCCCTTATCTATCCATTCTTGTCTCTTCTCCCCTGTCTGATATCTCCTGCCCTGAGGATCTGTGCTGCATGTGTCTGCTGGTGTGTTTTGACAGACAGGGTCCTAACCTTGTCTCAGACCCTGCCGCTGCACAGGCTGAGGGATGTGTCGGCCTCAGCCTCTATCACATCTCCCCATGCAAACACTCACATGCAAAAGCACCACAAAACAAAAACCCGCACACACGCACACATCCGCGCATGTATGTACGCACTCACATGTGCACATACACACACATCCACACTACAGGCTGTCTGTGAACTTCATCGAAGCTGTGTGAATTGCTGATGTGTTCTGACATTTGCATCAAAGCATGGCACCCTGAGCAGATATAATATTTCTCTCACACTCACATCCACATCTATTGACACAACGTCACGCATCGAACTCACTATGTACAGACACCTTTGTCTATAAAACCTGAAAAACATGGTGACCAGCCAGAAAAATAATGATCTGCTTTCACTTGCCTATTTGATGCTTGCATATATAAAAACATGCCGTATACGCCACGAAATGTAAACTCAAGGTTGCAAAGAGTTCATCAGATTGTGGAAGACCACTGCCAAAGTGTTTTTGACCTTTATTTTTCATATATGTCTGGGTTGTATACATAATATGTCTTAGAACATTGTTTGTGAAATGAACCTCTGATATACCAAAACACTTTTCTTCTATTCCTTGGCTTTATCCCTCTCGTCTTGTTTTTCATCCCTCACTCTAATCCAAAGTAAGCATGGCCATCCAGAATGTCTGTTCATCACTTGTTAATCTCTCACTTACAGTATCCGTGTGTGTTTTTATGGATTGTGTGTGCGTGCTTGTGAGAGCCAAGTTGTCCTCTAAGCTGAAAAGCCATCAGCAGTCAGATCATAGAGAGCTCTTTCCTCTCTGGACCCCATGTGGCGACAGAGGATGAGAGATAACAGTGTGTGCACATACGTGTACAAAGCACTGTGGCCCTCGTGTGTGTCTTTTCATCTTTTTCATAAAAACTCCATCGGAGTGAAACAACAATAGAGTATCTATTCGCAACCTATCGGTGTGTATCTGTGACTCGCTCAGTCAAATCAGGCAGGATTTCCACTTATTCAGGCTCCTTCTGCTGCTCATCAGGGCCGTCGCATCAGGGGTCTCTCTGAATGCATCTCCGTATCCTTTCCATTTCCACCCTCAACACTTTCTCTCATCTCACAGTTCTTGCACATTCCATATAATCTGTTACGATGCAAGATAAACAGTATCTGATGCTTGTATTTGTTTTGTGTCTGCCAACTGGGATAAAACACTGTCTGACGGCTTTCTTTGTTTCCTTTCACAGACAATGCGGCTACAGCAAGGCTTCTCAAGAGGGCGACGAGGAACTTTATTTCCAGTGTAAGTGACGCCGCTGATAACTCTATTACTGTACACGAGACCCAGCAGCAGACCTAAATCCATGGGTGGGCATTTCATTAGAGAGGGCGGGCCCACGGTAATAATTAGGTGGTGCGGTTTAGTGATCTTGCTGATAAACAACAAGCATATCCCCCTATCTATACGTAACATACAGTATTCACCTAAAACAACATAGTTAAAGACATATATTCACATTTATGAAATAAAAATGCTACTTTCCGGTTTCGGCCAAGCAAAGGGATGTAGTTGTAACAACATAAACATTTAGGCTACCCGGACCTGCTCTATTTTGATGCTTTTTTATGCTTTATGGCTACTAATTTACAAAAAAAACAAAACATGAAACTTGAAAAATTCACCCCAAACGTGTGTCGCTAAGGGCTGACTATGATTTACACACACTTAGTTGGTTTAAAGACCTGCATTATTCTGACAGGCTGTAATATGACCACTATTTCACATTCACGCACATTGAGTTTCTTTTCTTCACATCAGCTTGCATTTTAAATATGTTGGGGCCTGCCACACTTTCTTCCTACATTCATCCATGGCCTACACATTGACAATGGAACAATAAGGCTGATTTCTCCTGGGAGGGCAAAAATACTGAACTGGCGGGCCTACTGTACACAGATGTGTGTGTGCGTGCGTCAACTATGGGACTTTGTGTTCAATCTCTTTTTAAAGGGGGAGGAATCTGCCGATTAAATGCTTTGTGTTTAAGATTCCATGTGCTGGAATGCATGTGAACATACATTACATATGACTTTTGAGGCGTTGAGTAACACCACGGCCCTAATTCTTAATTCTGAGTACACGCTTAGCCAACTCGGACCACACGGACAGACTCCATTAGGTGGTGTGTGTGCGTCAGAGTTTGATGGGGGGAGATTGAAATCAGGAAGACGGGAAAGATAAAAAGAGATGGAAACTGGGGGGAGGGGAGGAGAAAGAGGGTTAAAGCTCCAGAACCTGGCAGGCGTCAGAAAATATTTCAAAAAACCCTGGTTAAACATTATAGAATATGTAGAACAGGATTGTACATTTTTAGCTCTCAATAGCCATTGTTGTTTAACAGAGGCAGATTGAAAGTATTTCGACATATATTTCCGTGTTTGTGTGTAAGTGCATGTGCCAACGTTTTGCTAATGTGGTGTGTGTGTGTGTGTGTGTGTGTGTGTGTGTGTGTGTGTGTGTGTGTGTGTGTGTGTACACACACAGTTCTGTAAATTCAGTGTGTGTGTGCGTGCTCATTTGCGTTGTTTAATCTCCCAGCATGCTGAGCCCTCTGGAGAGGTTTGGAGCACTACGCCCGATGAATAATGAGCCGAAGCCATGCGGCTAGGAATTAAATCTGCCCAAACAAAGACATGCCAACAGCTGACAAGCACGCAACACACACACACACACACACACACACATATTTGGCCAGCTTTTCACACATACAATTTTTCTCTTTTTTGCACAGACACAAGGATAAATAGGCAGAAAGACACTTTTTTGTCCTCTTTTTCCAACACTTTATGTTTTGTGACTGAAGCTCTCATGAGTGTCATGTAAGCCTGATTTAATTTCTTCTTTCCTCCTATGTTTTCACTTACTACGCTCTCAAAAACACATTCCTGACCGTATGCAGGAAAGGATGAGTGAGAATGAGCGGATAAATGAGAGTGTGAGTAGGGAGACAGGAGTGGGCAGTGAGAGGGTAGAGAGTTGGAAGTATTAGGTGAGTTGGCAGAGATGGAGAGACTCATCACAAGTGTCATGGCTCAGAACATTAGCTTTATGTCGGAGTGTGACCTAGAAACGCAAAATGGGGGGAGGGGGGGGGGCGTTGGAGGATCATCTGCAATCTCCATTAATAGACCACTTTTAGATATCAGTCACAGTTCAATTACAGAGAGAGAGAATGTATCGGGGGAAATAAATTGGAGAAAGAAAATGCGTGATAGAGGTTAAGAATACAAATATTTGAGGGTGGGCATGCTCAACCTGTGGTCCATTGAAAATTATGCAGCCAAATGTGAATATGCTTCAGTTTCCCCTCCATCACTCATGGCAGTGACACAGTTAACCCTGAAACTAATCACCCACAGAGCCAATGAAGTGTGTGTGTGTGTGTGTGTGTGTGTGTGTGTGTGTGTGTGTGTGTGTGTGTGTGTGTGTGTGTGTGTGTGTGTGTGTGTGTGTGTGTGTGTGTGTGTGTGTGTGTGTGTGTGTGTGTGTGTGTGTGTGTGTGTGTGTGTGTGTGTGTGTCATATGCATATCTGAGCTTTTACAGATATTTCCAGATGATATTGTTCATTTTGTGAGCCCGCCCTATTAATGTGTGTGTGCTACGTATGTACTGCACAGCTGGTTGTAAGCTACAAAGTGTTTTTGAAAACCCCATTTGACAGAAAAGAGTCTTCGATCTTCCACTCAGCCCTGGCCTTGAATAGAATAGGTTTCATTTGCTCAATTATTTGACGTGTGTGTGTGTGTGTGTGTGTGTGTGTGTGTGTGTGTGTGTGTGTGTGTGTGTGTGTGTGTGTGTGTGTGTGTGTGTGTGTGTGTGTGTGTGTGTGTGTGTGTGTGTGTGTGTGTGTGTGTGTGTGTGTGTGTGTGTGTGTGTGTGTGTGCGTGTGTGTGTGTGTGATCAATATGCCGTTATGAGACAGCCAGTATAGGATCTCTCCTGTCGATCCAGAGCTGTAATCACATTTCAGTGCCTCAACCCAGCTTATGGGAAAACTACCAGACCTTTTTCCTGGAAAAATGGTCCTAACATGTATTAATCAGGGTCAAAGGTCATCTCATTGAGAACGTAAGTCCATTTGTAAATGGTTATTGGCTATCTGCTGGATAGTTTACTTGCTAGGTGTTCGCTCAATACAATTGGCAGTAGATAAAGTAAGCAAAAGGCCCGTTGAGAAACCTGGAGGTCCTTTCTTTTTGTTTTGTACAGTCAAACAGTTGGTGTCACTTTCACTCGCTGTTTTAAAATGTCAGCGGAAATTTACAATTGTTTTGTCCCATTAATGTCACAGAAAAGATTTTGTACAGGGCATTGAAAAAAATAAGCCACAGTAGGGGTGGGCGATATACCGGTATGATAGTAAAAATCGGTATTGTGCTGCGCCATGATATGAATTTTGAGATATCGTTGATACCGCGGTATTCATAAATTCATAAATTGGCGTTCATGTTGGGTCGCATTGTCGAACATTCTTTGTCTTCTGAAGTATATTCAAACGGGCTTCGGAAGATTAACCTAACAACAGATCTCCGCTGGATTAATGAATGCATTAAAACAGCTGTGCACAGAGTTCTCGTGCACCTAATTTCCATACAAAAACGCTCCACGAGCTCCTTATAAGGGCATGCAAGACGTGTGAACAATCCAGACTCCACAGGCAACGCGAAAGCAACTTTAAACGATCAAAATCATGACATTATTTTAGGACATCACGATGTCTAGTAGAATCATGAATGTAGATGTGAAACGTAATTTTTTAGTTCGCGATAAGCATAATAGCGTGTTTAGAACAAAGTTTTGGAAATCTTTTCCCCCGTGACTGATTTCGTAACTTCTAGCAAGCAGGGGCTGGCTTGAGCGGAATGGTTTTTCAGTGAGGAGACGCACAACGCTAAATGCATATGCAGTGAATGATATTAGCCTACTGTAATTATGCCCATTATTTGATTTAAGTAATACAATACAACAGAAGGTAAGCAACAAATAAAGGCCCGGTCCATATACAAGCCTGCCCCAAATAAAGGCCAGTGCGATGTGCAGCCTAAGTAAATAAAAGCACTCGGCCACAATTTGAGGATTTACGGTGTAGACCTATTTTTATGAGCGGACGTTGCAAGCATTTTTTGCTGCGCGGAAGTAGTGCTTGCAATAGTGGATCCAAAACAAGAAGAAGATAACGACGACGAAGAAGAAGAAGAAGAAGAAGAAGAAGACATTGAAGAAAAAACAGACATTGAAAATTAAAGATGAGTCAACAGGCAGAAAAGAATACCCAGGTGCAGGATGACGAATTGGTGAAAAAGAAAGGGGGCACCTCTGTCGTGTGGAACTGGTTCGGTTTTAAGATCTCCGACCTCGAACAAAAAAATGTCTTATGTAAATTGTGTCGCCGTGCTGTTTTAGCGAAAGGTGGAAACACCACCAATTTATTAAATCACCTTAAAACAGGGGTCACCAACCTTTTTTGAACTGAGGGCTACTTCTTGGGTACCGATTAATGTGAAGGGCTACCAATTTGGTACGCTTCAAATTTGCGCGGTTTACCTTTAATTGTATGTTATTATTAATAGTAAAACTAATTAGTTATATTCACCTGTTTGAGGACACTGCTCATTTTAACAAATTTGCACAATAGGCCTAATTATCAATAATGGCTTAAAAAGGAAGGAAACAGACAAATATCAAAATCAGCACTTTATTTCTATTTCACTGTAATCACCATCAAACAGAACAACATAACATTAAACAAAAGTATTTATAGGCCTATTTAATCCATCACAATCTTTCATAAGTTTTAATGGGAAGCCTGGCATTGCATGCTGGCAACCAGGGCCTCGTAATCTGGGCTGTAATTTGACACTGCAAGTCTGAGTGAGTCTTGCAGATGTGCATCAGTGAGCCGTGTTCTGTGTTCGTTTTTTATGAAATTCATGTCAGAAAAGGCTGATTCACAAAGATAGGTAGACCCAAACAGACTGGCAACCTTCATTGCTGCTGTGCACAGACCACTGTACTTTTCAGTATCAACAAGGCCCCAAAAGTTTGCTGCAGCCTGGTGGGCTTTGAGGCGAATGTCATTCTGCAGTGTCACTATTTCTATTTCCACCTGCCCAGCATCCAAGCTGAACATTGCACTTAGTTGCTCAGCAATGGACGTTGTGTCCACGTTTATAAATGGATTCGAAACGAACGACACACATGGCTCAAGTTTATCAATGTCACAAAACCTATTCTCAAACTCTTGCCCAACCCTGTTTATGACTTGAGTGTATTTTTCGGCAGCGTTGCCAAAAATCTCAGACGCAGAGGTATTGTCGTTCAGCACCATCTGCAAAGAGGGGAAGTGCAGCACCTTTTTTCTCTGTAAATGCGCAGAGAAAATGCTCATCTGTGCTTTAAACGCATTTAAAGCACTGATCATGTCGGCAACAGTCTTACCTTTGCCTTGCAGCGCACAGTTCAGATTGTTCAGTTTTCCAGTAATGTCCGTCAGAAATGCCAGGTCTAGTAGCCACGCAACGTCCTCCAGCAGCGATGTGTCTTCGTCTCTAGATTTCATAAAATCTTTGATCTCCCTCAACAGCGACAAAAACCGGAGCAGAATCCGTCCTCTGCTGAGCCATCGGATGTCCGTGTGGAGAAGCAGGTCCCCATATTCAGCCGACAGCTCCGCCAACATCACCTTGAAACTTCGGTGTTGTTTAGCTTTGGAACGGATGCTGTTTATGATCCTCACAACAGGAGTCATTACGTGCTCGAAGCCGATCACCTTAAAAATAAAATAAAATCACTCTTACTCAAAGCACTTAAAAACAATAACAATACAATACAATACAATACAATACAAAACAAAATGTATTTATATAGCGCCGTATCACAACTATGAAGTTGACTCTAACGACCAAAAAGCGCAGTAGGGGCCGGTCTACAAGCAGATGCGTAAAATATGCCCAATAGGCCTACTCATAATTACAAATAGGATATTAGGCCTACAACAAGGATAACATAAATTAATAAAATACAAAATGAAAACGCACCTTTGCACATAAGGCCTGCTGGTGAATGATGCAGTGGTACTGTACGAATTTCGGGAACGCTGGGTCGCTTTTACAGAGCGCGATGAACCCTGCATGCCGTCCGGTCATCGCAGGAGCCCCATCGGTGGTAATCGACACCAGCTTTTCCAGTGGTATGTTTCTGTTGTTGAAAAACTCCTTCACCGCGTTGTAGATATCAACCCCCCTTGTGCTGGTTTTTAGGGGGAGTAGTGTGAGAAGTTCCTCTTTTGTAGAGAAATCTTGAAACACCATCCGAACAAACATCATCAGCTGCGCCGTGCTGCTGCTGTCGATGGACTCATCACATTGGATGCTGAACCACCTGCACTCCCTGAGATCCTGGTCCAGCTGATCAGTCAAGTTGTCGGACATTGCTGTCACTCTCCTGACCATTGTGCTTGCCCCCATTTGAACATCAGCTACAGAAGAGAGCACTTCCTTCCCATATTTCTCGTCTTTAAGCACAGTGTTCAGAACTATCATCATCGTTTCCTTGAAAAGGTCTCCATCTGTAAATGCCTTCTTCTTCTTTATCAGGTGTTCTGTTGCTCTGAACGAGGCTTCGGTAGCTTTCTGAGATTTTTTAGCTGGTCTTGTGAAAAAAGACTGTTGCTTGCACAATCCTGCCTTTAGCTCACTTACTTTTTCCACTCGTAGTGCGCTGCCCGGTGGGTAGTTAGCATGGTAGCTTGCGTGACAGGTCTTGAAATGCCTCTCAACATTGTGCCGCTTTGGTATCGCCACAGTCGCCCGGCAAATGAGACACACGCAGGCATCTTTTACAGTGGTAAAAAAAAACTCTTGCTCCCATTCACCGTGAAAATAATACGTTCTCTTTCTTTTTTCTGCCATGTTTTCGATTAAATTGTAATCATCCGTTCATCTTGACTTCGCTTCACTGCACTGACTGGACTCGGTCTCCACGCAACGGTTGTCGTGGAGACCAGCTAGGTCCAATCTACGTAATCTGAAGCATTTTATTTTACACAAATTACGTTTTATAAGTAGGCATATGTTTATATGCGTGCATACTGCATATTGTTATCTTCTTACAAGCAATGCAATATATTTAAAAATAATAGAAAGTTTAACAACGAATAAAATAAAGTTGTGTGTCACGTGAGAACTAGGCTATTTTAGAACAGGCCTTCGCGGGCGACTCAAGTAGTCCTCGAGGGCGCCATGGCGCCCGCGGGCGACGCGTTGGTGACCCCTGCCTTAAAACGATGCATGTACGAGAATATGCAGATTGCATCAAAATGCGAGAAGCAATCAGCCCAGGAGCTCGACCAAAGACAAGCCAGACTTCCACTCAATCGCTTCAGCAATCACTACAAACATCATTCGCTGCCGGTACTCGCTATGAGCGGACAAGCAAGAAATGGAGAGACATCACGGAGGCTATAACCCATCACATTGCAAAGGACATGGTACCCATCCAAACTGTGGAGAAAGTGGGTTTCAAAAAGTTACTTCAAACTCTGGACCCAAGGTACGAGATCCCGAGCCACAAGTACTTCAGCCAGAAATGCCTGCCTCAACTTTACTTGGAATGTCGGGAGAGAGTTTACGGCGAAGTAAGCCAAGTCGATTTATGATGTTAAAATACATATTTTGCCTCAACTAATGTCATTTAACTAGGAAGGGTTATTCAAATGTGATTCAGATTTTTTTCCCCTCATATATCGTGATATAATATCGATATCGTCTGGACAGTGAAAAATATCGTGATATGAATTTTACCTCATATCGCCCACCCCTAAGCCACAGTAATTGTTAATATTAACCTTTTCTCTTTGAATACTTAATCTATTATGAATTTAAACTTGTTTTTCAATTGTATTCTTATATTATACTGATGTTAACAAGTTATTTAGCCCAACATGCATCACTTTATACTCACTAGGCTATTTATCAATTGTCTCATTTTGGTAAAAGGACATAAAGTCATGTTAAAAGTATAATTTTTGGCCTAAGCTGTCTTTATTTATGGTAAGCACCAGTACCCCAGCTCTAAAACTGACAACCAAGCAGCAAACCAACTACGAGTACCCTGTCACTTTAAGGTTTCCCTGCCTCAGCATTTTATTGTCTATTATGTCCTGTCCCAATTTCTTCCTGATGGTTATATTGTGTGTGTGTGTGTGTGTGTGTGTGTGTGTGTGTGTGTGTGTGTGTGTGTGTGTGTGTGTGTGTGTGTGTGTGTGTGTGTGTGTGTGTGTGTGTGTGTGTGTGTGTGTGTGTGTGTGTGTGTGTGTGTGTGTGTGTGTGTGTGTGTGTGTGATTTTGCATATGTGTGTGTGTGTGTTTGAGTGAGATAACATTTTGAGGCAAGCAGCGAAGACAAAAAGCTGTGGAAGAGCCCTGTGATCGAGTAAAGCCGCATGGAGGAAACCCAAAGTCAGATTTTAAGCAGTCGGAGCTTTTGATCTCGGCTTTTTCTCTCTGCCTCTGCAGTTCGCAAGGTCACAACAAAAAACTGAGAAATAGAGTTATGAATACATAAGCGTTGTGTACTAATTGAAAAAATAATTCATACAATTTGTTTTGGAGCTATTGCCTATCTATTATTCCTTATGTGTTATATTTGATAATTATAACCAGAGACAACAAATCACTGCATTTCCCGGGAAAACATGGTTATAAAAACAAAGGATCATTCTATTCGGGTTACGATGGGGGATCATTGAAATTGCGTGGAACATCTTTACAACCTTAAACTAAAGCATGCTATGAATAATGTCCGTCTTTTTATCGACCTCCGCTTTGTTTTAGTAAGATGCAACCCAGACCCTGAACACATCAAACAGCGTTGAATCTGTTATATACTTTTATTGTTTTCACTATTTTCTATGAATACACAACAAGCTTAAACAGAGGGAGAACAACTATTATTCATTATTTAACGATCAGACGACGATTGGTAAGTCTTGACCAATCTGTAGACCCACAGTTATTGTGGGGTTTGATAGCAGAAAAATGTTTGTGCTATCTCAAACATCAATAATAAAACTGAGGTATTGATTTTAGTCGCTGGATCAAAGAGTAAGAACCTTTTCCCAGACACAACATTTTGGTCTAATGTTCAACAATCATACAGCGAGAAACTCTTTGTTGAAGGAGCCAGAGATACCAATTTCAGCATTGACTGTAGCATAAAGCGGCGCAGACATCAGAACTGTTGTGCCTTGTGTTGAGAGAAAGGTAATGCCAGGGCAACAAAACATTTCTTTAGCTATCTGTTTTTATTTTCTTATACAGAGTTTAATGGTATCTGAATCTGACTGTGGCTCTCTTTTATCTTTTTGCTGCTGGGACCGTAGACTCTTATCTTTTAATGTGTTTCTTTGTGCAGACAAGCATGTGGACCGTAAATGATGTGTTGCTGCCTATTGATTATTGGGACAATAGAAAGGTTTTGCTTCACTAGCACACTTCCAAATTCCATTTTTGGTGAGGTATGTCTTATGTCTTTGTGTTTTTTCAGTCAAGATCCCGACAAGGAGGACCTACATCGACCCGGAGACCTGCGAGGACCTGCTGCAGGCCGTGCACGCATTCGCCAAGGAGCTGGACAACTCGAGCATCAAGATTGAGAGAATTGTGCACACAGGTACGTGTACACAGTAAAAAACCTAGTGTTAATTTTACTCCTTAAGAGTTGAATTTAACTCTCTGTCAGATAACATTTGGTCCCACTCGAAATTAGTGTAAATTTTACTCTATAGCCAGTGTAAGATTTCCAGAGTTAATTTTACTCCATTTTGTGTCAAAATTAACAATGAAATGTGTAAAAACATTTAACACTGTGATCTGTTTACACTGTCAGAGTAAATTTATTTCACTACATAGAGTAGTTTTCTACTCTAAATATGGTTCAATTACACAAGTGTATATATTTTTACACTGTGATGTTTACACTGTCAGAGTAAATTTATTTCACTACATAGAGTAGTTTTCTACTCTAAATATGGTTAAATTACGTGCGTATTAAGTGTATATATTTTTTTATTTTATATGAATGAAATAGTAATAATTCTTAACTGCTGTAATATATAAGGCAATACACACAATCGGGTACTGTATCACACCTTTTATTGCCTGATTAGAGATAACAGTATGGGACAATGTACATTGCTGTGTCATTTTCCCCACATGACATTTTTAGGTCAAAAGGCCTTTGATAAGGCAGATCATCAACATTAAAGGCAACACATTCTTTTTTTGTCTTAGTCACTTCATAAGCAAAATAATGTTCATTAAAAGCTACAGTAAATAAAGGAATGGTGAGCAGCACCGGTTTCTCATGTATAATCACAACCGATTCGACCTGGTAAAACAGTGGCATTTCAAATTCAACTTCACCACAAACGACCAGGTGTGGGCGGTATACATATCCATTGTGCTTAGCCCACGTCACTTTAATAACCTTATCACAATTGGACATTTTCATTTGCATAGCAATCACTGAACCACCTTTAATCATATTTAAAGAGACACATTTTCCTGGACCAATGTCCAAGCGAAGGAAGGTTGTTGAGGATCGCCACTTGTGTGCCATATGATTCTGGTGCTTTTTGGCCAATGTTTTGGTGACATTTTTAAAGGACTTAAGCTGTGTCTTGAAAAAATTGTGTTTACCTTCATATCGCATGCACCAGCTATGGAGTACAGGTCCTATTTTCTGAATGCATCTAGGGTAATGAATCAGGAAATGATGTTTTGGTAACAGTCTTTTATGAGGATATACCTCCTTGAACAGTGTGTGATGCTCAACAATCAAATGTTTCAAATACACGCATAAGCCTTGAGATAAAATGGGCGAGAAAACAATGTTGACGATCTGTAACAACAATAAAAGCAGGGTCCAGTGTTGGTCTGTAGAGGCTACCAAATCTCCAAATATAAGGGGAACATTCCTCAGCAAGCACCATGACTGAATTGCGTTTAGTCCCAAATCATTAGACTCTGCACTTAAATTCACAGCCACTGGCCTATTACATCTCTCTGTAAATCCATAATCAAAACATAGTATTCTTGAATTCAGTTCTGTCAGTGTAATTTTTTCTTTCAAATAAAAAAACAGCTGCTTTAATTCAAATTGGGCCACACCTTCTAAAAGATCATGCATCACATCAACTGAGTAGTTCTCGGTTGTGTGAAAATATGTAAGTGAATTTAGTAAGCATGATCTCTTCACGCCAAATACATAAGGAAGAGAAGGCCTATGTGCCATTTCTTGGCAGTGAGCACTGTGGGCCTCTTTGGTACGCAACACTATTTTGGGAGACTCTTCGGAGAATTCAGTTTGGAAGTCCTCTTTTTCGGCTAAACAAAACCTACAGCAATACCTTGCACTGAAACTCTCAACCAGACCAAACAAACTATGTAGGCCTAAATTATCTCCAGTCACCTGTATAACACTGCCACGAACACAACCACCATACAATGGAATATCAATGCCATTACTCTCTAACTGTTTGAGATCACAAACAATAGGATCTAAAATAGCACTAAAACCGTAACGCTTTATATCCTGAGCATGAAACAAGGCACAAAGATGTATATTGGCCAAAATAGAATTCCACTTCGGTGAGAAATTCCTTAAAGTAAAATAAATACCACCCATTTTATGAACTCCCTTCTTGGACCCCAAGGGGTTGGCAATCTCGAAATCGTCATAAAACATTTGAATCTGTACAGTGTGTCTCTCTGTTGAAAATAGAGGATGAGTGTTGAAGAAAGAGCCATCACAAATATCTTTGAGTTTTGAATCACTTATATTTGGGCTTTTGAGCATTTCTCTGGCATGTTCACTTTTAAATATTGAGTTTAATGTCGATAAAATTGGAACATACATAAATTTGTCTTTAACTACTACTTGGTCATATGTTCCTGTCTTTTTGTTGAGCCTCAAGTCAAATCTTGAGCCAATTACAAGCTCCACTGGCTCCACAGTTTCCCATTTGCTGGTCATAAATTTTGATTGTTTGTATTCTGAATTTAGAGCTGTGAATGGATTCTCTAATTGGTCAAAACATCCCTCAACTTTCTTGCATGATTCAGTTCCTCTTTGATCATGAAAAACACCCTGGATGACTGACTCTCTAGCATGCTCATGTATATCCTGCACAATATCCTCCATAGAGGTCACAACTGAATTAATAACAGACTGGGCTACACCTGCTGCCTTAAGATCTGAAATGACAGAGGCACAACTATTTACAAGATGTTCTGAGGATAACGCTTGCTCTGACTCAACCTCAGCCTCATATGGCTCTTCTGCAGGACTTTCATCACTATTTAGAACACTTTGACAACGTGGTGGTTCAGTTTCAACAACAACATTAAAACCACTATTCACATGGGACTTGTTAAGATGCTTCCTAAAACCCGAAAAACTATTAAAAAAACGTGAGCATCCCACTTCGCCACATTTAAGATGAAGAGTCTTTCCTGTACAGAGTCCATGTATAACTTTGAGGTGCTTTATAAGATTTTTTGCCTCACCAAGTTCTTTGCTGCAAAGAAAGCACCTCATTGTTTAACGCACCATTCGCACTCGCAACTCTGCGATTCTTGGCGTTTCCTTCGTTTCCCCCACATCAATGCTGTAAATGGTGGTTTGCAAAAAAGTGAAGAAATTATTCAACACAGGACTGTAAGATGTACAAAAGACGTAGTGGGCCTTAAAGAGTTCATCCAGGGCTCCGACTGCGCTGGTTGCTTTGCATGGAAGTGCATGCTTGTCGATAGCAATGAAGAAGGAGGTAATGCTGCTTTTTGTGGGTCCCTGAGCAAGGAGGTAGGGCTGACTGCTTTGACTTATGGTGTCAAGATGCTGCTGCACGCTTGTTCCCGTCTGTAACAAAACACATTCAACAACACTATTTATTAGAAATTAAACAATAACATGAGATCACTCCAAACAATTAAAGGATTCAAGAATTTGAGAAGAAATTGATGTTTGATTAATTATTAAATATTAGTGTAGTGTACCTTTTGGAATTTGATGAGGTGATCTACTGCATGAGATGCTGAGATCTTCCCTGGCCTCTTTCGTCCCTGTGCGGATGGCGGTAGCAGATGTAGCAGCAGTATGATGGTTGACATGTCACTGTCCCAGCCTAGAGGCCAACAAGTAGCAGGTTAACATTATGCCATAATTTCCCACCATCCTCAATATATTTAGCAACATGCTTCTTAACATTCAAAGACATACCATTTTCGACTTCAGTAGATGTCTCAGCGTTGCGCATCAAATCAAGAAGGTCTGTGGAGGGGACCAGTCCATGGCTTTCCTTAATTACTTTTGCTTTGAAAGTGGTAGGCCACCTCTCCAGGAAATTGTTGGCAGTCTGCTCACCAAACATAAGTCTGAAATCCTGTTCTATCTGTAGTTTGAAAAAGAAAAAAAGAAGAAAAGGAGGAATTGGTACCTTGTGCTACATTTTACAATATGTCTCAGTATTCAATGAATGTAGATGCCATACCAGTCCTGGTGTGTCCAGGAACCGTGGAAATACTGAGAAGACCTCTGCTGATTTGTCATTATCATTGACCATGGCATGGCGATAACTGAAAGTGACTTTCATCTTCTCACGGATGGTGTACTCATCAGCAGTGTGTCTCAACACAGCGATAGCGGATTCCACTTCCTCGTCAGTAAGGACTTGGTCGGCAGTAAAGGGTCTAGTACGCCCATGGCCTGGACCACCAACTTTAGAAAAAGACAATTTTGTTGTTACTCTTTATAACTACACAGTTTTATATCCTCCTGTCAACACATTTCACAGGTTGATAATTCCACCTCATGATAAATATTACCTTTAGGAGATCTACTAACTGCTGGACCTCTTTCCTCTGCAGCTTTTCTTTGAATAGTCTTCAACCGCCATGCAAGGTATCCTGAACCCCTTTCAGGATCGTAGTAATGATCCTATGTATAATGTATGCACAGTGTGATATATACATTCATATGATATCAGCAGTTCGAAGGGCAAATATATTTCAAAACCTTTACTTACATAGCCATTCTGTGAAGATGGGTCTTCAAGATATGGAAACAGAGCGACAATCCCCTGTGCATACATCACTCTCACACTCCGGGGCGGAGATGTCCTGGTGTATTCAACAATCAACATTCATAGATAGCATTGAACAACATAACCTAAACAACAATTGCAATAATGTTTAAACAATGTCTCATGATAACGTATTTGAATCTATTTTACCCATGTTTTTCTGTCATCTCTGCGGTAAGTATGTTGATTAGCTGTCTTCTGGTTGAATCTGTAATGGATTTTGTTTTTGCATACTCCTCCATGATACGGTCACCTCCAGGCTTTGTCGTCAAGATTTTTTCAATTAGCTAAGGGATCAAATGTGCAGTATTGTATTTTTAAAATGTCTTGGAAATTACGATACAAATACGATGCACCTCAAATTAAACATGTGACTCAAACTCCACACACGCACACACTGACTACTCACAGCTTTTGCTTCATAGTTGATGCGGCAAGGCCTTTTAGGTTGACTTCCTCCGGCTGCAACTGGTTCCTCAGCTGGGTCACACAAAGAGAAGTTGAGGATCACTGTGTCTTCAGATGCAGTAGAGCGTGGAGATGACGTGGACTGAGGGTTACCTGAGCATTGAGAAATATAAATGCAATTTCATAGTTCAATACATCCACTTCAACCATGTGTGTGTACAGTCATATGCAAGTAGTCAGCAATTACCAGGTGCTTCATTGGCCAATGAAACAAGGAAAGGTCCTTGAGACTCTTTAACGACCTCCTCAAAAACCTCAGCGTCGACCTCTGTGTTGGACTGGTCATGGATCTTGATGTCCAACCGTCTATCTTCATCGATGTTAAATTTAATACTCACTAAGTAAAATAAATAAATAGTGCACAAACATTTCTGATGAGAAATAATTGCAATATGCAATTGCAACTTGAACAAATTAGGCTACTTTCAATCCAAATTAAGTGCCTACCTTCTCTCAAGAAATCACCAAATGTTACTTCAGGCAGCTTTATGTACTTCTGCTCTCCACCAAACGAAACACGCAGCAGCATTTTCTGTAAAATTTAAGGAAGGTTGAATAACTGTTAATATCCATCAAAATATTCTCTGAAGAATCAGAGCAAAGTTATTAGAAAACGTAATTGTCTAATAAACACTCACGGAGTTATGGTACCAATAGGCTAATTTAGGGGGTGCAAATAAACTTGTTAGCTGACCTTCAGTCTTCCTAATGACTTTCTTTGCAATTCAGCAATTGTTGAAATAACTCAAGACTATTTCTGGTTTCAGACAGGCACAAATTAAGCACGAGAACATAACATCTTGCAAATGATGGCACCTTGGGCAGAAACCAGGTTGTCAAGCTAACTTGCTAACATTTTGGTAATGCTACGTTAAAGTCACATTGGGCAGAAACCACGTTGTCAAGCTAACTTGCTAACATTTTGGTAATGCTACGTTAAAGTCACATTGGGCAGAAACCACGTTGTCAAGCTAACTTGCTAACATTTTGGTAATGCTACGTTAAAGTCACATTGGGCAGAAACCACGTTGTCAAGCTAACTTGCTAACATTTTGGTAATGCTACGTTAAAGTCACATTGGGCAGAAACCACGTTGTCAAGCTAACTTGCTAACATTTTGGTAATGCTACGTTAAAGTCACATTGGGCAGAAACCACGTTGTCAAGCTAACTTGCTAACATTTTGGTAATGCTACGTTAAAGTCACATTGGGCAGAAACCACGTTGTCAAGCTAACTTGCTAACATTTTGGTAATGCTACGTTAAAGTCACATTGGGCAGAAACCACGTTGTCAAGTGTTAGAAATAATCAATATATTAGAGCGGAACTTTAAAAGATAATTCACTGTTTCTGGACGGATCATATTTGTCCATTTCCGGTAGTATTACAGGATGTTGTTTTTAGCCTCAGATAGCATAAAGCTAATATTGTTTTGTATATATGAGTAGAGGGAGAAGGACCAGTGGAGTTGCATACTAAACACACCGCCTCTACCTCTCACTCATTGGTGCTGCAATGATACAGTTGCCTGTTTAATAACTGATAAACCTCCTAAGAATTGCATAATAGAATATCGTAGATGACAGCTCCAGGACTTCGCTAACAAGATGGCGACGGTGACGTCATAAGAGGACCCGCCCCCGACGACGTCAGCCTATAGAGGAGGATCCAGCCCCCCGCTACCAACCAATGAGAGCACGACAGCGGGGCGCGTCTGATTTTGAAGTTGTTTATTGTATGGTCGGAAAGGGGTGGTTCTATAAAACATGTAAGGATTGTGAAATCGAGCTCTCTTTTGTTCCGGACCGCCAGACAGTAACTACTGATGAGCTCCGCTCAGTCAGTGGCCTGTGGACGCGTGTCCCGGGCTATTGAGCCACAGCTGTGAAGCTTTTGTAAGGCCTACTACTGCATCCTTTTATTAAACACTCCTTTTATAACTTTTAAGGGAGTTTTGCTTTCTTTATTTTAAACCGTCTCCTGGGCTTCAAATAAACGAACATTTCTTACACAAGCTAACTTGCTAACATTTTGGTAATGCTACGTTAAAGTCACATTGGGCAGAAACCACGTTGTCAAGCTAACTTGCTAACATTTTGGTAATGCTACGTTAAAGTCACATTGGGCAGAAACCACGTTGTCAAGCTAACTTGCTAACATTTTGGTAATGCTACGTTAAAGTCACATTGGGCAGAAACCACGTTGTCAAGCTAACTTGCTAACATTTTGGTACATTAACCTAACGTCACCAACCCGGCAGAACAACTTAAATCATCACTACCCTATACATCGCAAAGTGTTAACAAGCAATTACAGTCTGAAATGTGTCATTTCAATTTCGTTATCAACTATATTACTTCCAAGTTCTTAACGTGGTATTGCAGTCAAATGCATCTGAACTTGAAGTCAGTGATACTGATTAGCTAACTACATCTATCTATGCACGTCTAACATAAAATTTTAAAAGCCTACAATCGTCCATCGTCGTCAATATATTGCAAAAAGTTGGTCGTTAGTGGAAAAATATCTAGCTAGATGGTGAAAACCTACAAATGCTCAAATAGAATTACCACGATAGGTCTACAGGGAGAGATGATTTCCAGCGTGCCAGCTCAAGCTCATTGTGTAGTAGTTAGCGTCAAGGCTAACACAATTTGCCCTCATCCAAAATTGATTGTTATACTGTGGTTAACATAACCTATTACATGTACAAAATGGCATTTACAGAAGTAGATTACAAATTCTATGTGCAGGTCAATTTAACTGAGAGAAAAAACGTTTGTCTAAAATGAATATGCCATAGTGTTGCAGCTGATGGTAAGCTCACCCCACGTTTAACCTAGTCAACCGGCTCACTCGAACGTTACCGACGGAGTTTACAATACAATGTAGAGAGGGTAAAAGTAGCCTAACTAACCCCAATCAACATCTACGCAACAAGGCTATGCTACATTAAATACATATGTTTGATGTTGAAAACACAGGACTGCTACTTACCAAACGGCGTCTTTCTCCAGTCGGAGCAGTTTCTGACGTGGTGCAGGTTACAAAACTTCAGAAACAGTGGCGGGAATATTGGAAGGGAATTCATCACGCTGTAGAGTAAATGTTTTCACTGCATGTACACAGAATTTGACTCTCATCTTTAACTCTACTGTTTGGTCAAGTTTACTCTTCACAGTAATGGAAATACACTATCTAGTTTTAAATAACTTAACTCTGAAAAATTAACAACCCATTTTTTACTGTGTAGGAACAAAGTAGGATTGTTTCAATTCTTTGAATTTGCTCCTAAAAAAGGGGTACTTCTGTAATTCAAAGAAGTAAAAGCTGATATATCATAAGTTGAATTTTTCAGTATGGGTCAAACGCCTGCCTAGTAAATGCCCGTCTTTCAAACTCTGCATCCTGAGGGCATATGTCATAAGCCTTATAACCAATCTAAGAAAACTCTAATGATATCGTAATTTTTTAAAGACTTTAGAAAGCCCTTTACAGAGCTACAGAAGACATTTTACATCCGTTTTACAAGCTGACTTTAGTCAAAAAATCGTCTACATTTGTACCTGAGCACTTCGCTGGGAAACATATATCATAAGTATGAGTGGCACACTGGCAATAGAGTGATGCAATTCTTCTCCTTTTCAACCAAAGTAAAATTATTTATAACCTTGCTCCCATTGCAAGAAAAAGTAGGCTAAGTCATGAAGAAGGCAGGCAAACAGAATTTGAGCCATTAGCACACCTGCTGTAATCTTGAGGTAACTCAGGTTTTTTTGCATTTTCCCTTTACCTGCCATGAGAAAAATCGAAGTAACCAGTTCAAGCAGTTTTGCAACTTAATGATCTGCCAAAATCAAGCTTGCCTGTTTGTGTTCTCTGTACTCGATGTTCTGCTGTTTCACCTGCACCCTAGCCAATCTTTGATGTCTCTTTGATCCCTTTGTATTTCATGTCTCGCTCTCCCTCAACAGTGTCTGTTCATTTGCGTCATCTCTGCTCCTCCTTGTCTTTCTCCATTTGATTCTACTCCGTATTCCCACCACTGTGTAACTCCCTCTTCTTCATCCCTCTTTTGTTTAATCTTTACACAGATATTACTCCATATCATCACCATGCCCTTTTCTTTTCCCTGCTATCTCTGGTTTCTCAGTGATCAACAGGGATCATGAGCTCTGATTGTCTGTCTCCCCCTATAGGTGACTTTGGGGAGGTGTGTCGCGGCTGCCTGAAGCTGCCCAGTAAGAGGGAGCTGCCCGTGGCCATAAAGACCTTAAGGGCGGGCTGCTCTGAAAAACAGCGGCGATCCTTTTTAAGCGAGGCCGGCATCCTGGGGCAGTTTGACCACGCCAACATCATCCGGCTGGAGGGTGTCATCACCACGGGTAAGCAGGGTGGGGAGGGAGATCAAGCAGAAAGCAGGAGGTTAAAGGCAGTTTGGGAGGAAGGTGAGCGGGAGAAGATGAAAAGAAGCATAGAAGTGGAGGAAATACTCCGAGGATCAAGGAGAAATGGGAGAGTTTGACCATCTCTAGTATCATAAAGTGGGTTCGTCGCCTCCATCGCCTTGGAGGAAGGGAAAAGGAAGCAGAGGCTGTAGGGGTAAACAATGGAGCTGGATTCCAATATCACACGTGCAGAGGGGGTCACCACTGTTGGCAACTATGAAGCGAGATGGGAAGAAAACTGGGAGACGAGCATATGCAGGAGAAGGAGAGATGATTGGGAAGAGCAGAACCTGACTGCTTCAATATTACACACATTGGGGGGGTCAACACCTTCAGCGAGGAGGGCGGGACAAACTGTGGAAAAGAAGAAAAGGTTGAAGACTAGAGAGCAGGACGCAAGATAGATTCCAACGCTAGCAGCAGCTGAGCTACATCAAGGCCCATTTTACACTGACAGATAGCAATTGAGGTCCTAGAGCGAAAGCAGGATGGAAGGACCGAGAGGGGGAGAAAAACTTGAGGGGAGGAGAGACATGAGCGACGGAGAACATGAGGTAGAGGTTAATAGGAATGGCAGGTGAAGGGAGAAGCTTTAAAGAGTTTGTGAAGTTTTTTTTACTGCCGCAGTGATGCTCAGCATGGTGTGTGTGTGTGTGTGTGTGTGTGTGTGTGTGTGTGTGTGTGTGTGTGTGTGTGTGTGTGTGTGTGTGTGTGTGTGTGTGTGTGTGTGTGTGTGTGTGTGTGTGTGTGTGTGTGTGTGTGTGTGTGTGTGTGTGTGTGTGTGTGGGCAAGGTGCCCAAACACACTGCGCTCAGTAGGATGGCAGCAGATGTGCAGGGTACAGTAATTGGTGCTAGAGACCCAGCGGGGCACTGAGATCCACTCCAATCTCTCCCACCATCACGTGCACTCTCAAACACACACACACACACACACACACATACTCCAATGCATGCTCTCACACACGTACAAAGGTAGTCCCATATGCTCATTTTGTCTTTTGCTTTCATTGACACACACACACACACACACACACACACACACACACACACACAGACACACACACACAGACACACACAAACACACACCTGCCTGCCGCATCACTTGGCATGGAATCACACACACATGCACACAAACAGCACAAACACCCACATAGTGTTAGAGTACAAATCACCTGCTTTACATCACTTACCCCCCCCCTAGATTCTAACTCTTTTCCAGTCCCTCTACCAAACCTGGCCCACCTCATTAATCATCCCGTCCTCTCACCATAATTCAAGGCAACATAGAAATGTAGGTGTGTCCCATTACATGGGAAAGCTTCCTTCTTTCATCTAAGAGTAAACATCCAGCTTCCTACAGGCAGTTTCAGGGTTTGTATGCAGCGGTGGAAGAAGTACTGAGATCCTTAGTAAATATATACACTAACTAACAGTTGTAAATTATAAAATAAAAAAATAGAATTATGATAGAAAAAAAGTTTTAAAAGTGAAATAAACATAATTTATAACCACGTTGATTTCTGTTTTTTATGTTAAATCTTGAAACCAGAAAAGTCTAGCTGGCAGATAAATGTAGTGTGCAGTATCTGAAATGTCATGGAATAGACGGACACCTATAAAGGAAATACTCACGTAAAATTGTTAATAATAGTCGATGACAAGTGTGTATGACTTTGTATATGGATGATGAATTATTTTTCACACAAATCATAACAATTAGTTTTTCTCCGTTTGCATTTCTGTTATATATACTCTCTCAAATACAATGCAGCAGGTGGTCTAATAACACCATTAATTCTAATAACTTTTGAACTCAATTTGTTTGTAGTTGAATGTATCTGTAGCTCTGTGTAACCCAGCACACAGTTAAACTCCTCCTCTCTTGCATTAATTACGAGATGACCTGCGGATCATGGCAGTGTCTCTGTGCGGACTCACTGTTCCCCCGTGTCGTTGGCAACCTTTCCAAATAGCCTCCTGAAAGATCAGTAATACTGGCACACCCTGATTTGCGGATATTATAATACCAAACTATCATTTGTGTTATGCACCTGCAAACAGGGATTGAAAGCATTTGTACACAACTAGGTGTTTGTGTTTTTAGTTGTTTACATATCTTCAGTATGAAGGTTAATTTCCCCCTCTCTCTCTCTCTCTCTCTCCCTCCCTCCCATAATCCACTCCTCCTCTCTCTTGGTTTCCTCTCTACGCCAACTGCTGCAGTCTCATTTTCCTCCTCTGTTCACTTCATAGCACTGCTGGATCTCTGCCATCTGTGCCTGGGCAGTAAGTGTGTGTGGGTGTGTGTGAGCATGTGTGCAGTGTATACGAACATGCACTGTGTGTGTGAGCGTTTGAGGGTCGTTAAACTTGCTGAGACAGCCAGGGAAGCACACAGGTTCTCCTGGCTTCACCACAGTTCACTGGGTGAGGAATGGCTTTGCACAATGCCTGCCGTGCTGCCAAGTGGACCACACTCACTTCGTTCTCCCCACCCCTCCCTCTCTGTGTGTCTTCGTCTCTATTACCGCTCTCACTTTCCCTTCTTCCCTCTATTCTCTCCATTTTTACCTCAATTTAACTTATGTAAATACTATACTCTCTTTGTCTTTCTCCAGGTAACACCATGATGATCATTGTGGAGAGCATGACTAACGGATCCTTAGATTCCTTCCTCAGGGTGAGTTTTTTGTGCAATTTGTCTGAGTGTAACCTAAACGCTCCATGTTTAATAGCAAAACGTAGCCTCATCATTATCATGTGTTTCCCAGCCGTTTCACAAACAAGGCATTTTGTTCTAATGATCTTAAATCCTCTATTATTACAGCGCAGTCCTAGGGCAGCAGTACTCGTGCTTATTACAGTAATAAGGGAAACGCACCATAATTAACAGCACAAATGGAGTGTTTCTGCCTAAATATGCTGTAAACCTCTGTGAACTGTTATCGTGCCCCTCTGCTCTGTGAACCACTGTGGCATGGTTTATAATGATACAAGTTTGTTATTTATTCTCCAAATAAAGGGATTCAGCTCAGTGAGCCCTACATTGTACTATAGTAGCAAATGTACCCTTTCTTTGGACACAAATAACATATACAGTCGACTTGTGTTTTCCTTCTCTTTTCTTTCATTTCTCTTCCAATTCACCTGCTCCCTGTTCTTTTTCACGTATTTCTGTCTCTGTTGAACCCCAGAAACATGAGGGCCAGATGAGTGTAATGCAGCTGATGGATATGCTGACCGGCGTGGCATCGGGGATGAAGTACCTCACCGAAATGGGTTTCATCCACAAAAGGCTGGCCGCACACAAGGTAAGGTGGGAGGAGACCAGATGGATGATGTATGGCTCAGGCTTTTTCAGGTCTTTCAAATGAAGCGGCAAGCATCTTTGACAATCCCTCGCCTGATTTGTGAAATTGAAACTACCAATACTGTCAAGATCTTTTTGTCATATTTAGATTTCACTGTGTGAGACTGTCTCTCAAACTGTAAATGCAGTGGGCACGTTGCGGGAAAAACAGGGCACTTTGCTTTTGTAAACATCAATTTGTAAACTGGTGCGATAAAAGCTTTACCCACCAGGGTGTTGTGAGCTCACACGGGGTTTGTTTCCTCTCTAAATGTAACCAATGCTCTCTTAGGTCCTGGTTAACTCCAACCTGGGCTGCAAGGTCTCTGGCTTCAGACCTCTTCAGGAGGACAAGATAGAGGCCATCTACACCACACTGGTAAGGAAAGAACTAAAACACGTGCAGCCAGGAAGTTTTATTTTACATTCTACTTTCCCTATTAATGACCAAGGTAAAAAGTTCACACATGTACCGGTGTACTTTTAAACGAGTTAACACGTCATGTCAGGTTCAGTTGAGTTCATATAATTAAGCTTTCAGATGAAAAAATATATATTCCAGGGCTTTTATTTCCCTGGATATTTTTGGGTTCCACTCAAGGTGAACCTCTAACGATTCTTTTGATCTACTAAAAATATGTTCAAAGCTGTTCAAAGAGAATATTAAAGCTTTACTTCTACGAACTCTCCACACCCTTTTCCTCCACGTCTCACCTCTGCCCCCCCCCCCCTGCAGCATGGAGGCAAAAGTGTAGTGCTGTGGACCGCTCCGGAAGCCATCCAGTACCACCGCTTCTCCTCCGCCTCGGATGTCTGGAGCTTCGGCATCGTCATGTGGGAGGTCATGTCCTATGGAGAGAGACCCTACTGGGATATGGGCAACCAGGATGTAAGTGTGTGTGTGTGTGTGTGTGTGTGTGTGTGTGTGTGTGTGTGTGTGTGTGTGTGTGTGTGTGTGTGTGTGTGTGTGTGTGTGTGTGTGTGTGTGTGTGTGTGTGTGTGTGTGTGTGTGTGTGTGTGTGTGGTGCTTTTTATTAAGCTCCCCAGTCATGTCCTTTATATTCCACCCTCCATTTTTTTTTAGATTATCTGCACTTTACCAATCTCCCTCTCTCTTTCACCTCCCTCTATCAATGAACTCTGTATCCATGCCTAGCTTGGATCTTATTAAAAGAAAGCCACAGTACCTCTGAAAGCTTTGGCCATGCCTAAGCCCCCCTCTTTAAGTCTGCATCAGCTCCATGACCAATCCTGTTTTCTCTTAAGGACGCATTGACCCCTTTCTAGTGGCCCTCCGCCTGTCCTAGAGTGCCATCCCGCTCTTAAAAGTGTTCAAAAATCCTTTTGGAAAAATTCCTCTTTCAGGAAATGTAAAGCTCTTGCTATTTGAGGGTTGAAGAGATTGTCCAGTCAACAGGACACCACTGCTTGTTGCCACAAACCTGTACTTTACAAGTCAATGTGGGCGGGTGCTCAGTTTTTCTATTGGTATTTGTCCTTCAAAAAATATGTTGTTTTTATTTCACTTTTTGAAGGAAGAAATGCTTCTCAAGTTTCAGTGAATGAGTGATGCTGATCTGCATGAAAGGTCATTATGTCATAGTTAAAAAGCAACACGTTTTTAACATGTTCCATTTTCGACTTTCGAGTTATTAAGCAGGCACATAAATAGATTCCTTTGTGGTGCCCTTTCACAAAGCAAGAGGACGTTTCCTCTTAACCCGGTTCATATTATCAAACTTGCCAATAGAGAGGGCAAAGTTCAAGCTTGTAGAGCGGCAGGCACATTAGTCCACTTTAAATTGATACATTATATCATGACATAATTGTTGCTCGGCCTGTCCACCTGTGATCCATCGTAACCTTTACCTCCCCGCTTTGATTAAATGGAAATGTCAAATTCTGAAAAGCATTTTCTGAATGCTCTTTAGTGAGATAGGAGCTTAAGGGGCTGAGAGGAGGGTGGGGTGGGCAGTGGAGAGAAAAGAAAGAGTGTTTTAGGAAATAATGCCGCTGATGGAGGTCATTATTGTGATCATGCTACTATTTCCTGCTTTCAGGAGATTGTGTTTCGTTGAGTGATACAGGAGTAGGACATATCTCATCCTACTCCCAGAGTAAATCTCTCATCAGGTGTTGTTGAATGGATTTTGAATGGGGGACAACATTAGTTTGATGGAGAAGCGAGGATCATTGAGGGAGTCTGGAGGGATGCTTTTATGCTCTGCTATTTGAAGACAGTGAGGTTTCACAAGGGATGGTAGAAAAAGGATTCATTGTATGTTGTAGCTTATCTCTAAGAGTGGCTCAGGTGGTCTATTTGTTTCATCTGTAATGTTTCCTTATTTTGTTTTATTCATAGCCCTGCAACATATTGTATTAAAGGAAATTAAACAGCATATTGAAGGAAGTCAATGGCGGCTGAGAGGACGCTGGCGTGAATGTCGCCGCTTCTCAGTTCTCCAAAGTTCTCCAACTCGCTAAAATTATCAGACTCCAAACTTGGATTCCTACCTCTGAATCGCGGGTCTACAGGTTGCTGCTACAGGGATTTGCAAATCGCTGTTGTTTACGAGTTGATCTGCTTACTAGTAGGCATCAATCTCGCGTCGCTACATTCTCGTCAGCCTGTGTAATCTGCGTATACTTTTCATTCATTTCAAGACGATCTGTGGACTACCACCAACGAGAGTGTTCGTGTTACGGATACCCTGCTTGACACAGATCAACAGTGCTGCAACTGACCTGGTTCACCCGGACTGCCTCCTCCATAATAGTCTTGCTGAAGTTTTCCTGTTCGTAGTTAGCCGCCGCGCTAGCAGGCTAACACTTTCTGGTGCTCTTAGCTGGATAGCTAGGATGCGCTGTCTCGCTGCCATGACTCTCTACTCTGCGGCTGAACTTCTAAAACTCAGCACTCTCTCTTCTCCGAACTGTCTTGAGGTCATCAGATCTCTCTGCCTACTTCGTCGCCCCCGCTACGTGCATAGGGCTGCCAGGCACAAGTTTGTTTACATGGATAATACTCTTGCTGTCCCCTCAGTTAGGTGCACCGCTTCTCTGCTGCAACGTCATCATAACAAACCACGCCCACTTGCTGTCAACCGGTGTCCTCTGCTCCCCATCAATTGCACTGTGACCCCTGCTGCTGCCTCCATGAATAGGGCTGCCACATTTATGTTATTAAACACTCGCTCACTAAATAACAAAGCCCCACTAATTTATGAAGTTATTCTGGATAAAAAGCTGGACTTCCTATGTCTGACAGAGACATGGCAGAGCCAGCAGGACTTCGTAACTCTTAACCAAGCCACTCCCCCAGACTATGTGTATCTTCATAAGGCCCGTAGCCTTGGCCGTGGTGGTGGGCTAGCTGTTATTCATCGATCTAATATACTGGTCAAAGAATTTCCAGTCAGCTCCACTTCCTTCGAAAGTCTCCATTTTGCATTGGCAGGCGCTACACAGCTCCAAGTGCTGCTTATCTACCGGCCGCCTAAAGCCTCCACCCACTTCTTGTCAGAGCTCTCCGGGTTGCTTGCCACCATCTGCCCCATGTACCCATCTACTATTTTAATGGGTGACTTTAACATTCATGTGGACTCGGCTAACTGCCCCTTTGCCTCTGACTTTTTGTCACTATTGGACTGTTTTAGTATTGCGCAACATGTGCATGTTCCAACACACACCAAGGGGCACACCCTTGACCTTGTGTGCTCCACTGGAATCACCCCCTGTCATCTCCAGTGTGATGACCTGGCTATTTCGGACCATCTCGCCATCTCATTCTCTGTTTCTGTGCCCCTTCCCAGTCAGCCCAGTAAACGAACCATCACATTTCGGAAAACCAAACAGGTCTGCACATCCCTGTTGTCTTCCACCCTTGTGACCCACCTGGCCACTCCCCCTCTTAACACCACCGTGGATGGTCTGGTGGAACACTACAATACTGCTCTCTCCCTCAGTCTGGACTCAGTTGCCCCTCCCATAACCCGGTTGGTCTCATTTGCACGCCCCGCTCCCTGGTTTACTCCTGAGCTCCGCCTCATGAAAGCAGCCGGCCGCCAGCTTGAGAGGCGCTACAGGACATCTGGCCTCACCGTACACCATGAGGCCTACAAAGACCACATCAGGGACTACAAGGAGGCTCTCTTGAAGGCGAAGACACTCTACTACTCCATACTTATTAATAACCAACAAAACCACCCTAAAAAGCTTTTCATAACAATCAACCGACTACTGCGCCCTCCTGATTCCCCCCAACCCTCTGATGCAGCTGATCTGTGTTCCAGGTTCCTGGACTTCTTTCAGAAAAAAGTGGAAACTATTCATAATCACCTTCTGCAATATTCTACGCCACCCCCCCCTTCTCCCCACCATCCTGGTGCCGACACCCCTACTGCCTGCCCACTGCAGTGTTGCCTCTCCTCCTTCACCATGTTGGACACTGACCAGGTGCATGACTTGGTGTCCAAAGCGAAGACCTCCTCCAGCCAGCTGGACCCCATGCCTACCACCCTGGTGAAGACCTGCCTCCCTGTCATCTCTGCCTCTATTGCCGCCATCATAAACTGCTCACTGGACTCTGGTGTGGTGCCCTCAGGCTTCAAAACAGCTGCAGTCATTCCCACCTTGAAAAAGCCCGGTCTGGACCCTGACGACCCTAACAACTATCGTCCAATCTCCAACCTTCCTTTCCTAAGTAAAATTCTGGAAAGAGCAGTGGCTTCCCAGCTTCAACATCACATGTCACACCATGAGCTCTTTGAACCCCTCCAATCTGGCTTCAGAACTCAACACAGCACCGAGACCGCCCTCATTAAAATCACTAACGACCTGCTCACTGCCGCCGACAATGGCCTCATCTCCATCCTCATCCTCCTCGACCTCTCTGCAGCCTTTGACACAGTGTCCCACTCCATCCTCCTCTCCCGTCTCACTGAGCTCATCGGCCTCAGGGGCTCAGCTCTCTCCTGGTTTCAGTCCTACCTTTCCAACCGCAAACAATATGTCACCCTGAAAGATGCCAACTCCATCCTGGCCCCAGTCAATCATGGCGTACCCCAGGGATCTGTGCTCGGCCCTCTCCTCTTCACCATCTACATGCTCCCCCTCGGCCAAATTATTCGTCACCACGGCCTCAGTTTCCACTGCTACGCCGACGACACTCAACTGTACATCAGCACCAAACCCTCCACTCTGCTCCCACCTGGCCCACTCATCAACTGTCTGCAAGAACTAAAAACCTGGATGACCTCTAACCTCCTCAAACTCAACAGCAATAAAACTGAGCTCATGGTTGTGGCGCCCAAGCCACTGCTCAGGAAGGTTGGGGATCTTCTCCTGGAAGTGGATGGCTGCTACATCACCCCATCACCCGTTGTCCGCAACCTGGGTGTCATTCTCGACCCCACTCTATCATTCCAGTCCCACATTAACAACATCACTAAATCTGCATTCTACCACCTGAAAAACATCTCAAGACTCCGACCCTCACTTTCAGCCTCAGTAACCGAAACCCTCATTCACTGCTTCATCTCCACCCGCCTGGATTATTGCAATGCCATCCTCACAGGTCTCCCCTCAAAAACCCTGGACAGACTGCAATATGTACAGAACTCTGCTGCTAGGGTCTTAACTGGCATTAAGCCCTGGCAGCACATCACCCCCACCCTCATGCAGCTCCACTGGTTACCTGTCAAATTCCGCATCAAATTCAAAATCCTATTACTCACCTACAAGTCCCTCCACGCCCTTGCCCCCCGTTACCTCTCCGACCTCCTACACCCCTACACCCCCCTGCGGTCCCTCAGGTCCTCTGTCAAGGACCAGCTGGCAGTACCCCGCACCCGACTTAAGACTTTTGGGGACAGGGCCTTTTGTGTGTCTGCCCCTACCATGTGGAACCAACTCCCCCCACACATCCGCTGTGCCCCCTCAGTTGATTCATTTAAAAAGCACCTCAAGGCACACCTTTTCTCTGAGGCCTATGGACTTTAACCGCTTCACAACCCCACCTGGCGCCCTGCGCACTTGCACCCTCACTCACTCTCACACACGCACTCACACACACACACACACACACACACACACACTCTTTGTAAAGCGACCTTGAGAGTCCTGAAAGGCGCTATATAAAATTAATTTATTATTATTATTATTATTATTATTAAAATGTTCAAATATTTTCTTGATAGGATTGATTTGATTGTAATACCCCATCAAATATCCTGTGAAGTGACATTGAATATCCTGACCTTTAAATCCACACACAGTCATGCAGCCCTGTTGAATTCAGCATTGTTCACTTTCTGCACATCCCTTTAAACTCGTTACTATGTATTTGTATTCCCTTTTTTGTTGTAGTTTAAGTCGGGACATAAAAGCAGATTTGTTTTCAATTCATATTGTTGAGGCCAGCAATATCTCTCTGCTGAAATCTGTTTATTTTGCATATGCTGCTGATTTGCAAGATGACCTTAAAGGATGCTGCCTCAATTTGCTCAATTACAAAAAAAAGAAAAAAGATGCAATATATGGTGGTGTAATTAGTGACAAGAAAATGAAAACACCAGCATTTTTCTACACAGAGTATGACCTCTACTTTCAAAAGACTTTATTCTTGGCAACTTAGTCACTGTAAAGGAACAAAAAAGGTTTTAAATACCTTACTGTTGTTTTTTAAGTATGACAAAACATCCCCCTTTCTTCCTAACCATTCACAAACATGCAAAACTACTTCTAAATGTTCTTACCTCATACTGTATATATTTTTGTATTTTTCTGCATTTGCTGTAGGTGATCAAGGCGATCGAGGATGGTTTCAGGCTGCCGGCTCCAGTAAACTGCCCCCCACATCTCCACCAGCTGATGCTGGACTGTTGGCAGAAGGAGAGAACGGAGAGGCCCAGCTTCAGCCAGATCCACTCAGCCCTCAGCAAGAGCATTCGCTCCCCCGATGGCATTGGGTCCTCCACGTTGTCACGCAGGTACTGGGGCATTAATAACTGTCTATGCTTACTGTCAAACAGTAGCTGATTAGTTGTGGGATCATATCTTTTTTTACCCAATATCAATGATCAATTACTGTCAAAAAAAAAAGGCTCAAATCTCCTAGTAAAGAGAGTATGTGCACAAGGACCTATAATCCTTGATACTTTGAGATGCTTTTGATGATTGGGCTGCATTCTGGTTGGACTATAGTGTGTAGAAATTGAAGAAATCAGCTTTAGATGCCAACATAAAAAATGTATAGTTTAACCCATAAAATAAGCCATAGTTTGTTGTATAAAAGAAATCACTAAAATGCATTTTATAGAATGACCGTTTGTCATAAAAAGACCAAAAGTCATCTTAGTATGCCAGAATTGTTTTATTAATAAATGGCCAAACATAGTATGCCCCAAATATCATTTACACGGAATACGATAGAATGCCATAAAAAAAGATCAGCTTAGTATGCACAGAAAATCATGAACAAAAAAACAAAAGTATAGAAAAAAAACAGGATGTCAGTAAGGTGTGGCAAAAAAAGTCACTAGGGTACAGTCTGTTTTCCTATCTTCCCAATCAACAACAAATGTATTCTTCTCCAGAACCCTGAGTTCCTCCATCACGCTCGCAGAGAGGCCGCTGCACTCCTTCCCAGCCTTTAACTCTGTGGGGGAGTGGCTGGATGCGGTGGACATGGGCCGATACAAGGACAACTTCACCGCTGCGGGATACTGCTACCTGGAGTCTGTGGCACGGATGACTGTCCAGTGAGTGACTCTATTCTACGTTCTCACTGACACTTTCATTTCCTGTTGGGTGGCTCACTGAGATAATATAGAACAGATCTGTAAAAACAAAACTGCATGAACAAATTAAATGTTCTGGTTTCTTAATTGTGCAGATTTGCTGCATTTTTTGTCTTATGTGATACAGATGTTATGAATTTGACTTGGGCTTTAGGAAATTATAGTTTCTAAAAGAAAACATTGTTACTATGCTGCTCTTAGGTTACTCTTAAATACACAATGTTTTTAGGGTCTTTTCATGGTAATTCTGCTACAACAGTATTCCATTTTTTGTCTTTGCAAAAAGGTCTAACAGTTCTTAGTGTTGGGGAAATATTTTCTCAGGGGATAAATTATCATTAGAAACATGTTTTTCTTATGTAATCCAGTGAAATACATTTGAATAACATTGTTGGTACATCTCGATGTGTGTGTCCACAGAGATGTGCTGAGTCTTGGCATCACTTCCCTTGAGCACCAGAAGCTGATACTGGCCGCCATCCAGACCCTCAGAGCGCAGGTCATTCAAATGCACGGGCGCGGTGTGCAGGTCTAACTAACAGGGGGACGCGCCTGCTCTCAACCTGCACCTGCAGACCCACGTGTGTGCAGATGGATGATGGGGGAGAGAACAGGAGAAAAAGGAGAGAGCACTCTTCCTGTCTGAAGGAAAGAAGAGCAGATCTTTCAGCTAGCTGCACTCTATCTACTCCTCCTTCCCACACGTCCTCATGCCTTCCTTGATTCCTTTCTTCCTTATTTTTATGAAACCTCTCAGAGATGAGTTCCTGTTGCCGTAGGGGACAGCAGAGGATTGATGGCACTTGACTTTTTTTTGTGACCTCTATCTGCACTTCAATAACAATGTCAGCTCAATCATGCTGCTTCTGGATCAGTGCGTAAAGGCAGATGATATATTACCTGAGCAGGACGCTCTCTGTGTGAAACTGACCTCCAAGATGTCGGACTGCCGACTAGTGCTTAAAGGAAAAATATAAGGGTAGAATTTCCCTTTAACACAACATTGATTGACTAAAAACAGGAACTATTTCCTTGGCCTTGGATCAACTGCTCTGATAAAGAATCATATCAATGTATGTCAGAGCTGATTTCAGAGGTTTCTGATGACCCAACATGGCTGCAGTAGCTTAAGAAGACTGTGCTGTCCCATCTCAAGGATCCAGTAAGAGTGAGGTTAGATGATGCCTCAAAAAGGCTAGCATAGCATACAATGAATTAGTGGTATATACAGTGTGCAGACGGGATGAACACAGCTACAGCAGGTCCGAGGACGTTCAGGAACGTCAAACTGTTTTTTTTGTCTCCCTTGGGGCTACTGATGGTCAAACAAAAGCTGCAGGATATAATTGTAAAGGTTGAAAAAGTGTGTTTGATTGTTCATTAATTTGTTGCGCGTCACTGTCTGTTTCACTTTCATCGTTTTTTTAAATTTCTCTTCTTTCCAGTTGTTTACTTTGTGCATTTAAAACATCTAAAGGCTTATTTATGGTTCAACGTCGACGCAACGCAAGGTACCTTACGGACCCATTGCATCGTTTCGGGCCCTCCTTGCGTCGTTGCGTGCACCTCCCAAAAATGGTAACCTTGCGTTGAGGCGACGTAGCCGTAAGTGCTGTGATTGGTCCGCTAAAACGACAAACGTCATTTTGCTTTTCCCCGTTTTCCTACAATCCATAAAGACCAAGCAGAAGAGTGTCTGGTGAACGTCTGGTAAACAAATACAACGAGCGCCGACGATAGACATCAAAAGAATCTTGGTCAGTCTTTACAAAAAACATTGCGCCCCATATCGTAGTAGCGATGAATTGCATTGCGTCACGTAAATCTGATGCAGAACTATAAATGTTCACGGCTGTTGCGTTACGTCGAACCATATATCGGCCTTAACTCTCCCTTTACCCTGCTGGATGCCTACTCCATACCGTGATCCTCCTCTCACTACTCTGTATAGAGCACGGGCTAATTCTGGAAGATGGCCAGATTCAGATATTTATCCATATTTATTTATGTTTACAGACTGTACCACAAGCCGCTGTAAAGAAGAGGTTAAGAGGGGTTATTTAACTTATAGTATTTAAAAAAAAGAAGCAGTTGTGTTCTTGTTTTGTTTCTTCATTTTACTGCTGAGTTTATAACTGAACAAATGAGTAGTTTTGTACACTGGAGGGTTTTTACTGTCAGCACACAGTATCTGTGTATTCTTGAACACTGGAGCTGGTACGGTTAAAATTTAGGTCCATTATCTTTGGATTCTCTGTATACATTACAGTGTGTGTGTTGCAGTATGAATACAGTATTAAGGAATGTCATATGGACTTTTTTTTCTCTATGTAAATGTTGGATTATCATGTTGAATTTTGCGTTGCTGTTAATATCGGGCTCTGCCATGCTACGTGGTTGCACTTTTTTCCCAGATACATCCCAGAAATCTCCCTGTACAGCGATCTCCCCTTTTTTTTCAATACCGGAGACTTGAGGGAGGAAGTTTATTGGGGCATTATTTGATTATCAAAGATTTTCACAAGAGAAGGTACAGTGGGGCAAAAAAGTATTTAGTCAGCCACCAATTGTGCAAGTTCTCCCATTTAAAAAGATGAGAGAGGCCTGTAATTTTTATCATAGGTATACCTCAACTATGAGAGACAAAATGAGAAAAAAAAAATCCAGGAAATCACATTGTAGGATTTTTAAAGAATTTATTTTCAAATTATTGTGGAAAATAAGTATTTGGTCAATAACAAAAGTTCATCTCAATACTTTGTTATATACCCTTTGTTGGCAATGACAGAGGTCAAACGTTTTCTGTAAGTCTTCACAAGGTTTTCACACACTGTTGCTGGTATTTTGGCCCATTCCTCCATGCAGATCTCCTCTAAAGCAGTGATGTTTTGGGGCTGTCGCTGGGCAACACGGACTTTCAACTCCCTCCAAAGATTTTCTATGGGGTTGAGATCTGGAGACTGGCTAGGCCACTCCAGGACCTTGAAATGCTTCTTACGAAGCCACTCCTTCGTTGCCCTGGCGGTGTGTTTGGGATCATGGTCATGCTGAAAGACCCAGCCACGCTTCATCTTCAGTGCCCTTGCTGATGGAAGGAGGTTTTCACTCAAAATCTGACGATACATGGCCCCATTCATTCTTTCCTTTACACGGATCAGTCGTCCTGGTCCCTTTGCAGAAAAACAGCCCCAAAGCATGATGTTTCCACCCCCATGCTTCACAGTAGGTATGGTGTTCTTTGGATGCAACTCTGCATTCTTTCTCCTCCAAACACGACGAGTTGAGTTTTTACCAAAAAGTTCTATTTTGGTTTCATCTGACCATATGACATTCTCCCAATCCTCTTCTGGATCATCCAAATGCCCTCTAGCAAACTTCAGACGGGCCTGGACATGTACTGGCTTAAGCAGGGGGACACGTCTGGAACTGCAGGATTTAAGTCCCTGGCGGCGTAGTGTGTTACTGATGGTAGCCTCGGTTACTTTGGTCCCAGCTCTCTGCAGGTCATTCACTAGGTCCCCCCGTGTGGTTCTGGGATTTTTGCTCACCGTTCTTGTGATCATTTTGACCCCACGGGGTGAGATCTTGCGTGGAGCCCCAGATCGAGGGAGATTAGCAGTGGTCTTGTATGTCTTCCATTTTCTAATAATTGCTCCCACAGTTGATTTCTTCACACCAAGCTGCTAACCTATTGCAGATTCAGTTTTCCCAGCCTGGTGCAGGTCTACAATTTTGTCTCTGGTCTCCTCTGACAGCTCTTTGGTCTTGGCCATAGTGGAGTTTGGAGTATGACTGTTTGAGGTTGTGGACAGGTGTCTTTTATACTGATAACGAGTTCAAAAAGGTGCCATTAATACAGGTAACGAGTGGAGGACAGAGGAGCCTCTTAAAGAAGAAGTTACAGGTCTGTGAGAGCCAGAAATCTTGCTTGTTTGTAGGTGACCAAATACTTATTTTACCGAGGAATTTACCAATTAATTCATTAAAAATCCTACAATGTGATTTCCTGGATTGTTTCCCCCATTCTGTCTCTCATAGTTGAAGTGTACCTATGATGAAAATTACAGGCCTCTCTCATCTTTTTAAATGGGAGAACTTGCACAATTGGTGGCTGACTAAATACTTTTTTGCCCCACTGTACCTTCATTTCTGACTGAAATATTGTAACTGGTTTGTATTTGGAACAAAATTAGTTTTTTCTCCTTGTACGCTACTTTCTCTGTATCCGTTTTGTCAAATTAAATCTTTATAGATCAAATCACACATAAAATATCAGAACAAACACTTATGGTCCCTTTTGACACACAAGACTACATCCACACACACACATACAGAAGCTTTCACACAAACTGGACCTCTCAACACGATGAATGAGACTTTCCCTCTGTCCCTCTTTCTGTTACTGTGACCATTATGATATATGTTTAATACTGTAAATATGTACTTGAAAATGCTAAATCTATTTTTATAATTTGTTTGAGAAACGATGTGTTGAATATAATATCTGCTCACTGTGTAAGGGTTCTATTTGTTGAATTTAGGGCCATAGCCAAGAAAAGCTGTTTGGAATATAAAATTTTAAAAAAAATGTTTTTTTGTTAGTTTTTTGATGATTTTTACCTGTTAGAAGAAAATCGGATGGCTGTTGCAATATTGAAACGTGTTATTAAAAAATAAAAAATCTCCAATACAAACAATTGTTTTTGCTCCTTTTCTACTATGTCTCATTCTACATTTGATAAGACTGATACTGGACTGTTGATACCAATATTTTAGGGTGTTAAAACAAAAAACAACATTATTGTGAATTTTTTCGATGTACTACTATGTTACTTTATGTTTCAGGAAACTCCAACCTGCTGTCTGAGAGTAATGCTCATCCTATCAGAGTAACTACAAAAACAGCAGGTAGGTCATTGTGCAATTACAAATGTCTTCATCAGCTTTACTTCCATAAAGTGTTTTAAAATATATACCATTAATAGACAGTATGCAGATAAAGGAGAATATGATATGCCTTCATGTGCACAATTTGTTTCTGCTGCACATATTGTGATTTATTTCTGAGCCACCACACTGAAATCTTCAGGACTTGAATAACAGTTGGATGTGTAGATTTAGATTTATATATGGACTGCATTTACCTTTTATTCATCAAGATAAACAAAATACGTTTTAGTGAGAAAAACTGAATGTTGATAAACTTTCTTTGCTTTCTACCATTTCCTTTTGCCAGGTTTTGAGATGTCCTTGATGTATGCTTCCATCTCAATAAAATTGCAGTTAACAACATTTCAACTTGTGCTATACAAAACCTTGAATTTAAACTAAAGAAGATCCATCAGAAAAACCTGTTTCCAGTCCCACAAGGTTTAAGGAGTGTTTAGAGGGATTTTTGTTCTGGAACGACAGATTTGTTTAATTGTAAAGATGTTACAACGTTGATTTTGGATTGGTGACAAACTTCTTTGATATCCATAAAAAAACTAGCCAAAATCTAAACTAAAAGTGAGGAACATTTTTTTTTACGATCTGTATCAATCGACTCTTTAGAATAACTTTTGTTTCTGCATCTTGCCTAAGGTAACGGGGGAAATGCATTAAACAGTTGAACACTTTAGTTGTAAGGGGTCAAAATGAAAAACTTTGTCTAACCTTCGACTTCACCTCTGCATTGATTCTTTAGAGCTCACTCTACATAGGCCTCGTGCTACTTGCTTATCGAGGTGCTATGGGGTTATTACCCTGTATCCTCTTACCACAACTTCAGCTTGCAGTCGCCTCTCCTGGCCTACTTCATGGTCATGGTTTTCTCTCTCCTCTACCATGTGAACTTATTGAGTTTCTCTCTACTAAGGTTATATTACTTACTTTTTATTACAAAACGCCCACCTTTAGAAGCACTGCGTATGGGAAATGATTGTAAATGCAAATTCAGTTAGCGTTGGAGTGAACTGTGGGTGTGTAGAAGTCAATGAGCTGCCCGCTCGCATGGGTCAGTGTGTGTATGTGCATATGTGTGTTGTGCGATGGCGGTACACAGGCATACATTTGAGAGTGAGATCTTTTTCATTTATTATACAGTTGCAGCAGCAATCCATACTTTTTATATTAAATTCTTATTGGAGTAGAGGATTGGAGTTTGAGACTTAATGAGTTTCATCTTGGAGCCATCGCTGGCTGCAGCTTTATAAACCTCCCCCGCGTTCAAACACCACCTCCTTCAGATGCTGCTTAGCACACCTTGGCTGAGCGGCATCTGAACTCCTGCTGCAGTAACACTGGATTTGGATAATTCATTATATGACACTTATTGTGAATCTCTTGCTTGTTTTCGACAAGAAATGTGGTGAATAAAACCCTAAAAACCTTATTTACAGGTCTGGCTGATCAAGATTATAACACAAAAGAATGTGACCAGGCAGCTCTAATTAAATGTGCTATCATTTATTTGAAGGGACAAATTTCAGAATTATAATTAAAACGTGTAGTTGCAACTTGACATTCTAAGCAGTCTACTGTATTTGGACATAAAATACAAAAACCCAATCTGAGAAATAGCCGCCGGCTGAAATCTACATAAAATAAATTATGAAACCCTAACAGCGTTAACACTTGACTCCTGGCTGTTCAGGGTCATGAGCCATCTTAGCAGCTGCTATACAATATAATACATGCTATTAGCATGGGTGTGATGTCTTAGTATGCAAACAACACATCCCACAGTAACTCTCCTCGGTGGCTTGTGTTGGTTGGTATTTTGTCAGGCTTCTCACGGTTCGAGCATAAATCTTCAATCAGATATGCCTGTTTATTCACTGTAAATGAGACTGGGACAGAGAGACGGGAGGGATTCTTTTGAAATGCAAAATGTAGACCGTGGTACCTGAAACCCATCACTTATCTAAATCAAGACATGTTTAAGGCCTTCAAATAACTTTGAGGACATTCAAATACATTTAATATGAATCACATAGGTTGAAGTATATCATCAAGTGGCAGATTTGCTTTAATGATTTGACTTGAAACAATAAAACAAAAACCACAGCAGGACTAAGACCTCTAATGCTGAACCGATTAGACAATGAATCAATAATTGGAAATCGTTATCAACGACAATTGTATAGATAGTTGTTCTAAATTGTGGTAAACCTAAAATCATCAGTTGATCGATGGGAAAATGTATCAGTTCCAGTTTAGATTTCATCTTTGAGTAAATTCTCAAGCGAAGATGCAAACTTTTTGTTCCAGATTCTTTTTTTTTCTAGGTGTCTCTAGTTTATATCATTTAAATTTCATGTTTTAAAAAATTTGATGAAAATGATGATCCGTTGCCATCAGTCTTTCAGCTTCTTTCCATTTTATATCATCATGAAATGAATACATACATTTTGGACTGTTCATTGGGCCAACATGTGATTTAAAGATGCCGGTAAGGAACAGATAGTGAGAACTAAATCAACAGTTCCTTGTTAAAAAAAATAGTAGGCTGGTTCATAAATAAACCCAATTTAACTGTAAACATAGCGGCCCAATCATCACACAGCTTTTTACCCAAACCAGACATTCTGATCTACTTCATCACTGGGAGATACAACTTCATAACAAAAGAAACTATTGCAGTTGGAAAAAGACTACAAATAAGTCCGTGATGTAGGAGGAATAAAAAGCCCAGAGAGGTAGCAAAAGGAGCAAAAGGATTCAAAGGGGCACATGGGAAAGCAGACGACACCTAAAGACATTAGTGATTCCCGGCTGTGTGTTGAGAGCCTTCTCCCCTTCTTGTCCTCCCTCTATCCCTCGCTCCCTCTGCTCCATGTGAAGATTAAAGCAAGTGGCATAAAGGGGAGCGCAGTCCACCTCTAAGCTAGTGTGAAGGGGAAACTTCCCCCCAGCACAAAAGTTGTGCTCTCCGCTCTTTTTCCAAAGCGTGCCGCAGCTCAAATCGGCTTTGAGAAATTAATCCCTGCATTATGGAGGGAGTAAAGTAAACAAACGGAGAACAGGATGGGGACCTGCGAGAGTGTGAGACGGTGAGGCTTTTGTAGGTAAAAGCTTGTTTTTCTCCAGAGGAACAGAGCTGTGAAGGCTGTGTGTGCCGGTACAATGAGAAGGAAGTGAGCTCAAGAGGTGATGGAGGGGGAGAATGAAGGAAATGAAGCAGCAAAAGCCTCCTCGATCCTTGGGGACACTCCGTGGAGAAGAGCATCTCAGCTCTTTCTCCTGCTTGGTCTTAAACCGCTGTCTCTGTCTCTCATATGTCCGGCTTATTACTGGCTTTGTCTTCCCTGTCTTCATTCAACCACTCTGCCCCTGTGGCTACGAGTCATTGTCTGCAAATCCTCCTGCAGCAGCAGCAGCCTTCCCCTCTCCTTTTCCCATCATATCTCTCCACTGAGAGGGTACTTAGATAAGGCCGGGGGTTCAGTCTGACGAAATCAGAACTTCCCACTGAGCAGAGATTAAACTCTGAGTGACCGAGCGGACAAGTTCTCTCACTCTCTGCGGTTGGCTGGCAGAGAGTTTCTATCTCTGTTTTTTTTCCTTTGACAGTTTAAACACCCGTCTGTCTGGGCGCCTCCTGAGTCTCTCCATAAGTGCACTTTCAGTCTCTCTCCGCTTGTCTGCATGTTGCCTCTCGCTGCCTCCACACATATCTGCCGTCTATCATCACTCCCTATCCTTTCTGCACAAACTTTAAAGAGTTTTACTTGCATCTTCCTTTACAACTACACCCCCTCATAAACATCCACATTCCACATCTGCTGTTCTATACACATGTATCCTACTTTATCTATCTGCCAGTGATTTAATTTCCCACTTGCTATGCAGATATACCAACAAATAGACAAAATTAAGGATTTACCCAAGTGTATCCTGCTGTTCGTGCTTTTCTTTTCAACACAATCCCCCTAAATGAAGCAACAGCAGTTGACACTAAAATGACACCCAGCCTTTGACCTTGAGGCGTCAGGTACAGCCTCTCTATTGCAGGGTTTTCTCTTTGTAGTCCAATACTGCCACTTGGTGAAATATGTTTAAACTGCACCCTACAGAAACGACTGCTGTGTTCAGAACTGTGTTGAGGCAATACATGTACTTAGGTCATCTACTCGTATTTTGCTTCCACGTAATTTTAACGTGTTCTATTATATGATACCTCTCCTCTTATTACATTTAGGAGGATACACTTTAGAGATAAATATGGTATTTACTAAACTTGACAATATTATAAAATATTAAAGAAAATTGTGGTTTAACAGAAGGGTTCATGGGGGGGAAAGATCCTTGTTAAAATAGTTTAACATTTTGTAAAGTTAAACAAGTTTTTTTTGTACGAATATGTCTGACAACTTCAGCTAATTCAAACAGTGGGATAGTGCAAATTCTACTCCATACAAGTTATTATTTCACCAACGACGCTGAACAATTCAGATCTTATTATATTTCTTTGTTAAGAAAAATATTTAAAACTGGGACGCACAAATTAAAACACATGTTTCATATCATAGTGAACATAATGATTTTATTTAAATGCTTTAGTTTAAATATACAATTTATTCCAGATCTACAATATGCATTCCAAACAAATGCCTAATCTTTTTGTGTATTTCATTGGCTAAGATTACTGTCAAGAGTTATTTCAAAAAAAGCATTATGGTAAGTATCTCAGATATTTTATCACACTTTAGTAATTGGTTATTTTTTCTTCCTTTAATGATTCACGTTCAATGAACTGGTATAATTTTCTGACTTTGACTAAAAGTAAAAGTATGTATTCTTAAAAAATAATTTAAAAACCATTAATCCCTTAAAAAGCATCCCTTATTACGAAAATGTTTTACCGCCCTCTTTAATCCTTCCAGCTGAGCCCCAGTGTCTCAGCGATGAAGGAGTAGATGTGCGTATCCTCCAGGATGGCCTTGGCGGTGGGTTTCCCTGCGCCGTGCCCACTGCGGGTGTCTACCCTCACCATCAGAGGCTGGCGCTGCCCGGGGCTGCTGCCCACTACGTGCTGCAGCGCGGCGCAGTACTTCAGGGTGTGGAGGGGCACCACGCGATCATCGTGGTCTCCCGTCAGAAGCAGGACGGCAGGGTAGGGGGGGCCAGAGTAAGGTGGCTGAGGCAGATTATGCAGAGGAGAATACCTGGAGAGAGGAGGTGAGAAACGCGAGGAACATGTGAGAGATTCAGAGAGAAGAGAGGGGATGGGGAGGACTTAAGTGTGAAGCAGTTGCTCTGTAGTTATTTCTGGGCATATGTGGGTGAGTGTAAACCTGGGAAGAACAGATGGACACATGGAGATAACTTGCTCTTAAGTTAGGTGTTCAAAACTAATCTCCAATAACAGGAAGATGATCGGCATAGGAATTATTCAAATCATTAAACATCACATACTATTATAATGTGATTCCCTTTTTTATTTCTTCCTTACGTGCTGCTTTAAAGCATTTATTTCCTTGTATTGACTTATTTATCTATATTATTTTACTTTTAATATTTAAATATAAATGTTGTGTCTAGCATAAAGAGGGCTACATCTACTCCTCGTTGGTCTGACTGATCAGTAACTGCAACACGTCCTCATGAATATAAAGTAAGTGATTTGCTTTGTGTGTTTCCTACTTGATTAGCCACTTGAATTCATCCGGGTCGTCAGCACAGCCGTAGTCGGTGGTCCAGGCGTGGCCGATGGTGAATTTGTGGAACTTCAGCATATCCATCACCCCCACCTCTGCCACAGCACAACCAAACAGGTCTGGACGCTGGTTCACGCATGCAGCTGTGTGTGCATTTAAATATGTATTACAAATCCCTTCAAATATACACACTCAAGCACACACATACCTCCCCGTAACTTCCCACTGTAGGACACAATCACTCCTAAATGGCTGCTTACACACCAGGGAGGAAGGCATTAGCTTAGTTTGTGGGATGCCATATGGCGGCTCCGCCTTTGGTAAATGATGTGACTAAGCACTGCTTAATGTGCTGTTTAATAGAAGATTAATCGAAGCTAAGCAGCTAACTGCTGTTAGATGAATTTGATATTAGCAATTATGCCAAAGATGTAATATAAAGAAAGCATTTTGATGAATGTAACTGGGACTAGAAACAGACCAGTGAGTCTCCCAAATTTTTGCCGCTAACGTTGAAGCTAACCCCCTTTACTTTAAGCAGCAGGTTGCAATCAAAATGGGTCCTGAGTTGTAGCATTTATTCCTCCAAAAAATAAACTGTACACACACTGAACAAGCTATAGTTCCACTTCTGACTTTGTACTCACACAAACCTCTTTTTCCTTTCTTTTGCTTTCACTCTCAACCACACACACTAATAGTACACGCAACACCTATGCACAAGTTATTATTTAAAAGGGAGTTTGCTATTTGTATAAGTCACCTTAAAAACATGATAAATATAAATATTTTTGGCTAAATCCCAAATTGTGAGGCCTCTAGTTTGCAATTCAATAGTGGAGATTGGGTAAAGCTTCATTAAAAGATGTAAAGCTACACCAAAAATGTAGGCAGAGGGTTTCCCCACCTTTAAGATTTTAACACCTTAATGTAACAAATAATGGGCTGATATATACTAGTTTCCAGGGTATATATTTAAAATCCACATACCTTTTCTTGTTCTCTGTCTCTGGCTGTCAGACTAAACACACACCGTGAATCCTGCACTCACCCACTAGCAGTCCTCCATTAGAGGCTCCGTTGATGGCGATGCGGCTGGCCGTGGTGTACTTCTCCTGGATCAGATACTCTGCTGCACACTGGAAGTCATCGAAGCAGTTCTGCTTGTTCCCCAATGTGCCAGCTGCAAACACATACACACAACAGAACATGTAGCATTAAACCACACCCACTAATGTTTTCTAATGAACACGTTCTGACACACTCATAAGCACAGTTCTGTCTCTTTAAGTGCATTCCATAGATGTCTGTACCTTTGTGCCAGGTGAGGCCGTACTCGCCACCCCCTCTGATGTTGGCCACTGCCAGGATCCCTCCCAGGTGGCGCACAAACAGCAGGTAAGCAACACTGATCACAGACAGAGAAAATAAAGCCATGTACAAAGAAATGCATACAATGGTGTCAAAAAACTGAACATAAAAGGATGTTTTATTATTTGAATTAGCAAAAACAGAGTAAGTACGGCACAGAAAGAGTAAATTAATTTCATATTCAATTTTTTCGACAATCTCAACATGTAAATTATAATAACACACCACCTTTGTGTTTAATCTATAGTTAAGCATGGTACATTTGTGCTGATTGTGTAGGGTACGCAAAGCGTTGTTTTTTATCATTGGGCATTAGGTATTCATATGGTGTTTCTAAAGCACCACTGATACATATATTTGCCTGTTATTTACAGAGAAATCAGACACAAAGTAGACCCTCATATGCGTGTCCCTGTTCTGAAGTAGCCAACAATGGCAGGTACATTTGCAAGCGTGGCAACATCCAACAATCAGCTCACTCTCACAGCCGGGCTAGGCAATCAGACATCCTCTCTGCAATCATGTATAACCTCGCTGGTTAATGTGATATTATAATGCACAGGAGGGCAGCAGAGACATCACTTTGAGAGCAGAGGATTTGTTTTAGAAGAAACATGGCAGCTCTGTTTTGTTACCCTCAGTTTATTCATGGGTGTACTTACTTATAGTGTGGCTGGATGGAAGCCTCAAAGCCTCCGTAGCCATAAAGGAAGACAGGATGAGTCCCGTCCTTCTTCAGGCCCTTGGTGTGAACTAAGAACATGGGGATCTTGGTTCCATCCTTACTGGGATAGAATACCTGCCGATACATAAGAGAGGGTAAAATAAATCTGTTTTATTTATGTACTTTTATCTGTATTTTACCATAAATGTCTGTGTTAGTGAATGGCACATCAACTATGTTTCTGATAAGTGACACAAACAGCTTTCACCACTTCCTCATTCATAGTAATTCAGATTCTGGGAAGTCTGCATCATAGCATGAATATGCCCTCACTAGATGCAATAAAGACAACATGAACTTGAGTTAACTGTGAGCTGACGGGAAGACATAACAGCAGTAAGAAATAGTAATGAGGAAGTTTGAGCATGGTGACATATGATCTACATAAATAAAACATTTAAATGAAGGAAGTTACCTGGCTGGTCTCATATTCCTCTTGCTTGACGCCTTTTACCTCCACCTCCCTGAACACCTTGGGCTGGGGGTTTTCGTCACTCAGATCACAGTGGTAAATGATACCTGGCAGCACAGAACAGAGGTCACATCAATAAGAGGGGACTGTGTATAACTAATTGCATGGACCAGTTTTTGTAACACATTTTTCATATTAAGTAAAACAATTTGACATACATTCCAAATTACACAACCTTACTTATATAGGGAGCTACTTTCACCAGCCTTCTCTACATGCATGATTTATTTGACTAACTAAGAGCCTGTAAAAGTGTCTGTATGATTAGTCACACCCAGATAAACTATTTTATGAATGCAAACGATCCGCCATGTTCCCTCTCCTGCAGTATTTAAATAGCAGCTGATTACGTGCTCAGAAGGTCGACTAAGACGTGCAATAAAATGCTATACAGTGCTGTCAGGATTTATAGATTAAGAGGACAAGAACGACCGACCATTTAAATAAATGTTTTATCCCTGGATTTTTGCCATGTGTTTATGATAAAACTAAATATCTTGGGCACTTGATTACAGATTGAATGTCTGATGACGGTGACATTTATGTACTCAAGCTAACGAGAACATTTTACATGTCAAGATAGGTCAATCGAGAGCATTTAAACATCTGTATATGCTGCTGGCTATGAGGGTCAAGTTTACAGATGCGAGAATGCATAAGCTTGAGGTTGCTTATAATTATGCAGATTTTACTTCTAAAACCATGGTGGAGTAGTGCATGACAGTTGTTTTGTAATGCAGGGGTCAACCCTTTCCCGGGACTATTGACGTATCTGATGACGAGCAAGAACACCATCACAATCATCATTAAGTTAACGCTGACACGTTATGTAGTATCGTGTTTCGTTTTAAATGTAAGGATTGTTTTTTCAACCAGCATTTCTAAATGACTTTTAAATGATTTGTCCGGCTTTAAAATCTCTTTGGGATTTACTTGGAGACACCCTTGCTGAAATCCTGAATACAGATGTATCACTAAGTCCAGCTACATGCTTGCTGGGATCTCAAATCTTAATTTGCAATAAAACTCCCTGGCATGCCTCGCCCTAATGAGCCTCTTACAGTAACTATGGAAGAAGCTGCCTCCTCCCTGTTATAATTAGATAAGTCAGATAATATGCTATGGTATACGATAAGGGAATTCCTGGATTCAAACCATCTTGGCCGTTCCCCTTAATACAAAACAAATATTACAAGTGAGACAAATGGAGTAAGTTCATTTAGGAAGGAAAGTAAAAATATATATACATTTATTTATTATTAATAATGAAAGTATATCTATGTTATGAAGTGAATCATGTATTAATACGCCATGTTCATGCATAAAATATAAGGACACTAACAAATCGCAATAGTTCAAATGAATTATGGCGGCTGGTAAAGAACAAAAATATTTATTTTTTTTAAAAGGCTTACACTACAAAGTGTCATTCTGTAGTGGATAATTTGCTGCTAGGTAATTCTGAAATTTCCAAAGCACATATTTCTTTTAAAAAATCGATTGAAACATCCCTTATTTTACTTTTGGATATTAAGAAGACCAACTGCATTTTTCACTATTTCAAAGAAAAAGTTAAAAACTTGTGAAAATATAAAAAAGCTATTTAAACAATGAACATGTTGGATTTAAGGCTAATAGTTTAACAGTTTTTTTAAGAGCTTTGTTGGCAATTCTTCTTTGCGGTGTATAGTTTTACGTTTGGATTTTATAGCACTAGTTTCAATAACTTGTGACACTAAAACGCTATGGTTACCTGGAGTAGTGAAGGAGGTGAACTTGTAGAAGAACTCTGAGTGCTTCTTCTTGCAGCTCACTCCTAACACTGCGCCGACGCCCAGCGGCAGATCCATGACCAGCCGGCCTGTGGACAGCTCGTACACCTGCAGGATGTCTTTCACATCATGCACATAGTTGACCAGCAGGTGGCGCTGGTTCAGACAGGAGACGAGGCCTGAAGAGGGATTTCAAAAGAAGTGTTAGAGAGTGAACATAACAACATGTGAATCAGATATCCTTTATTCATCCCTCAGCTGGTGTTAATCCCACAGAAAATGTTCACTTGCTTCCTTTTTTTAAAATGTTTTTATCTCTGTCGACTTCCTTTCTGCTATTTATCTTACTAATAATAACTAATCTCATCCTGGGATGAAGCCAAATACAATGGCTTTGGATTGCACACAACCTTATTGATTAGCGACATTACATGATATGTCACATGTAAAGATGCTTATCAAAGATAGGTAGAGCAAAGACTTCATACATGTATGCACCATGTATTCTTTCACTGTAACAATATGAGATATCATCAACAGCCAGCAGGGGGCAGTCTAATCTATGATAAGTGTTAAGTCTGTGAGTGCAGGAGGCCACTCAGCAGATGTCCATGGTGCTAAAAACACTGCATTTTTACTGTCAAGGCAAGGACAACACAGAATAAACGGATGAATAAGTGACTTTTTACTTTAAATTTGGTACAATACTTTTCAACAGCCTGATGCCCACAACCACCACCATCCCTATAACGACCTATGGTTACCAAGATATAGAACAATATTATAAGAAGTACAGTGGGGAGAACAAGTATTTGATTCACTGCTGATTTTGCAGGTTTTCAAACTTACAAAGCATGTAGAGGTCTGTACTTTGTATCATAGGTACACTTCAACTGTGAGAGACGGAATCTAAACTCCAGAAAATCACATTGTATGATTTTTAAGTAATTAATTTGTTTTAATTTTTGTTTTATTGCATGACATAAGTATTTGATACATCAGAAAAACAGAACTTAATATTTGGCACAGAAACCTTTGTTTGCAATTACAGAGATCAGATGTTTCCTGTAGTTCTTGACCAGGTTTGCACACACTGCAGCAGGGATTTTGGCCCACTCCTCCATACAGATCTTCTCCAGATCCTTCAGGTTGCGGGGCTGTCACTAGGCAATACAGACTTTCAGCTCCTTCCAAAGATTTTCTATTGGGTTCAGGTCTGGAGACTGGCTAGGCTACTCCTGGACCTTGAGATGCTTCTTACGGAGCCACTCCTTAGTTGCCCTGGCTGTGTGTTTCCGGTCGCTGTCATGCTGGAAGACCCAGCCACGACCCATCTTCACTGCTCTTACTGAGGGAAGGAGGTTTTTGGCCAAGATCTCGCGATACATGGCCCCATCCATCCTCCCCTCAATACGGTGCAGTCGTCCTGTCCCCTTTGCAGAAAAGCATCCCCAAAGAATGATGTTTCCACCTCCATGCTTCACGGTTGGGATGGTGTTCTTGGGGTTGTACTCATCTTCTTCCTCCAAACACGGCGAGTGGAGTTTAGACCAAAAAGCTCTATTTTTGTCTCATCACATGACGTTCTCCCATTCCTCCTCTGGATCATCCAGATGGTCATTGGCAAACTTCAGATATGCGCTGGCTTGAGAAGGGGAACCTTGCATGCGCTGCAGGATTTTAATCCATGACGGCGTAGTGTGTTACTAATGGTTTTCTTTGAGAGTGTGGTCCCAGCTCTCTTCAGGTCATTGACCAGGTCCTGCCGTGTAGTTCTGGGCTGATCCCTCACCTTCCTCATGATCATTCATGCCCCACGAGGTGAGATCTTGCATGGAGCCCCAGACCGAGGAAGATTGACCGTCATCTTGAACTTCTTCCATTTTTCTAATAATTGCGCCAACAGTTGTTGCCTTCTCACCAAGCTGCTTGCCTATTGTCCTGTAGCCCATCCCAGCCTTGTGCAGGTCTACAATTTTATCCCTGATGTCCTTACACAGCTCTCTGGTTTTGGCCATTATGGAGAGGTTGGAGTCTGTTCGATTGAGTGTGTGGACAGGTGTCTTTTATACAGGTAACGAGTTCAAACAGATGCAGTTAATACAGGTAATGAGTGGAGAACAGGAGGGCTTCTTAAAGAAACACTAACAGGTCTGTGAGAGCCGGAATTCTTACTGGTTGGTAGGTGATCAAATACTTAGGTCATCCAATAAAATGCAAATTAATTATTTAGAAATCATACAATGTGATTTTCTGGATTTTTGTTTTAGATTCCGTCTCTCACAGTTGAAGTGTACCTATGATAAAAAATACAGACCTCTACATGCTTTGTAAGTGGGAAAACCTGCAAAATCGGTAGGGTATCAAATACTTGTTCTCCCCACTGTATAAGTGAACTAATACTTGACCTTTAATGAGGCTATTTAAAAGATCTGTTTAAGAGCCATAAAAAACGTATTGTCAGATGTAACTCAACTTGTTACAGTAAAACTTGTCGAATGCATACACACAACTGCTTGATACCATGGCAACAAGTGTATTAGTTCTGCTTTATCCAGACAGGACATGCATACTGTACAAACATAACTAATTCATTGAAACATATTTAAAAAACATGTTGTATTGATATGATTTATGATATTCTTAAATATGTATTATGTGATATTAGCAGCATTCGGTATCATTTCACTTAAGCTACATCTTACCATATTCAGAATTCAAGCAGTATAAAAACATCTAATTAAATAAAAGCTTTATAAAATTTCATTTAGTATTTGTATGCAGCCACAAGCTCGAATTAAGTGCTTTTACACAACACTATGAAGACCTAATTTATATGATAACAAGGGTTTACTATATTTGTATTCATTATTTTGCTGTGTTAGTAGTCTCTAGGTGCAGTTACCGTCATTTATGACTCACACCAAAACAAATTTAAACAAAATGCTTCTGGGCCAAGTTTCACTTTTTAGCAGAGTTCCCTCTGACGGACATATTCCACCACAGCAGCAGAACTTCCCAGTTTTTGTGGTTGGACTGTCATCGAAACATTAGGACAGATAGTCTGTGAAAAACTTTTGTGCAACATTATAGGAGCTCAATTGTGGAACTTTGTCACCACGTGTATGCCATTTACGCATTTCTAAGTTTGATGGAGTTTTCACATGCTCTTACACAAACCCACAGCTGTTTAACAAACAACAAAGATTAGTTTTACACATCGTCACTCAAACTGCTGTGTGAACTTTGCATTGTGTTGGACTTCTTCTGTAGAAAACTGATACTGAACAGGTGGACTTCATAGCAGACTTTGCCTTTTCGCTCACCCAAGACATCTTTGTCGTGCTGTGGAAGGAGGGCAGTCCAGTGCTGCCTGTCTGCTTTCTGGATATCAATGTTGATGAGACAGTAGCGAGGAGCGTCAAAGTTGGAGTGGAAGGTGAACACGGTTCCCTCGTTGGTGATATAGGAGTACTGGGCTTCAAAGTTGTCCACAAGTTTGACCCATGGAAGCAGGCCTAGAGGAGAAGATAAATAAAATGACTAAAAATGTGAAATAAAAAAGGTGCATCGTGTTTGTTTATCATCTATTGCATTGACCATTGGGAGTTTTAATAACTAAATCTCTAGCGCAGCAAACAAAAACACCTGAAATAAAATGGATTGTAATGTCCAATAGTACATTTTCCCAATTGGCTTAAACTAGAATGGGTCAAAATTCCCCTGTGAGACAACTTTCTGAAGCAGAAAATAAGTGGCTAAGTGAATATTGAAACATCCCCTTCTGGTGAGGTAACTGATGAGTCAACAGCATTAACCACGTTTCTGCTAACACAGCACATTTATTTTGTTCCAGGAAGCTGTAGAAATATCTATTGCTGCTATAAAATGTACACTCGAAAGCAGGCCTGGGTTTCAATCAATCCATGTTTGAAAAAGCAGCGTTTGATCAAATAGAGGACAGTTTGCTAAAACTTCCCAGTTAAACAATATGAAATTGAGAAGGTTTAAACTGGACAGGTAAAAAAGAAGATTTTTTCGGTAGATGAATATGTTTGGGTTTTGGACTTATGGTCAAACGAAACAAGATATTTTAAGCAAGGTTTCCAAATTCTTAAATATAAAAATTCAATAATTGTTCAAGGACTTCCTAAGTCCAATTCTCCAAGTTCAAGAAACTAACACAGCATGGCAGATCAAGGTTTAGTACTTTCCCCGACTTTTCTCGAGACAGGTGGCAAGAGACATTTTTAGTTTATTTTCCACCCAAAAGCAAAAACAAACACTTTATGTCTCATGTTCTTCAGTATTCAATTCGCTATATTTACATCCTGTTGTTTTGACTAAAAGTTACGTTTCTGCTGTGGCATGATTTCAATATCATCATCAAAATACTTGAGCAGGTATCATATAAAAATGTTGTTCAAAAATAAGAAGTAGTTGCTGTCTACCACCAGTTCAGATCACTTTTGGGATCAATAATATTAATGAATGCTTATATACCTCCAAGACATAATTTGCATCTTGTCCAGCATCAGATTCTAACAAACAAAACAGACTGTTCTTAATTCTCAATTAAATATATGCGTTGTTGTATTAATGAAACGCTTAAATGTCTGCTGGGAATTTTTCACTCAGATACAGACCTGTGATGCCATTGGGGAGCTGCTGAAGGTCGCAGTACCACAGCTGGTTGACAGGTTCACAGCCTTCAGTGATGGACAGAACAGCGTATCTGCCATCATCTGATATCTGGAAGGAGAAAGGGAGGAAAAAAGGTAAGAAAGATAAAAGGAACTTACTTTTACACTAATAAAGGATCTGCTTGTTTCTTTCACCACGGTCCCGATTGCAAATAAGAAATTATAAAAAGTGGTTCTATATGAGCATGGACTTACGGTGACTGAACTGTGCCACTTGGGATGTTCGGGGAATTCTGCAACCAGAATATCTTCTGACTGTTTGGTGCCGATGACGTGGTAGTACAGCTTTTGATTGATGTTGCATGTAGTCTCTGTGCCTTTAGTGAGGAAAAAAAAAACAGAGGGGTTTAGTCTTGAATTATTTTGGAATAGGTTTTGTTCCGGATAAAGCAGTTTGTGTTCCTAACCATCAGTTTTGCCTTCCTGCCGCGGGTAGCAGTTGTAAAAGATGCCCTTGGCATCATGGGTCCATGCCAAGCAGCTGAACTTCACCCTCTCCAGTGCATCAGGCAGTACGGTGAGGTCGTCAGCCTTCAGGAAGTTCACTGTTACCCAGTCTGAACCACTGCTGCTCAAACCATATGCAAAATATTCACAGTCCTCTGACAGGCGGCCCACTGGATAGAGAGAGGGACAAAGAAAAGAAAGATGGATTCAGCCCACACATCTTTTTCATTATAATAACATGCAAAATATTTGCCTGGAGTTTGACTCACTTCTCAGAGCCACAGTGCCATCTTCTGAGAGTTTATTTGGGTCAAAGAATACAGTGGCAGCTTTATCCAGAGAGTCCTGCACATACAGCACTTGCTGGTTTTGGAGACCCGTGTTATGAAAGTAAAAGTACCTTGAAATAAAAAGGTGATTGTCATTTTTGTATAGTTTTATTAACTTCACATCTGCAGTATAAAAAGTAGTTGCCCTGTAAGTGTTTTTCCGTCTGACCAATGCTTATTTTTTTTACAAGTACCTCTTCCCTCTCTTGAAAGGGCAGCTGTATTTGGGATGGTCATAGAGCTCAGTAAGACGCTGGTGGAATTGAGCCCGGACAGCGCACTGCTCAAGGTATGGCATGGTCAGTTTGTTCTGCTCCTCAACGAAAGCCTGAACAGACGGAAAGAGTGAGGAGGGATTGGAATTTCCGTGGATGTTTTTGGTAATGACACTGCTTCAACTTTCTGAAAGAGATTAATACATACCATGGTTTCTGCACTATCAGGGTCTTCCAGCCATGTGTAGGGATCACAGATCTTTGTACCATGATAGTCATCCACCTGCAAGGTAAAAACAACAAAAACATATTATATTTGCCCTTTAAACGTGTTGCTTGTCAGCACAGGAATGTAGGGTGCTGCTTCACAGGTGGGAAGGTTCTTTGTCAATGTTCTTGTTAGGTTTCCAGCAATTGCATCAGGTAATCCCCATTAGTTGAGAAGCATTGCATAATTTCTGAGAATTTCACCTTACTTGTCATCATGTTAGCAGGTGTTTTTGTTAATTTTGATACACTGTTTTTAGTTGTAGTACCTGTACACTTTGTGAAGACAACATTTGAATCAAATCTAATCTAGGGTCCATCCCTTAAAGTTTAAAATGACAACCATGTGTAAGACACAGCAGAAAAGATCTGTTCAATTCCGTATATGACGTTCAGAATTTTAATTCCACGATTTTGATACAGATGTTTAAAGCTGTAAATGTCTGGGCAAATAATACTACTTAAAAAATGTATGGTGACAATTGGTACACTAAACTCTGTCACAAATCACAGTCATGTATCGGGGTTGATATGAGTTATGTTAGAAAAACAGTATGATCATTTTTATTTTATTTAAAAAACTCAATCTGTTAAGTCTGAGAATAACAAAATTGGTGTTGGCAATGTAATGACATTTGGGTAAAGTATATAGTTTATCATTCGTACTAAAATGTGTATCTTTAAAATATGTAATGAATACTTGTAATTTTCCATAAAGCAGTAAAATGGATAACTGATTGTTCATTCGCAAGCACATTTGCCTTACTGCTGTCATTGCTTATTTCCCAGTGTTTTGTAACATAATTGTGTAGTTTCTTCAACCGCTGCGTGAACAATTCTGGCAATAACTCAGTCAATGAAGTGGTGATACTGATGTTTCACATGCAAACACAGCAGAATTGTGTAGGATGGCAAAGGTGCAAGTTTCAAACATTATAAAAATATACTCTCTGTGCAAGGTCACGTCCTCATCTACTTGTGATACCATTAAAGGAAGTGACGCATGTTGGGTTTTGAAAGGCCTGAGTTACACATTACAAAACATGTTACTTTTAGTGCAAAACATGTGGTTCCACTGAGGAATTGCCTCGTGGGGTGTCAATGTTGCTTTTACCTCACCTGCATGAATCAACACATTTCGAAACCAGTTATTACACGAAGAACGTTTTTATTTTGGTTACACCGTTTTGTTTTTGTTTCTTCACTGAGTAGCCATTTGCCTTTCTCTAACCCTCCACCACCACCGATATAACGTGTCTTTCTCTTCCTGGACTCGCTTTTCCTACTTGTGAGTAGGAAACAGACAGAAAGAAAGTTCACCGCAGGACTTTCGACACTGACCTTACTCTCATCTCTTCGAGCAGTCGGGTACTTAAACGCCATTGCAGAGTTTCCTAAAGTTTTCCTGTTTCCTTAAGTGTGTTCTAGATGCACCGTCTTCACCGAATCAATGGAGCCTTTAAGTGAAAGTGAAAGCATTTTTTTAAAACAGACACCACACACACGTTTTAACAAACCGTGTGCGTTTGCTCTTCATACAGGAAGTGATGTGTCATGAAATATGGAAAGCCAAAAAGACCAAAACCGTTAGTGCGCGCATCTATTATTATTTTAATGTATACCACTTGCGCAATTTATAACTATTAAAATTGTCATTTGGTATCATAACACAAATAATAATACAAAAACCTCAAAGCAAAACGCTTCAATAACCACTGTAGGCTAATAATGAAACAGAAAAGGAGGCGTGTATGCATGCATGCTCTGGTTGATGACAGTATCAAAGTCAAAGTCCACTTTATTGTCAAAGTTTCCACGTGTTATACAGAAAATTGAAATACCGTTTCTGGCAGTCCCACAGTGCAAATATAACAAGAACATATAACATAAAAAGATAAGAGCCTAGAAAAAAAAAGGGTGGGTAAAAAGGGGTATACAAAACAAAAACTAAGTAATATATACATATGTTAGACACAATCAACACAGTTTGACGGTAGTGCAAGATGTTCTTTAGTGCAAAATGCAGTATATGACAGCATATGCACGTGATCACTTTGATACAGTTTATGGCTAAAACAAGTGCTATAATATAAGATAATATACTGGACTCTACTAAGCTACAACTTAATACTGTGAGTTTCAAATCCCTACATGAAACCTAAACAATGTTCAATTAAATTCATACAAAAAGTCGGCAAACTTCACATTTGAGAAGCTGCTTGCATATCATTGGCACATGTTCTTCTCATGTGACTTGAATGATTTATCTGTCATAATAATTGATTCAACGTTTTTAACACACTCTTGTAATTCCTTGGTAAAAGTGAATCATTGAACAACAAAAGCCTTTGTTTTGTCATCAAATACACCTGCATTAAGAAGAAGATGAACCTTTATTAATCCCCCTAGGGGGAAATTCAGTTTTCACTCTGTTTTTATATGCATATATACATTAACCACGCACAGTACACAGGTAGGTGCACACATGCACATGCATTTTTAAGTACACACACAATTTATACACACTATACAGTTTTGACCTGTAGGTTGCACACATGCACATGCATCTGGAGATATGCCAGAGCGAAGGCTGCCAATTAACTTTAAAACCAAAAGTAGTATGTGTTCCTCTGTTGGGGAACATCCACATTTTCAGTACAAAGCAGAGTGCTGTCCGGACTTGAAGGCATTTCCACGTTATTTCTTTGCCACACCTAAATGTCACACCACATAATTCCAAAACTTATTGCACGTTCTGTTTTTACAGGGCTTCGCTTTATTCCCCAACTGCTGTTCCAATACATCATGGGTAATGAGTGTAACTGTGGTTTTGCCTCACATAATGATCCTATAACATTCCATCACTGGATCTGTTTTTGTGTTATGGTGATAAATAAATGAAGGTAGAGCAAAATGTTGAGATAATATGCATCCTGGATTAACACCCCTTCAAAATGTAGGGACAGGGACTGAAACAGAGAAAAGAGGAAAAACAGAGTTTCAGACGTGTAATCTGTCTAATCCACAAAGCTGTGAAAACGACTGGGGAGAAAAGGGGGCGGACAGGAGGGGAGAGATGGTGGGACAGGGAGTTAGAAAGATGGCTAATTTTCAAACTAATTTAGTTAAGGTGATTAAGTGAGACTGGCTCGATGAGAAAATAAGCTGTTAGAAGGCCTCTGACCTTGTTTCAGTGTATTTACCTCTCAGTCTTGATAGTTATGTTTCTCATTATATGGCAGTCAGCGGATACACAAAGAGCAACTTTTGTAGTGTATGCAGGACAATAAAACACATTTTATCTGTTTAAATCTCAACAATGATAAGTTCAAATTGTTTGTACTGTATTTAGAAAAAGGAAAACAGTCTTTGTCTGAAAAAATGTAATTCATTTGACATGTTTGATAGGTCATAGAGTTTAAAGTGCACTGACAGTGCAAAAGTATCCAGTTCTTCATTTCCGTTGCAAAAACGATAATCAACACTAATAAAAGCCACACCTAATTAATGTTATGATGAATTGTGATTAAATTGCTATTGTTTTTAAAGTGGCTGTTTAAAGAAAAGCAATATTGTCATTTTTCTTTGCTACATTTACCACTGCAAATGCTTGAACAAAAATGTAAGTTATAAAATATCTTGTCATGGTGCTATGTAAAAAAGGAACCTTCTTTGAATTGCCAAAAAAATGATGATACAAATGTTGCTGCCAAAGAAACTCACTTAATGATGAATCATTACATTGTTGATAATCTAACAACTGTATGGCAACAAGTGCTTTAATTGGCAGTAAAGGCAGAGGATCCCTAATTATTGGGGCCATGGGGGATGAAAGTGGACCAGGCCAAGCGACAGGCAGATGGGCTGTTATGGAAGCAGATATATTGAGCTTCAGACAGCCTGAGCCCTGCAGCAGCCCAACCATGCTGGCTGGGCATGGCGTGCTGTACAGATGGGCCTTAATTGGCTGGAAATACCCAGGTAGTTTGCCAATCTGCGAAGACAGAGAGATTAGATTAGCCATGTCAGATTACAGCAGAGCCGAGTCAGACAGTGTCTTCTGACTGTGATGCAGCCCCAGACTCACCCACTGAGAGAGAGGCACAGAGGAGAGAGGAAGGGAGTGGAGGGGCTGATATGTTGATGATGTAAAAGTGGAAAAGAGGATGGTAATGACAAAGTTGAGTCTATTTGTCTTAAAGACAAAAAGTAAGTTAAAACAAAGAAATAAATGGGTTAATTGGCGTCTACCAATGGGAAGGCCCCTGGTTTCGATACCCTGCCCCTGCATTCAACATGTCCGAGTGTCCTTGAGCAAGATACTGAACACCAAACTGCTGCCATAGCCAAGTCTAGGGTAAAAATGTGTATGTAAGTGGCTTTAGATAAAAGCATTGGCTTAATTAAATGTAGAAATTAGGAAAAAGGGGATTTCAGATGTCATATTCTGATGTTAGAAAATATAGTATCAAAGCCACAAATACACACATCTTTATATTGCAAATAGAAATAGTATATGAATATGTGCCGCTATGTAAACACATATACACACGTGAACAACATTATTCACCCCCTGCCTTCCGCAGCAGATGGCACAGAGTGCAGCCACTGGAATAGATAATCCGTTATTGTTCTGAATATTTTGATTATCGTCCCGGTTGTCATTTCAAAATCATACACAAATCAGGGCCTAACCTTAGCTTGATCCTGGGCTTAACATCGCTGTGCAGCTAATATCTTTGGCTCAGGGTCCAAAGTCGTATTGTAATATAACTGAGAGTGCTAGTCCATAAGCTTCTCATTTTAGAAATTGACGATGTAAAGATTTGTTTTATAGAGAGCATAACAAGAGGCTTGGGTGAGATTTGGAGAAGAATGTGTTTACAGTTGCTGGTTTGTGCGGCTGCGTTGGACTTAATCCAAATAGGCTGAACATATGAATATTTTTCTCACATTTCCTAATATATTATCCCTTCTACTATACATCTCTTGTTCACTATGAATATAGTCCGCTATTAAAAAAAGATATTGAATTAATGATAGGACTATAATAATACCCCCTCTCAATGTAATATGATACATCTTTCTTCGATAAACAACAAAGATATTTTTTTGTATATCTAACTGTCACACCCCAATCTCTTTTTATTTTAATTAAATCTATGAGCAGCGTAGCCTGACCTTGAATAAGTGATAATCGATAAAGACCGTGGTGCTAGTTGCGGCCTGATGCCAAGTATTGATCTGTGGTTAATGTTTTTGTTCTGCAGCATGCATGACGCCCCGGGGACAATAAAAGACCAGTGAGATTAAGACAATTAGGGGGTTGATTGTTATCCAAAAGACGAGAAGAAGATGAAGATTAAATGTGGAGATTCAGGTCAAAGTGGTGATGTCCAAAGGAAGGAAGGAGGAGGGGCAGGGAAAAGGAGGAGGGCAAAAAAAGATGGGAGGAGGAGGAGGAGGAGGAGGAGGAGGAGGAGAAGGATTGGGGTCAGAGAAACTGATCGCTGTGGCAAGGGAGGAGGCCTCTGACTGGGGAAGAGAGTGTTGGAGGGAGGGAGGACGGAGGGACGGAGGGACGGAGGGAGATTCCCAAATGAACGTTGTTTTGAACCAAAGAGCGAGGTGAGCTGTCACTGAGTGTGCTTCACCTGATTATCCGCAGAAGGCACGCCTTTCTCATGTTTTTCCTTACCTGTCCAGACATTTGAATCAGCCTCGATGATGATTTTTATTTCCTTTCTTCATCTTCTCCTACTTGTTTGTCTCACTCTCAACCCCTCCCATCCCCCCTAGTTTTCTGGAAAGCCTAATTAGCAGACATTTTTATTGATCCGCTGGATTTGGTGCTGAAATCCCCTTCTCTGTCTGCCAGACAGATCTTGGCTAAAGTCTCTCTCATTAGCTGTTGGTCTGTAAGATTGTGGTGGGGGCTGTGTCGCATGGGCCCACCTGTTAACCACAAGCCAAAAGCGTGCAGACTTTGCTACACCCTAACATCACCCCTTTCCTGGCCCTGTTCTACCCATCACACTGTCTTTAAGTCTCCCAATACCCTCTGAGGCCCCTCACTTTAGTGTTGTTGGAGCATATGATTTGGACTGCCAAAAATAATTGCATGTGCTGCATGGGGATGGATAGATTTAACAATAATTAGGGTTTTAGGCTGTAGGAGTCTCATTACTTCAGAAATTAGGGGATTGAGATAAACACCCTCAGATAATTGAATGGCATGGAAGGATTAAGGAAGAATTATAAAACACAAATTAGCCATATGCACTTGCTAATAAATCATAATTTGTACGCGCATGCTACATAATGTAAAATGATGTAGTAGCAGATATAGATAACATCTGCATCAAGCTAAAATATTTACCAATTAATCCAATATGTATCTACTGGTGTAAGATATATTATATACTATCCTTCTTTTCCAATGACCAATCATCATAGTAGTTGGGAAAGCAATATACATTTACCTCAATACTGTACTTAACATTGTGAGGGTTTTACATTAAATAAAATACAGACCTGTGTCACAGAACTAGCCTTTATTCTCAGCTTCAAAGAGAAAGTTCACCTGAAAATCAAATATGATTATTCTTCGTCTAATGTGCTGTTTATTAATCTAGATGGTTTTGGTGTGAGATACCCAGTGTTGGATATATTGGCTATTGAGATGTCTGCTATGGTAAACAAAAATGGCTTACTTCTTGACTGAGCTGTTAGTTTGGCAAGAACCCTCACTGTGTGGTGTTACATAAGAAATAAACTAGTTCTGAGGTGAATCTGCCCTCAGCAAGGACAAAGGTTCACAGACAGAAGTCGGCATCTCTAAGTCTCATATCCCCAACACTGCAACTCAGCCAAAAATAATCTGTATTCATAAATAGCACTTCAGGTATGAGGAAAAATTTGCATTTTAAATTTGGGGGTTAATTACAATGTTGAAATGTTGAAACTTATCATTTTTCAGCCTGTCTGCATCTTTTTTTGGAGGAACAAGAGATCACACTATGATTTAATCTATTTAAATTTCAATTATAAGACTGCAGAACTAAGGAATACAAATTGAAGCATACAAGGCACAATGCAATCTGCAAAAATATATATATTGTAAGAGAAATAAATTGTGAAAATAGTATGAAAATAACCCCAACTGGCCCTATGCTGCACCATCCATGCAGGTGCATCCAAACTCTTCTGCAATTACAAGTGCGAAAAATAACATGTCTAAACTGAGAGAATCACAGCATTAAGTTTCAGATACGTCTCATAAGAGGCCATCTTATTTCGCACATATTTGTCACATAAGTGCTAAAATGCTTTTCATAAAAAGAAGAAGAGACATTGCGGCAGAGACTTAAAAGAGCAGAAGTTGCGAGTAACAGCAAGATGAACATCAATACTCGGAAAATGCATGCATTTGTGGAAGAGTGACATGTAAATGTACAGTGCTGGATTTAAGGAGTCAACGGTTGTTTGTTAAATGTGGGCGATTAAGTAAAAAAACAACTCATAACACCTTTTCCAAAAAGCATACATACTCTCATCATCTCAGATGAAATTTGAATTGTTCAAAAACCACAAAAGTCCCTTCTATACCATAGAAGGGACTTTTGTGGTTTAAAAGCTATGTTATGCATGGTAAACAGACTGATTGCAGAGAAGGATGTTGTTTGTTGAGGCTTCAGGCTTGCACATATTCTTCCTTCCTCCTTTGTGATGATGGCATGCAACCGAGAGGAGGTGTGAAAATTAGAGGTTTATTTTGGGTTGTGGCAATCAACATCTGAGAAACTATGGCATTTTGTAAGAAATGATGGTGAGAAAGTGTAAGCTCTTTTTGTTAACCTTATAAGGAAACGCAGACATGCAGAGGTCTGATAAAGTGTCAGTTTTAAAATATGTTTTGAATTTCCCATGTTACACATTTGTTTTGTATACACAGGATTGCAATGTGTCTGACTTGTGCTTTTCATGCACAGTTCCAATACAATTGTTATAGTTTTGCAGTGTCATTCCTCATTGCAACTTTTAACCTTGAAGGCGGAGGGACAAGGACAGAAATGCATGCTCTGAATACTTTTGTGGCTTTTCCCTCCAATAGATCTGCCCATGTGTGCTGCCTACAACCCGTTTTTTCAATGTAATATATCTGCAGGAGTTATGTAATGGTTATTAGAGCTAATACAAATGCCTGGCATAAGATGAAAGTCAATTCTAACTTTAATATGTGCCTACCATCTCTTTGATCACAATACCAAAAAGCCAGCCAAAATGTAATACAGCATGTCTTTAAGTCATTGTACGGTCAAAAACCAGTTTGACTTTGTTTAAAACATGTTTGTCCTTTTCTGCATGGGATTTTGTAAGAAAAGTACATTTGAAGATTATGTTAATGGGTTGTTGCAGTTCACACTTCACATGTAATAATGTATTAACTTTATTGAAATGAAGATGTAACCCCTTTTTTGTATTTCACACTTTGCTGAAAACTAACTTGCACTGCAGAAGAATGAACGTCACTCACAAATCTAAACAGCACCTTCTTAAAATGTGATGTTGTTTAACACTTAAAAAAAGGGAAAAGAAGGAAGGAGGAGATGCAAAAGGACAAACATAAACAACATTGAGCCAATCTCAGACAGATGGAGAAAAGATTTAGGTCCGTTGATTTCTTTTTACCTCCCTATGGAAACAAACATTTGACAGCACATATCATGACCCCAGTGTTGCCCTCTTCCAAGGATTAAAGCAAATGTTACATTAAAATTTAATATATGCTTTGTGTTTCAAATCATACCTGGATTATATATGTTCACCCCTTGACCTATAGATACCACATTTTTTCCCAGACCATATGTAAACATGATTGCTTCAATAAGCTTGAAAGCAGTTCTTATCTGCCTTTAACTTGTGTTTGACACACAAAGGCATCTTCCAGGGATTTACCAGTAGCAAGTTAGCCGGTTGAACAAGTTCCAAATTGTTTAACAAAGACTGTGTCTGCCACGTCACATGATGTGTATAACTGAAAATTAAACTGGAATTGCATCGTATTTACGAGTTGACACAGAATAAAGAGATACAAACAAACAAAAAAACCTCTGGTTGACCAAAATAGTTTAAAGGAAAATGGTGAGAAATCATTTTTGAAAAATGTAAAAAAAAGTAAGCCATGGACCAACTATGACTTAAGGATTTCCCACTGATAGCAATTGGTGGACCATCTACCAAACAGCTGTACTCAATCAGAAAAAGACCCTAACAAAGCAAATATGCTTCCAGGAAAAGAAAACAATTGCCCATGGTTGTTTTTATTGAAATGCAATAATGTAATCTTACATATTTAAGGTTCAGCCAGCAGGGATTATCCCTTTGGTTAAAGGGATCTTATGGAAAACTAAGCTGTTGAAGCTCAGTAAACAACAACCCCTGAAAAGTGATGTTTCTATGGCTACTTCCTATAGGCCATCTTCTTCCTGATCAAGTGAACGTGGTTGTTGCTTGTGACAACAATTACAGTACCACAGTAACAATGTCTTACCCGCCAAATAATCCTCTTTTTCTTGTTTTACGATCAGCAGCTCAGCTGTTTACTGTTTACCAAGGCAGAGCTGGAAAACACCAAGTCAGTGGAGCACCAATAGAATAAAAGGGATTGGGGGCACCCAGAAACCTAGAAGGATAGAGTGGCTGATGTAAACACTGCCATGAGTTTCATATTTTTCGGGGAGTGGCATGTTTCCACCACATAGGAAAAGTGTACTCAGATAGTGATTCATGATCAAGAATGTGTAAACAAACATGTGAGCTGTCACATGTTTCTATTGTTGTCACTGGATCTGAAGTCTTTAGTGAGTACTTCCACAGAAATACAGCACAGCAAAACACGTTTTTATCACATTGTGTTACCTTGCTTTTGGTTGGAGGTTCTATAAAAGGCATTGTATTGTCTTTAAGCGTTGTAATAAATCATAGTGCTACCTATTCATATGTTTAAATTAAGATTCATGGAAAAAAAAAAAAAAAGCTAATGGTAGTATGTGTGTGTCTGTAAAATAATAATATAACTTCAAATTGCTTCATTTATTTACAAATGTCACAATATATTTATATTGTTGAAGTCTTTATCCAAAAATAATACAAGTTTTTCATTTATGCTGTTTTCCTCATAACTCTCTTTATTTAGCCTTGATTTTCTATGGTGAATTCACCATCAAACTTGGATTTAATTAGGCTAAGGTGCAGTTGCACACATTTCATGAGCTGATTGCCCATTGGTTGGGTTACATGTGTAGCTAAATAGGGCTTGGGGTGCTGCTAGTTGTAGGAATCAGTGGTTATTGATGGGTAAACAATAGGATTATTTACTTTATTCTCCTAATTGCCCTATTTGTTTTCCTGGAGCATAGGGAGACAGATCTACTACGTGCAAAGCCCATTCATTCTTTGTTGTACTATGCTAATGATTAAATTCTTTCACATGTTATGTCATGTATTTCTTTTTACATTAAAGGTTCGCTGAACTATCATAAACATTATGTGGGTTGGCCGAACATGATAGATTGAATGTAGTCTAAGGTTGTTGTTGTTTTTTTGTTAAAGGGGTAAGTGATATTATAGGGAACATGTTAGAACTATTTACCACCTTATGCCTTTTATTGTTTTTTACTGAATTTAATTGCAAAGATATGCCCATTGGCATGCGTCACAATACATTTAATTTGTGCTTGTTGGATGACCCGATCACCCTTAAGTGTTACACTTCCAAGGGTATTGGTTGGAAACCTACTATTTCAAAAACTGTTGAGGACATACAGTAAGGGCTAATGGAAAATCATGAATTAACATTTCTCAACATATGCGATTTTAGGAATCAACAGGTCTAAGAAAAAATTGTATACTGGTCTTATCAAAAAGGTATAGGCCAAGCTACTGCTGAGTCGACCACATAGAAGGCTTAGAAGGCTAGGTGGTAATTATATATTCATTTATATACTGTATTCATGTTCAGCCTAGGTCTTAGTTACTTTTTGGACAATATGCATTGTTTTGTCTACATTAGCAATGAATTGGGTGTTTTCTTATTGCACAGCTAAACTCCTATAACTTTTTTCTTTCTTAGCTTTTTCTGGGATGAGCTATTTAAGAACAGTTTTAACAAAATTATAGGGCCAAAACCGATACATGTCCAAAGTGTCCACAGTGTTGATGACAATTTAGTGCACTTCCCACACCTTAAGCCCCATGTTATACTGCACTGGGTCTCTTCATCGACACAGTAAGTTCTTACTAGCAGTCAATTCAACTCTCTTTCATAATTAGCCTTTGGTAGAACAGGTGGCAGCTTTCTCTGCACTGTTGCTGACACCAGAGTAGTAGAGACTTGGCTTGGCAATTGATTGGCAACAGGTGTCCATTTAACTTCTTGACAATTACAAAACACCCAGGTACCATTAACTTAGTCTTAGCATGTCTAAGGTAGGTTACATTATTTTGTCTGATTTTCTGTCTCAGACAGCTTCATTATGGCTGACCTCAGGTCTCACCTCCACTTATCCTTTTAGGCTGGTCTGGGAGCATAACAACCCTCCCTCCCCCTTTGTACACCAAGTCCCCTTTGCCCAGAGTGTAACGAAAAAAACTTGTGTCTGGATCTATCTGACATCCCGGATGTGATGTGTGTCCAGGAGTGGGATGAGTCGGCAAGCCTGCTATCCTGGAGTGTCATCTCTTTAGCCTCTGAGCCCTGAGCCTGAGCCCAGACTGTCTGCAAATTAGAGAAATTAGCTCAGCCAGGCCAGTGAAAGAGCCCAAATCCTAACCTCCCCTCCCTCTCAACACACATACACACTCCTTCTACCACCACCATAAACCCCCACGCCACACTGGGCAGCAAAGCTCCACTTTTGGAAAAGCGGTCTTGCCATATGGCAGCCAATTTAGTATTTCACCAGTCAAGTTAGGAAAGAAAGGGGGAGAAAAGGAAGGGTATTTGTTTTGTACACAAACACAGTTTTAAAGTTTGAAATTATGACATGGCTTTAACAAATGGGAATGGGAAAAAAAAAATTACATTCCCATGGAACGTTTTTTTTTTTTTTTTTTCTATTATTTGAAGCCTGGAATCTTAATAATAATACTAATAACTTGGATTTTAAACTGCTTTCAAGAAACCAAAGGACGAATAATTCTAGGATTTGCTATTGTCTAAGCTTCTAAATATTTTCTCCATGGCTTTACAGGGAATAGTTTTTTTTTATTGTAAAAAGTGTTAATAATGGTTTGTTGAACTATAAAACTGAAAATCAGCGCACTCTAACCAAAATCAAATAATTTAGGAAATGAGTCCAGCAATGCGCCTGACATTTCTTTTTTGACATTTTTGTTTATTTTCTACTCTTTTTTTTCAAATTATGTGCAATAATTTCTTTATATGTTGCTGCAATGAAAACATTTCCTGATTTGGGATAAATAAAGTACAAATTATGTTATCTTATTTCACGTTACGTTAATAAATTCACAAAAGCACATGGGTTTCTCTGGGAATTTCAATTATGCAAACATTACACATATGCTTTCTAACACAGGCAACATCTCCACAAATAGTAGAGTCACGTCCTTTATTTTTATCCTCCATATGTTGGTTTAACAGCTTTCTCCTATCTTTGCTATCTTTATGCTCAGCTCCATGTAAGATGAACCGGCACTGCATATATTTAGACTGTGTATGTGTGCGCGTGTTTGAAAGTAAAGGGAATGCCAGACAGGTGACTTAGTATCTTTGTAGAATGCTGGTATGACCTGCCCTACATTTGTACCTGTGATGAGTGAAGCGCACAAATCAGCACAGGGCATCTATCTCTATGGGACTTTTACTTTTGAAAATATATGCATACCTTCTTAAATAAATATAGAAAAACAAATGTGCTCATGTGTTTGTAAAAGTTCAGAAATTAAATAGTTGTGTGTGTGTGTGTGTGTGTGTGTGTGTGTGTGTGTGTGTGTGTGTGTGTGTGTGTGTGTGTGTGTGTGTGTGTGTGTGTGTGTGTGTGTGTGTGTGTGTGTGTGTGTGTGTGTGTGTGTGTGTGTGGCAGGGGTCTTATAGGTCTTAGTTAAATATGTTCTACAGTGAGATGTAGGTCAAGGAGATACAGTGGCAGCAGATTGCTCATTAAGTGCCAAACCAAGCAAAAGTCTATGAGTGTGTTTTTCAGTGGCAACAGGCCAGCCATCTGCTCTTCCTTTATTCATTCATTAACATGTCTTCTTTGTGTGTGTGTGTGTGTGTGTGTGTGTGTGTGTGTGTGTGTGTGTGTGTGTGTGTGTGTGTGTGTGTGTGTGTGTGTGTGTGTGTGTGTGTGTGTGTGAGCGAGCATTCATCACAACAGCCCTTTGCTGGTCAAGTGTACCACGTCACTGATGTTGTTGTCCGAAACCAACAGTTGTGTGTCAGATGGCTCAATCACATGACCGCAGTGGCTTGTGATTGGCCGGAGTGCCGGGCTAATAAAGCTTGGCGCAATCCAGGCTCATGAGTTTCTGGTGACAGTGACAGAGGGGTCACATCTCAAGAGCGGATACCCAAAGGATCTAACTCACAGGAATCCCCCAAGACTACACTGGAGAAAGAAGAGAGTACAACGAGGGGACAGCAGATAAATAACAATCAAGGGATGACATAGCCATAGAAATGAGGATCCTACAGCTGAATGAATGTGTGAAAGTAAGTCATATCTTCTTATTTATTTTTTGCTTGCAAGGATAGCCTTGGAAAGAAAAGGCATAATTATACTATAAATAGCTAAGTTATTTATAGTATAATTATAAAAGAACAAACTGACCTACTGGCCTCATAAGAAATGACTGGTCAAACTGAATGCCGTGCATTGGGAAGTTGACCAAGTGTCAAGGACTTTGGCTCCTTATGAATGGAACTGGCTGCCTGAATAATGAATAAGTCATTTTTAAATATTGGAAAAAACACATGGATTTCATGGATTGCCATAGATTGAATTGACTTAAAATATTCAGATAAGTTCTATTAAACTTCAGGTTTACCTGCTGTTGTTTTGTTTTACTTTTATAATGTTGCTGTCAGTTTTTGTTGGGTTAAGACTTCAAAGAAAAGGCAAGTCACAATAACACGCTATACAAGAGGTTTTATTTTGTACTGCATATTTTTGTTTGATCTAAACTTGTACTTTGTATTCAAACTTAATGACAAGAGTTGATTTCCATGGCACTAAATTGTTTTTCTCTCTCTTTCTTTTCCAGATCCTGATCTTTAACCAGCGTACCTAAGACAAGGCTTCTTCCCAACCAAAACAAAGTACTTTTATACCAAAGCAACCTCAACCAAAAAGACCAAATTGAAGCTTTAAAGCCTGAATCCATCGACTACAGCAGATTCTATATTGTCAAGATGAAATTGGAGAGCACTGCAGGAGACATGAGCAGGTGGAGGGAATTGGACTTTGTCCTCAACTGCACCTACATTGTGCCGGACCAGGTTTCGGACCCTAGCTTTAGCCTGCCCAAAGCCATGACCTCCATCCCACGCAACCTCACCTTCGAGTACAGCACAGACAATGAGGTAAGAGCAGCAACTTCTTTAAATTATTTAACCAGCATATTAAAAAATATATATATTTTATTTTTTAAACTGGATGCAAGATTATGGTTGTCGGTCCTAAATGCTCAGTTTTGCTTGATTCAAGTTTTATAATTCAAAATAGGAATTCTGTGTTACATAATATTCTGTTGGCCCATCTGCATTAGGATAACTTGAACAAAAGATCTGCTGACAAATGAGTTCTTGGCACATACAGTACAGTGCACAATGTGTGTGTGTGTGTGTGTGTCTGTGTGTGTGTGTTGGATAAGTTGCTGTGAACATGAGGCTACTCGCAGCTTGAGGTCAGGGGGCATTTGAGGTCTTCCGACCACCTTAACTTCTTGATGTCACCCTTATGTCTGCTTCTGTGCACCTCTGTGTCATGCACATATTGTTGCATTTGAAAAAACTCCCTTACTGAGGACACTAACACATGCCCACAGAGAAAGTTATCAAGGATGGCTTCTACGAAGAGATCTTATATTGGATCAAGACTTCCATCCGCCCTTGTTTTTCTTTTTGACAACCATGCCTGTCCTATTTACCTCTCACGTCCCTCCCACTCAAGTGAGTCAGCAAATACAAATAAAACCCCTTGAACTATTAGAGTCAGCTGTTTGGCTGCCTGGACATGTCTCAAAGCAAGGGATTTTTTTTACTATACATAGAGAGAGAATCATCATCTCAGAAAGGAAGAGAGAAAGATGTCACGCAGTCACTTGTTTTGTACTTGGTGTTAAGTTCAACACTTAATGCTTGTGGTTGTCTCCGTTTGTCCCCTTCCGCTTTCTCTATAAACCCAGCAACACTTTCTGCTGTTGTTCCTTTTTTCAAGTACTCAGACTCTCATCTTTCTTACTTCTGCAAGGACAAGGCATGCAGGGCAATCTGATAAAAATCACTTTGAGGGTTCATTTCAAATCCCAAGCCCTTCTTGGGACAAACACTTATCCAAAACACTTCACACGCTCACACTTGTTGCAGCCCAACATGATTTGTCATTTGATTGTGCTCATGTGTTGCAGTGCTATCTAAGAATTAATTTATTTTAATTGTATTTTATATAATACCCTAACCCTAACCCTTACCGTACCCCCATCAAACACTACCTGCCAGATAGTTGTGTCCTCTTGTATTTCAATGCATATGTAAAGGGCGAGTCAGAAAGATATCAGATAAGAGTGAAAACCTGAAAACAAGCATGTGTGCACATTCACATGTTTGCCAGTAATCTGCGTGCTTAAACTTGTCCCTTGTTAATTGAGTAGTTTCCGTTCCTAAAGATGTTGTCATGTGAATCTTTTTCATTGACTCGCAAAAGCTTAAGCTAGCAAGTGAATTTCCTGTAATGTTAAAACACAGTCCCTCCTTTGTGTGGGTTAGTGGGTAGTAGCACATGCATGTATCACCTTTAACGTAAGGCAACTTTGGAGGGGATTTTACTTTGGAGGTGAGCGAATTGTATTTGTTTCAGTTTGGCAGTCAAACCTAAAGATTCTGGATAAAAACTGAAAATGTGGTTAACTTGTTTGCATTTCCTCACACTTTTTTAAGCCTTTTTTTCTTCCCATATTTGTTTCGAAGCGTGCCAGGAAATTCACACAAGGGCGGAGGGGGCACGTGGCAGATGGGGCGTTAGCAACGGGTGCCAGTGAGCCTTGGCAGAGGCAGCAAAGGGGATGGATGGGGAGGGAGAAGGTGGGGAGAGGAGGGTGTGTTGGGGGATTTAGGTTAAAACCAGATGATTAACTTTCGTTGGGGACAGGCAGCCGGCCAGGCAGCGTGTGCGTCCACCAGGCCACAACCTGGCAGGCGCACAAGCTATTTAAAGAGGGTTAAGAAAAGAACAGGGAAGGCAGGGGAAAAGGAGGGCGATCAGGAGTGTGATAGCGTGGGTCCATTTATGAATGCCCATCCTCTTTTCTTCCGTTCTTCAACACCCCCCCCCCCCCCCCCTTTCCTCCCAACCTGGCTGTACTGAGCGGTTAGCAGCAGCAGTGGCCACAGTGATTCGTTAGTCACGCAACGCCAGCAAAGCACAATGTCCCTGTCACACTGGTTCATCGCATCTAGGAATCACCTCACTTGCCTACCACAGTTGCTTGACCCACACACACAGACACACACACAAAGTGACCTCATCGACCTATTGTTCTTTTAATTGACTGCCAAAGCATAATTTACTAAATCCAACCCTTCAGTTCATGTGTTTGCCATTTAAAAAAAATGTTTTTGCTTTATAAGTTTTAGGACCAGTTTGAATTAGAATTCCTTATTTGCAGGAACAAGAGTGTGTGTTTATCTACGCGGGGTTCAGGAAAGGAGGGTAAGGGGGGGGGGGGGGGGGGTTGAATACAAAGCTCCTCAAGACACGAAGGCTGTGTGTATGCCGCAGATGCTGCTGCCTGATGGCGTATGTGTGTGCATGTTTGGGTTCATTTTGAGAAGGGCTGACCCCAAGCCTGTGCACTTTGACTCATAACGCTACTCTGCACAACAAAGAGGACACTGACATATCCTTTAACTCATCGCTATGATTAAATATGTTTAAACACACAATCTTTCTTATCCAACTCTCTCAAAAATGACCTCAAGACAGAGAAGATTAAGTGTTTCTAGGAAAAAAGTTGCTTCATCATAGTAAAGAAAATCCACTGCACATTTCAATTTTGCAATAAGTTATGACAGGCATGTTCCTGAGAATCTATCCCCCTATAGGCAAAGGTGTTTCTACATCTATAGGTATACATTTTGCAATCAAGCTTTTTGACAATGAAACAACCTATCTAAAGAGCAAGAATAGTCAGAATGATCTTTTAAATTGATTGGTTTGTCTTTGTGACTTATCAAAAGTGTGGTGTTGTCTACTTTGAATTTTAAAATGCTCTATAAATGAGACAAGTGTTGATAAAGTTCACAAGAAAAACAACAGGTGACAGTGCTTTCTCTGTCTCGTGTTCCTCACACGTGTTTATAAGGAGAACAGGTCAGAGATCAGTGGAGTAGGTCAGAGAAAGTGTAATTCTCTTCATTCGATTAGCTTGTAAGTGTTGAAAATGTGTCACCTTGTGGGTTTGAATTTGGCTCTAGAGCTGTCTGGATCAACGTGGCAAAGCCAACAGAACTGCAAGTCATGCCAACAACGTGATAGATGTAAACAATTGAGAAATACATGTTTTGCACTTTATTTTATTTATAGGTATAGAAATGTAAAAAATAATGCATGGAATGTTTTGCCCCTGTGGCATTGAATTGCTGTGTATATTATAATGAGAAATATACTTCAATCTAATCATGTATTTGGTATGTGTTCCAGGTAATGGGCGTGTTCAGCAAAGAATACATTCCTCAGGGGACTCGCTTTGGCCCTCTGCAAGGAGTCATCTACACCAAAGACAACGTTCCCAAACAGGCCAACAGGAAATACTTCTGGAGGGTAAGGGAAATGCATAGACATAAACATGAATCTATGCAATAAACACATAAAATCACATAAATACTGCAACCCTGGCTAAGTGTGATACTGGTCAGAAAGGGGAAAGTCTAGAGTAGCTGGTGAAATGGATTCTTCTTCCTCTGTTATTCACAAAAAAAGTGACGTTGGTTGCTCAGAAACAGAAGTTTCACACCAAGTCCCAGTCAGTGCCTCAATAAAGAAACGAAACATGCTTTCACACACATTGCTCTCATGTACAGTGGTTTTGCTGAAAACTTTTAGAGGAAGTTGTGCGCTGGTAAACGTAACAATGGATCCATTCTCACACAGCTTTACCGGCACTCTGCGCTGTCACCAGTGTGACACAAAGGAAGGGACTATTGTTCAATATACACGTACACACTCAGAAAATCCTTTTGTTTCGTCCCCTTTAGTCTTGAGGTCCCATGTTTCTTTTCTGTCTCTCATCCAGGTTATGTCACTTAGGAAATTTTCTATTCTGCTGAGTCAATTCCCATAAGGACTTTTTGTTACCACCCTACGTGTTTTCCTTCCGGCTTTATTTCGTGTAAAGCCTTGCAAGGGGTGTTTCACTACTGCAATAGTGAAAGTTTGACATACTCTAGGCGTGATTATATTATCAACCTTGTGACACAGGTGGAGGGCGGCAGCGGACGTGCTGCCTAAGGCAAGCCTGAGTGTGCGTGTCTCTGGCTGTCTGCCAAGACCTGCCTGTCAGCCAACTTTATCTTGCTTGTTTTCATATGCCAATGCATGGTTTTTTTCCACAGAAAGCCATGATAAACTGCGCCAATGGCAATTATCCATTACCTTCACTGAAACAAAAGGACATATCAATACTGAACAGTGAGAAACGAAAAGAGAAAATGAGGAAAGAGGGAGCGTGAGAGAACAACGTTATTAAGACACCGGCCACACCTCCATGCTCGTCTACTACAAATAGACACAGTGACACAGACACAAACACACACACACTGAGGACACACAGAGCGGAGCAATACGCAAAGGAGAAACAGATATTGTGACTGATAGTTATAGGATATTTAACTGTACATGGCAGAGGTGATTATTTTCTTTATTAAACAAATGTATTCAAATAGTTTTTTATAAATGTTTTTCACATTTTGTGGATTTTAATCAAATTTGTCAAATCTAATTTCTAAACTCAAGGAATTATAGCATCATCATACGACAGATGAAATGAAATCATTATTTTAATCAATTGCTACATTAATATTTTAATACACAACCAATTGTCATAATGAAGAAGACAAATCAGTTGCTTTAAGTGTTTTGCGTCCATGTTTTAATCACATCTTCTTTTTCTTCTCCTTCAGATTTACAGCAGTGGGCAGCTTCAAAACTTCATTGATGGCTATGACGTCCACAGGAGCAACTGGATGCGTTATGTCAACCCGGCCCACTCTTCGCCGGAACAAAACCTGGTGGCATGCCAAAATGGCAGAGACATCTACTTCTATACCATCAGGCCGGTAGAGCCCAATCAGGAGCTGCTGGTGTGGTACAGCCAAGAGTTTGCCCAGAGGCTCTGCGGCCAGCATGAAGACATCAAAAAAAGTGAGCAAGAGAAGAATTTCTAATTTTAGGATTAGGATGTGATGGTATTCTGCGATAGATTTACAAATATATGTAGGAACAGAAAATAAAAGAGCTTCTTTATGTAAGTGTTTAGTAAGTGTTGTGATTAATGCTTTTGAGAACCATGCTTTGCTGAGGAATGATTCAGTGAGAGGGAATGAATGACAGCTGTTCATCAACTGTTTTGATGGCAAGTCAGCACAATGACACACCAAAAATAATGTTATGTTTCTTGTTACGACAAAAAGACAGATTTAGATCTGTGGCCGTGACTAAACGCAAAGCACAAGGGCTGTGTGAGGAGATGATATCTATATCACTTGAATGTGAATTCATGTGAGAGGAGATTTTATACCTTTCTGTTAAGACCTCAGGCCAATATTTAAGATAATGGTAACGCACACAAACATAGATGCAGCAGTGCGATATCTAGTGGGAAAAGTGTTTGGTCAAAGTACCTTTGTGAGTCACTTGGTTTCAGCTATAAGTAGAATGGCAAGTCATACCCTCATCATCCAGAATGATTGTCTGTTACCACAAAGTCTGGTGACTAATGCCAACTGGATACACCAGATGGGTTCCTTTTCATTGCAATGACTAATTCTAAGGTAGTATGATTACGTTGTTTAATACATTTATAGGCTCTTAAAAGCTTTCACCTTCCTTTCAAGTCCAGGGTTTTAACTTTTGTTATATTTATTTTGAATGCAATTTAGTTTTGAAAGCTCGGGTACTGGTTGTTGAAGTTTCGGACAGCAATGCTTATTTTCATATTCAGCGAAAATCAAAAGGAAACAAGGAGCAAACATTTGAAACAGTATGGTATAATTAGAAAAGATGTCAATAGCGCTTTAATAAACAAATAATTTTTTGTAAATTGGCCAAACCATGTAAAAATAGAGCTACATGACCCTAAATGCAATTCTCATAATGAACACCACAGAATGGATAGTGAGACATTCTCATGAAGAAAGAAAAGAAGAAAGGCCAGTAGTAAGACAGCTATACCCAGAAATGGTTTCGCAAAAGAAACTCAAGCCGCATGACATGACACATGGACTCCCACACACTTTACCGCCAACCCATTCTCCCACTAAAATCCCTACTGTAATAGACAAATAGAAACCAGTGATAACCGTATGATTTACAACTCAGATTGAAACTACTATCATTTACCATAAGAGGGAGTGCATTCTGTGGGCAGAGTGTGTGGGCGGATGTGTGTGTGTGTGCTCGTGTGTTAAACTCACTATGTATTTATTGATGTCGTATCCAATTCTGTCAGAATACTAAATTTTGATTTTATTATTTTACAGAAAACTGGAGTTCTGAAGAAGACCATGAGTCGGAGTATACCAAACAGCACCTACCTCAGAAGACCTGGCTCACAGAAAGAACAAAGGGAGAAGTGAAAAAAGAGAGGGAAGAAGATGAAGAGGAGAAGATCGACGTGGAGATTTTGGAGAGAGACACTCCGCCAGTCACTCCTGATGACCAGATCATGGACTTTAGCAAAAAGGTTGAGATGGAGGGGTATGAGAGAGATTCAGAAGACCAGGGGATAATTCCTTCCCCCGAGCCCGATCACAGAGAGCCTAGCCAGGTCTTAAATCACCCGTTCTTACCAGAGCCCCATCCTGCGCTGCCATCTCAGCACAGAAGTCTCCCTCTACACCTCCATGGCCTCTACAGGGAAGGTGTTTCATCTTACCCTCTTTACCCCGAATCGAGACCCATCCAACCCAATTACCAGCTCTTTCCTCCCTACAGCCCACACTATCCTCGACTCCTCCTCCCCTCGTACTCGCCTCCCTTTCCTGGGATGTTGTCTTCAAGAGGATCGCTTCGATACAGCCGCTATCCGGGCACAGACGGAATCCCCTATCCACCTATCGGCCCACCTAATCTGCTGCCAGTGTCCATCCCGTACCCTATGTCTTCACAGGGTGGTCTGAAAGAACTTAAACCAAATATATCTCCACCAAGAGGTGCCCCAGCCACTCCAGAGCTCTCCCCACTCCCCAAGCCTGACAGTCAGCATCAGTGTACTGAGCAGTCCTCCTCCAGCTGCGAAGAAGCCATGAATCTAAGCCTAGCCACGGGCAAAAGTGAACCAACGCGCAACAGCCATGGTCATAAATCTCTGCCCTACCCCCTGCAGAAGCAGAATGGAAAGATCAAGTATGAATGTAATATCTGCTCAAAGACTTTTGGACAGCTGTCAAACCTCAAGGTAACTTCCATTCCTCTGCTAGAGTTTATATTCAAATTGAATGTATTCCAAATTCTGGACACCAGTTGACACCAGTGCTAATTACTTTTTCGATTTTCTGTAGGTCCATCTTCGAGTGCACAGTGGTGAGAGACCGTTCCAGTGTAACCTATGTAAAAAGAGCTTCACTCAGCTGGCCCACCTCCAGAAACATCACCTGGTCCACACGGGGGAGAAGCCACATGAATGTCAGGTATGTTGATCTAAGGAGTGTGTTTTCTTCTCTCTCTCTACATGCTTCTTACAAGCTGATCATACCAGTTGATGTAAAAGCGATAGTGTGAAAACCTCACCAGGAAACAAACGTAAATGCTCTCTGACTCACCTAACTTTCTGGTAAGGCAGTGTGCTTAATTTTCAATGAGCCATTACCCGCTTTGTCATGCTATTGTTAAAAAGTGTGACTATGTGGGTGTGAGAGTTGAGGGTGAGGATAAACTGATACTAACAAAAAGAGAAAAGCAGTCCTTTTATACAAGAACTGGAATTACATGGTCAGCCCTGACTCTATATGACAATCATTCTGCACTGATTAGTTTATCCAGAACATTTCCAAACACAATCAATTACTTTTTTAAGGTGTTAATAACTCACGTGATTGTTGCTCACAAAAGCCTTAATGTTCTTTTTGTGTTTCCAGGTGTGTCACAAACGTTTCAGCAGCACCAGCAACTTGAAAACACACCTGCGCCTCCACTCCGGGGAAAGGCCATACCAGTGCAAGCTGTGCGGCACCAAGTTCACCCAGTACATCCACCTCAAACTGCACCGTCGCCTCCACAGCAGCGGCGACCGGCCCTACCGTTGCCAGCTCTGCGACCAGGCCTTCTTCAACCGCTTCTCTCTACGCATCCACCAGTGCAGCTGCTGCATGGCGAACTCCAGCGCACCCGTCAATGTCAACATGAAGCAGATGGTGGAGCAGTTTGATGCCAGCCAAGAGGCGGACATGCTCACTGAGTCGGCATCGGCAATGCAGGTGGAGGAAGCGGTGGAGCACTGGTTGGCTCGTACCCTGGAGGGTGAGGGGAAAGAAGACAAGAAGGAAGCCACCTTACTGCTGAAAGCTCTGACCGCAGCTATAAACGCTCCAGCAATGCCCATCACCAAATCAGCCATAACTACATCACACCACTCACCTCCACGAGCCTATCAGGAGAGGGCCAGCGTTGTTCATCTCCACCAATGGCCAACAGTGAAGACAGAAGGACAGTGAGAAAAGATTGAGAGGGGACATACAGCATCATTACCATTAATCAACAAAAAAAATAGCCAAATAAAATTCCCTACATAAAGTCCATGAAGGGCATTAAAGGGAATAAAAACGTATATTATCCAATGAGCACAGCACCAAAAGAAGAGCATTCCAAAGACTGGGCGAGGGTATTCAGTGATTGTACTTCCTCCTAAAACTTAGTTTCAAAAATGAATATGAAGGAGGATGTTGATAAGCTGTGAATTATACAAAACTCTTTTCACTCAGGTAGAGAAGTGATTACTTTTTGTTGTGCTTTAACTTATTACCTTTTTGGAAATTTAAGTCATCTTTATTTATTTAGTTGTATCTTAGTATGTTTTTTCTGTTAGTGTTTTGTGTGTGTGTTTCAAAAGAAATTTGATCTCTTAGTAAAATGAGAAATGGACTCAGGATCAATACCGTGGCACAAACCTGTGAATGTGTCTTCACTTGTTGTTTTGAGCGAGGTTGTACTTTGTGTGAAAGCATGTTTGAGCTTCTGGGTGCTTGTGTATAGCGAGTGGAAGTAAACACTGTATGAACAACAGGGCACAAACCACTCCTGCTCTTTAACTGTTTGAATTATTTTATTTATTTGTAATACAAAAAAGGGAAAATCAGGTTTCTTGAAACTGTGTGTAATAAGCAATTGCCAAAATTCGATCAAAGAACTTGAATGTGTAGCACCGTTTTTGGATCATTACTCAATTCATTCTTATATAATGAACCTTTTTTCTTGATAATTTAGCAACCTCAAAGACACAATGTGCTAAACCAAGCCAAAGGCCACTAAAAGACCATAAATCGCTATTTTGCTTGAATGTTTCTGATATTTCTTACGTACAAACCTTTGCAGTAAATGTTTTTGACAACCAAAACATACTGTACAACACAGAAGTACATTAATCTAAAGTTGTTAAGGTTTTTGTCAATTAGCACTGGAATAAAAATGCAACTCGATCTGTGTTCTTTTGGTTGTGATACAAAACCAGCAGACAGGTACTGTCCTTGCAAATTGTACCAACTGTGTTAAAAATGTATTTCTTTTTATCCTGTTTGTAGTGTTTTTCTTTTTTTGTACAATATATTTGTCTTTGTAGTTTATTTTTGGAAACAAGATGTTGAGAATTTATATGTGAGAGACTATTTTGATGATACTTTTATATTTACATGATGTAGCATATTAAAGATATTGTTTCTATAATTTATAGTGTTTTGCAAGTCTTTTCATACTAGTATACGATTGAAAAGTGGAATAATGCAGCAACATTGAGGGCATAAAGACATTTTTTATGAGTCCCATGATTAATAAGGAATTTGTATTTCATTGTTCAATTGACTTCCCTAAGACAAAGCTAATAAACAATAGTTGAGCTTTTATAATCACCGATCACTTAATCAATCATTAAGACCATGATTTCTTCCCTAATCCCTTGTGAAAAAATTGTTCATGGTGTGATAATGCAATGGTTACGTTTAGGAACAAAAAAAAGAAAAATCTTTAAGGGTTTTTTCATGGTTAAACTAAAATAAAACGTAGTTCCGTTAAAAGAATACATCACCAGTTTCAATGTTATTTACTCCTTTTTCTTTAACTTGAAATATAGAAAAAAAAGGTTTTTATCTTCCCAGTTAACGGAGAATCCAAAAAGAATTAAAGCAATAGGGAACCATACTGTATTTCAAAAGAGACCATATCAAAGTAGTCTTTTTCTATGAACTGAAAGCTGTGACGACGTAGTTCCTCGGGCTGGGTATTGACACAAAATACAACGCCATTTGAACATCATATAACCCTTTCCTGATAGCAATAAACTCTAGGAAATCCCACACTAGAGTCCCTTGAAATGTTTACTTTTCATTGTCTATTATATATATTTCCTAAAGAATATAGGAAATTAAACTCCTTAGTAACTCAGAAAATACACTGCTTACAGGACATCACCATTTTTATATTGCATAAGGATTAAGTTGATAATTGTCAAGTAACTTGACAGAAACCTTATTATGACAGGTAATTGCCTCTAGAAACATGCCCATCTTTTTAACACTGCCATACTCTGCCTTCCTCAAGACATCCATAGTGTGATGTATTCATGGGCACAGCAATCACACTTAAACAAATGTGAATGATCTGACGTGATCATTGACATCCCATGGCAGTGAGGCACAGTTTCAATTTACAAAATCTAGCAAAGTTACTGTAAGCATAGTGTGACCTTTACAGTAATTATTCAGCAGTCTTCCTCTCTCTTTGTGGTGGGTAACCACTTTCTTTTTGCTGTGCAACAATATCTCCTTCTATAGTATTTTGGGGGAGAACCCCATAGCAAACACCTACACACCACTGATCAGAATGAAAACATATCAAACTATGTTAACATGTGCTGTCAGACTGCAGTGGTGACAGGAAATCCTTTTTTTCTGCTGGCTGGCACTTCCAGCCACACATCTACCCATTGCACAATAGAATAAAAGCAGAAGCCACAGTCAGAATCAAAAGCATGTACAATACCTGTATGCTGTTATGTTAGAGAGAAGAGAAATACACACCATGGTAACATCCAGTAAAATATGGATAACAAATATTAAAAAGACGTACATGTTTTTGTTATATTCATGAAGTTCAAAATGAGCGGGAAATATCTGTTTAGGCTAACATAAATTACAATTTTGGGTCATAAAACCTCATTTTATTTAAGATGATTATTATTTAAGACATTTAGTTAAATCCTAATTACTCATTTTAACTGTCCGGTTAGATATCAATTATCAACTATATCCTATTTTGTCTTTTACCCTTAACTCTATATGGGTTTACACCAAAGCTAACATTAGCTTTATCAGTTGGTTATTGCTACACAACAAATATTCGTCAAATATGGCAGTTATTCGCTGTGAATATAAAAAAAGAAAAACTTGTCTCTATGTGAAAATAACCACTAGGTTTTTTGTGTAACCCGTTTAAATTCGGTGATGAAAAAAATAATGTACCGCATAAGTACAAACATATAAACTGCTTGTGGGACTGTTAACTCAGGGTCTACCGAGACACCAAATTGGCCAATTTATCCTAACCAAACATGAACTCGGCCAAAATATTTTTAAACTGTCTACTATCTGCAGTTTAGAATATGGCCAAAGTACTTTACATTGTACAGCACGATAGAAATACACTCAGTCAACTCATTTATATTGACCTTAAACTGTATATACTGTATACATCAGGTATAAAAGATCCAAATGGGATATGTATTTTAAACATTGTAAGTTTTTCAACAAACATGTTATTGGCAATGCTACTGGCTGAGGGGACAGGACTCAGGTGAAGTCGAAATCCAGTTTACAATTTCGTCTTCGTATTCTTCGAAAACACACACTTCATTTTTTCCTCTGATGCTAGCAAGCTGTATAAATGCATACAGCCACTCAGAATAACAACAGAACACATTGTCACAATCAAGTTAATATCAAAATGTTGATGTTATCTCTACAGGATCATGATCAGGTAACACTGAAAGTAAAATAAAGTCTTGCAGTCACCTTCTGTTAATCTAGTGCATTCATCACAAGGACGTTTTCTTCAGTACACACAACAGGATACCAGTGATAATTTGCATTGAAGTAAACTCGGCTACGATAACATCTCACTTGAATTTTTTTCTTTTTCTCCTGAAACTAAGTAGATCTGACTTCCAGAGTCCGATGGCTGAAAAGTTTCCAGTTTCTCTGGCACCAGATGCAGTAGAGGGGACTTATTGCCGAAGTCTGTCTGTATTTAGTTTTTTTCTCTGGATACTTTTCAGGAATCATCGTCAGTGATACAAAACAATGCAGTCTTTTCCTTTGTTTCAATATTCCTTCTTGGCAAAAGACATTCACACCATTAACTTAAAATGTTACTCAAAGTGCAGAACAGTGCTGCTAGACTGCTTTCATAATTTTAGTTTGTAATACCAGTCTAGCCGCAACCTGATCTGTATTGCTTTCACATTGACTTCCAAGAAGCTATCACTATCCCCTGGAGCAAATTACACTTCATTAGGACTGAACCCTCACCCCTCTATTTTACTGCTACAACATAAAACGGATCCAGTGACATCATTGATCCATGGTGTTGCGTTGCTAATTTCCACATTTCTGAAACCTCACAAAACGGTAAAGAAGAAAGGTGTCATAGAGGAATTTTCTGTTGAACATATTGAATTTAATTGGAATCCAACTCACCGGTTCCTGAGAAATCAGTATGACATAACGATTTTAACGGGAAATTTACAAACACCTGGACATAATAAGACAACAATTCAGTGTAAGCAGTAAATAGGGGATGAGAGACAAGGAGAAACATTAAGGGAGGAAACAGGAGATTTTTAGCCATTTATTCTCAGTAAACTGGTATTATTAGCGCCAGCATACATTGGCGACAATATCAAATTCATTAGAATGTTAAAAGTATCTTTTTTTATGAAAGACCCTTAATAAGTGGTCAGAAAATCTCTCCAGCTATACATCTTCAACTTTTCCCAGAACAAACATTATATTTTTGCACAAAAGATTTGTCCATGTGCAACATATTAATAAACATGTTTTACTTACTGTGTGTAAAATGTGAATTGAGTAACAACGGTGCTACACATTCATGTTATTTGATCACATTCTGGCATGTGCTTATTAACACTTACTTTTTTTAAAAACACACTGTTGCATCATATACAGATTATGATCAAACTGTAGCATACCTTCAACGGTTGTAAATCAGATTAATACATCCTGAGATTACGCTATGTTGTCATCAATTGCTGTAATGTCTGCAGTTTTGAAACAGGACAAATAGTAGAGATAACCTAAGTGTCATCTCTAGCAGTAACACTGGCCCTTTGCTAACGTCTTTATGTTTTAGTTCTACATCAAATGTAAAAGAATAAATACAATCAAACATATCATAGGTTCCTCTCTAGAGATTTCTGCACCTTCCAAACTTTTTTTGTTCATTGACCAACAGTTATCTAACCATTTCATATTTATTTGCCATGAACGCTTTGTGATTGAAGTAGCGTTCATGACTTGCCAAATACTGAGCCTGGACTGGTACCTGGAGAGGCAGTACCCATTTCACCTTCTGGGTGCTTCCAAGGTACCCTTGAGCAAGGCACAGCCCCCTATCTGCCCCTTCACTCTCCCTCTCCCATCCTGCATGTAGTTCTGTTTGTGTATGTGTTCATGTATGTATATCAACCTGTGTGTGTAATGTGAGTGATAAAAGTAATTTCCCCGTTAGCAATTAATAAAGAATATTCTTTTTCTTCGTAAAAGAAGATCACTTTGGTCACTTTTTATGTAGAACCTGAATCCAGTATTTCTTTATTTTAAAGACTTCATAATTTTTCTTAGGTTACATATCAAAAGGGAGGAGGGAAGTTTAAAAGAAAGCAAGTCATTCTTTAAATTTAAAATGTTTTCAATTGAGTACATCCATACAAAGTTAATACTATAATTATAGTACTGTAGATTAGTTAAACAGTTTTAGGGGGAAAAAGTATTTATTTTCATTATTGCTTTATGTAGTTTTGCGTGTAGCCAACACTTTTGGCCTTTGCCCTTTTACTTGGAAGGGAATTGTTCTGGATCATAACCAAATAACTTACATCTGACTGCTGTTACCACTGAGCATCACGTGATGCTCAGTGGTGATCTGTTTTATTTCAACAGAAATATTCCAAGATGATAATGTCAAACATCAGGTGTGTGTGTGGGTGCGTGCATATGTGTGTGTGTGTGTGTGTGTGTATGTGTGTGTTTATCTCTGGATGAATGGGCATTGAGAATGCCGAAGACAAAGAAACATTGATCTGATGCCAATATACTTTCGGTTTGAAGTTACGAATAGTCAGTGATGATATAAACATGTCAAACTTTGTTTTTCAAACACAGATCAGAGGTGGATGCCATTAATCCCAGGTCCTTTTTGTCCTCACTATTTTACTTTCTGTTGCAGTCTTTTTTCAGTCAGCAGTTAGGGCCATATACATGGGAGTGGGGCAGTGAGTAATAGCACATGGTTGTGACACTGTCGTTTTCAGTTAAATGGGTCTAAAGGTTTAACATAAAAAGATAATAGATGTTGTTTTATATCACCACATTTGGTCAGTTCACTTTAGTTAAGAGGCCATTAAACTATATCTATCAGTGAAACCTAATCCTATAATAGATATTGATCACTGTTAAAAAAAAATAGTGTTTGCCAACTGTCACACAAAAAAAAAATACCAGTAAGTTTAAATCTTATCCATCAGCTCATTAAAAATCTCAAGCTGTTTATTTCAATGGATGAATGTAAATAAGATTGTTTGACAAACCAGGCAAAGTTCAATTTTTATATTTACAGACAGTCAGATTAAGAGAATATATATCCCTTCATCACAGAGCAAATATCTGTATTTTTAATGATGTTAGTTACACAGAGAGTCTGTTTGGTGGGTTCTGCTTCATTAGCTGAATTTTAGGCCATCTTTAGAAACTGATTTTCAGCTGATACTGTCCTTGTCTAGCAATCCTTATTGTACATGTGTACAATTTGTCTGCCATTTTTAATACTGACTTTTTTATTCTTTTTAACACATGGTAAATTTAGTAATATGTACATGCTGTATGAATATAGCAATATTTGTTTGTGTGTGTGTAAGAGAAAGAAAATTAGTGTTTGACCATTGATTTCATATGAGCTGTTGGCAGATCTAATTTAAGTTTGTTTCAATGTAAAATGAATACATATCTTGTAACCTTAAGGTTACTGAAGGGGAAACCCAGCACAATCATTACCATCCCTATAAAAATGAAATCATGTAACATTTGTTTTATTCATTCCTTATCTCCTCATGATAAACCCATAATCTGCTACTGTAACAGTGATGCAATACAACTTATCAAGATGATGGCATTTCACAATTTAATATGTTTTTTGAGTGGATTTTTTCCCCAACAAGTAAATATATATATATATATATATGGAAACCCTTATTTATGTTAAAAGCAAAGTAACTAGTTCATGTCATTTCCATATATCACTGAGGGGTAAAAACTGCATTGTGATTCTGTTGTTTTGTTAACCATTCTTTGCATGAGTCAGTTTATAGTCATAAAACAAGTAACACACACTTAAACCGACGTTTACCTTTACTTTGATACCACTCCTTGTCGTCTTTTATTGGATTCAGCAGGATGGTAGCGCCATCGTGGGGCAGAGTAAGCCACATACATGTGGCGTGTTCACGTGACTGATCCTGTGTCCCTCATCAAACCTGTAATCTGGCTGCAATCCACACAGATACCACTAGATGTCTCTGTTTATCGACTGTGATTGTAGTCGGCCACTGTTTACCCTATTTCCGATTTATTATATTGCAAAATTGTTTGCAAAACATGTTGATACACAATTTGTTTCCATAAAATGTCTCTGTGTAAAACAATATTTTAAAGTGAATCACCCATCTGTCTAAAATGTTTTGATATTATTGGCATGATTGTTGTCATTAAAAAACTAGGCTACAGTGAGATGTAATTATCTTCTGAAGGCTTTCAAATGGTATCCTTAAAAGTGTTGCCACAGAATTGCCAGCAGGATATATTATATTATAATAGTCACGAAGCCGATAAACATAGACGTTTTAAAGGGTTATACTTCATTGTTAAAACAAAACACAATCCAATTTTAACAGGAATAATTCTATTAAACCACCATCTTATTTCCCTTCTTGATGTGGAAACCCATAACAAATCTGAAAAAATGGAAGTGTAAAAAATTACGGACATATTGATCATGATAACCAATAATTATTTAAACTTGGGAATTATTTAATGTAACTTGGGAAAGCAGTAGTAAATCCTTAACTTATGAAAGTACTAAAGTAGGCTAAATTTTAAAAAGTACGTTCGAAACAATGTTTTGCATAATAGTATGGTATGGGGCCATCGGGAGTCAGGAGGGCTGTCTGGCAGCTGGGTGTTTCTCCTAAGAGGCGTGTCGCCACACCTGATATCTGCATACTGCACAGAAAATGAGGCAGCAGCACTATATGCCATCTGTCAACAAGTGCCATCCGTGCACTTTCCCCACTTCGCAGATCAGCTTTTAATAAACCTAACATAAGCGGAGAAGTAGTTGTGACTCGTGTAAGGACAAATACCCTGCCCTATCGTCGGTGGCTTTACGCACAGCGGCAGAGATGGCGAAGAGTTCCTCCAGAAAGTCTCTCAAAAGTTTGTTCTCCAGGAGTGAAGCCAACCTGCCAGAGTCAGTGGAGAAGGACAATAATGAGGGAGAGAAGAAGAGGTACAAGTTCTTAAAGTTCAAAACAAAACCGAAGAGTGTCCCTGCCCCCGTGAAGCCGGCTAATGAGAGCCAGCATCTGCACAGGTATGCTTGTAGAATCATCGTGAATTTTCATTGCCTGGTTTTCATACCTGTGCATGTGTCATATGTTCTAATAGCAGTTAGCATAAAGTTCTCCTGTGGGCTAAAACGTCTGAATAAACTTGTTTCAGACATTCCAATGTTTTGCTTAAAATTGACCCACACTAAGTTGTAGTCTTCATTAACCTCCAATAATGCAAAAACTGTGTGTATCATGAAGTGTTTGTCTTTAGTTGATACATTCCCTGTTAAGCCTTCCACACACTTGTGTTGAATGAGACATTAGTGCCATGGTTAATTCAGATCTCATTAAAGAGTAGGCGGTCCTACAGTCAGTGCTGAAATGTATCAGGCAATAGAGTATTTAATGAGGTTAATTATAGCTTAAAAGGGTTTTCCTGCACCATGCCAAATCCATTTCCTTTGAATTACCATGATTTTGTAGAAGATCGAGTTAAAAATTATGAAGATAGTCCCCAAGCACACTTTTGTCTGGACAGGATTGTTGAACTGTGAAATCCATCAAATTGCAGTCCATTCTGTCAGATGTTGTGCAATTGTGCAAAAGATCAAATGCGATGTGGAGAAATTAAACCTCCTTTAGTTCTCTGAAAGCTTGCAGAATTCGTCAGGGGACATACTGTAAAATAGCTCATGGTCTGACCTAGAAAAACCAAAAGTATAAAAAGCCCTATTGGGCATGAATTTGGTAAACTTACATCATTCTAACTATTAAGTTGGAACTGTTGAGCCTGTTATTGAGATCTCCAACAGAATATCAATTAGCAAGTATTTTGATAATGTGTTCCATTAATTTTTAAGTTAAAAACCTCTGGCTCTAACGTCTCAGTTGTGTATACGAATTGAATCTTTTGGAAAAGTTATTGTAAACAAAATAGCAAAACACACACTTGTGTTAAAGAGGCGGTCTGATTCTGTTATCTACTTACAAAGAAAGGTGAAAAAGATGCAAGTCAGGATCCTTCAATTTTACCTGAAGTACTTGTAGTCATTACATTAATCATTGATGCTGGAGGTTGATTGATAGTAGAATATTTTCTTTTTTTACAGCTGAGCAATAAAGTAATGATTGTAAAAAGAGATAGAAACAACATCTGCTCAATCGCAAACAAGGTAGACAAACATGATGCTCAACGTATGATTCTCAAACAAGGATCAGGGTTTCTGAATTACTACCAATGCATATGTGATCAGCCAATATTGACATATAGTTGGGTCCAACAGTCTAAACCAGCAAGCTGCTTGAGTTAATCTATGTTACTATCAGTGGACACAATATTGATACCTTTACACTTTCAAAACCACAAATGAGCTATTTTCTTTTATTCCTGGTCATCTGTAACACTTTAAAACATGAGACCAGAGGTAATAGAGTTACTCAGACCTTGTAGTTGAGTAAAAGTAAAAGTACCAGAGTGTAGGAATACAAGTTAAAGTCTTGCTTAAAAATGTAACTCAAGTAAAAGTAAAAACGAATTGTTATCAAAATATACTTAAAGTGCCACAAGTAAAAGTGCTCATTCTGCAGATTGGTCCATTTCAGAATAATATATAAATGATACATATTGATTATAATTATAATATTGATCCCTTAAAGTGTTACTAAACCTGGTAAAGGTGTAGTTAGATTTATTGACTTTGTATACTGCAGGGTAGCTTGTGAGTTTACTCGAGGTTAAACTAAAGTCTGATTTAAGTGTTGTTTATATTTCACATCATTAATCCAAATCTGTAATGTAGCTAAAGGTATTAAATACATTTTGTGGATTAAAAGTACACAATTTACAAAGTAGCATAAAATTGAAATACTGAAGTAAAGTACAAGTATCTCCAATTGTACATAAGTACACACAAGACAATAGAATGTAAAGCAATGTCTCTGTGAGATAATACATTTTCACCTCTTGTAGTTGGGTTCACAAAGGAACTGAGGTGAGAGACGCAGGCACCTTGAAAACTCAGTTCACCAGTTCAAGTCCCCAAAAGACCAAGTGCTAACGTGGTGTCCCTGAGCAAGGCACCGTTCCCTACACTGCTCCCCGGGCGCCGTACACATGGCAGCCCACTGCTTCTAACACTACGATGGGTCAAATGCAGAATATAAAAGTTCCCCTCTGTGGGACGATTAAGGGTTCCTTCTATTCTATTTTTCTAACTGCAGTTTTAAAAGTCAGTTTTGAAGCCTGTCGAATTTACAGTAGCATCCTTAAATGTCCTCGAAAGATACAGAATGTAGCGCTCCGTTTGAATCTCGCAAAATAAATTAGCAGGGGGTGTGAAGATACACACAGGTGAGGCCGTGGTTGAGCCACAAGTCATGAGACAGGACAATGTAATCATGTTGTCCATGTGCTGGTAGATCAGACTTAGTGACAGCTTGTGTTTGAACAAGGGGGGGAAAATGATGGCCTGACACTGCGAGAACCGCCTTAGCACACAAGAGCTGCATACAAGGGTTACGCAAGGGTAAAGTTTAACAGCCAACACAATCAGTAAAAATGCAAAAGTAACCAACAACAAGTTCCATGTTAATATGAATTTTGAGGACAAATGTATATATAAAGCCTCTCACTTGCAGATTCTTAATAACGTTACTTCTTGAAATTAGCTTTATTTTTCTCTTCAAGTGATTTGCATTGTATTAGTGCATTCCTTAATTGTTGACATTGTAGATGTATGTCCTAGAGCAGTGTTAATTCCAGACAAAGGCTGAATCTGTTTTTGTTGTTATTTAAGGATTTAGTTTTAATCCATATCCAGGGTTTAATCCCACCAAGACTTGAGGATTTCATGGTCTAAGAAATATATCTGTATTGTGTTTGTTTTGTCATTTCCTACAGTTCAAGGGGAAGTCAAAGTCATCATAAATATTTTTTCAACTTAACATTCCCTTTATGAAATGACAGAAAACACTCAAATTGCATTTGCAAACAAGTCAAACACAACCAAAGTTGTATTATCTGTTAAGGTTAGGCGGATTTCAGAACGGAATTATGAATACACAAGCCCTCCAGAGAAACCAGCCACTCCACATGCCTACTGCATTGTGGTGAAACTACTATTTTAGCACAACACAAATAAACACACACACCATCATGTGCCAAGGGATACTTTGGCAACATTTTAGTCTCAGTTGAAGCTTAGATGTCTCACTGCAGCGAGGATAATACAGCAGACCTTATTCCGAACAATAGAGGTCATTATGAGTCATCCATCCTGGAACCTGTTTTTTTTAGTATGAACTGTGATGGTTATATAGAGCGAGTTTGTTGAACACCTCATGATCATCCTCACATAATTCTACTGAAAATAAATGTATTAGTGCTTTCTAATTGACAAACTATAATCACCACCTGCCAATGTTATTCTGTCTGTATTTTTGACCTTCTTTGAAATAGACCATAGAATTAACTGAGGAAGCTGCAGAAAAACAATACGAAAAACAGATGAGTGGTTTAAATCAACTTGAGTTTGAAAATAGGTGTGGACCTAGTGAGTGCAACAGAAGGGGTGTAGGAACCCCGCCCCCCCCCCCCCCCCCCCACTTTACCCTCCTGGCCCAATTTGGCGCTGGGCTAGTGTAATCCCATCACAAGATGGTCTCTAGTAACATTTTGACATTTCTCTACTGTCATTGTGGACCATACTGTATATGCGCCCAGGACATTTCTGCTTGTCATATGTTTTGTCTTGATTTCAACCTCAGGTTGCATTTATCTTTTTTCTTCCTTGGCCATTATTGAAAGGCCAGTTTAAAGAGGAGTAGTGGAATAAATAGAGCAGGATTCAGTTAAATAAAAGATGGCCTTGTCAAAAACAATGTTGGGCTGTATGATTATGCTGTCGAGATTATTTTGTATCTGTTCCATTGAATCTGTTGTTATTGGTTAAATAGGAAAAATTGACTTCAAATGACATCACTCCCCAAATGATTGCTAGTCAGTCCTCAGAAAGTGATGGCTGTGTGCTATGAACAATGAAAATAATACATTAATTTCAGGGCGATTTGGTGGTGTGATGATATAGCTCATGTGGGCCCTCTGAAGATGACAGCAAAATGTTGACGCTGAAGAATCTTCAATTAACGTTGTTTTCAAGGCCTAATCAAAGTGCCATTGTGTGGTGAAGCAGACATGACATACTTTTCCAAATTGACTGTAACTACAACACATAGTAGGGCTATGACGACCTACAAAGCTACCTGTCATCTCCTTCAGGTCCTGGGTACGCATGTCTTACCTGCTGAAATGTGCCAACATGCAGAGTCATGCCCATATATTTTTAGCCTCTGGAGAGGAAAGAAAAGGTAAACTTGGCTTTCCAAAAGTAATTTTTGCTTCTAACAGGACTTGTGTTTTTTTCCGAGAGTTATTTGACGATACCCATTTTGTCTTCTCCGAAAATGGGAAACTGAAGCTAACAGGTGGGTAAGCTTAGCTTAGCACAAAGACTGGAAACAGTGGAAACATTTGTCATGGTCGAAATAACAACTTTGCACCAGGGTTAGTTACCTTTGGACCGAGCCAGACTAGCTGTTTCCAGTAAGATGCTAAGATAACTAGCTGCTTGTCCAGATACATATTTAAAATTGAATATGCTTGTTTGTCGAATTTGGAAGACAAATGTGTGTATCTGCATCTGCTCGTGACATCGCCCAATTGAAAACACAATAATAATCACTCTGAATTATCGCCAGTTGATGCCTTTTTTCAGTCTGTGTGCATACAGAAAACATATGGCTTGGCTGTAGCAAGTGTGCCAGTTTGAAGATACAAATGCAAATGTTTGAGGTTCACTGCTGAAAGCCTCACCTTAGTTCCCTCTCTTTCTATCAGTCTGGTTTTTATGCAAACAAGCATATCCACACAATACTGGACTGGCACAGAACGAAAGTTATTCTCTCAGCTACATCCTGTTGAACTTCGTCCAAATCAGGATTCTTTTTTGTTGTTGGCATTGTAAGTTAACATAGTTCCTTTGAGTTGACATGTAAACACACATCGCCTTGGATCAAGGATATGACAAATATTCGTATCTCTGGATATCTTTTCTGACCCCTAAACGGCTTATTTACCTCACACTTTGCTGTTGCCAAATACCTGCCTGATTGGTGGCCTGCATGTTGTGAAAGAAACAAATACACACACATTTGTAGCTGTTTAAACACATGTGAGTGTGTTTCTCTCTCTGTCTTGTTGCATGAATTTGTGTCCATGCGAGCCTGTCCAAGCATATAAGAGTGTAAGCATTTGACTGTTGAAGCTGCTTTAGGGTAAAAAGGTAAAGGTAAAAATACAAGAGGTTTAATGTCAAAGTGGGCTATAAATTGTCTTCCTGTTGCATCCAGTTGTACAAAGGAGAACTTCCTTTTTAAAGCGACCTTTGTATGATTTGTTTGTTGTGATGACAGCTCATGATTATTGATGGAGCCTCGCTTTTTACTTTGAAGCCCCTGCCACCTCATTGATGTCCCCAAGAGTCAGTAAACATTTTTTATGAATAACAAGAAACATGTTGTTTCAGAATAGAGTATGGAAAATATCCCAATTGTATAACTAAATAATTCATTTTATCCTAATGACATTTGGTTTCTATAACAGTCATACTTACCAAGCAAGGCTGAAACATAAACTCACTCCCTGCTCAGCCAGTTTCTATTCATCACTCCCAAAGCAATGATTCATTGCTTTATTTTTGTAAGCAGCATATTTGTCTGTCTTTTTCAAACCACTGCTTATGCTGCTCAGACAGGATGACATATATATAGTCCTCACTATACTACCTCAACACAGTCATTTAACATAAAAGGTCTGCCAATGTTCATATAATAAAAAATAACCAGAAAATGTCAGATGTTGGACGAAACGGCACTTACATTATTGACATGTTCTGTTTGCTATTTGAACAATTATAAAATGCCATTTTAGCTGTAATAATTTCATGTGGGTTTCAGTTATAGAACTTACTAATTTCACATTTTAACTGTGTATCCCTCAGTGCTGCTGAGCCCAGTCACACTGTTGAGGATGGAGAGGCGATGGCTGACATCACCTCAGACAACAAGAGATCTTCTCTCTACGGCACCGCACCCAGGTCAAAGGTCAGTCCACAATATTCATTGTGTACATTGTTCACACGTAGTTTGTTGAAAATCACCATCAGCCCACTTTTCTTTTTTTTAAAGTTTGTTTAAAGACAGTGCAAAACAACAGGAAACATTTTTGACAGGATTATGTAAAGGGGTGTGTGCTTTATGTTTTTATAGGTGTGTGTTTGTGTGTTAGTCTAAAAGTTTCCTAACAAGTCAAATGCCCACAAGGCCATACATTTGAAATAGCATCAGCAAGGTTTGTGACTTGACATGAGTAATAAACCTTTTTGTTTAACAAGATTGCGTTTAGGTTTCACAGTCACTCCAAGTATGTTATTTTACAGTAAACATTGAAGTTCACCAATAACAAAAAATGACATTTTTACTATAGTCTCGTTGTTTCTTTATGGGCAGTTTTTTCGGACTAATAATATAAATTTGTGTCAATGTTAGGGATATGCATTTGTTTTGCAGCAACAGGCACTACATTAGTTAAAGCTTTCAAGAAAGTTTGCTTCTATTAATTAATAACGTTGCCTTAGTTCGAAGTGTCTTAGTGCAAAACTAAGCAATGGATTTTTTTGCATTTTAAATTCAAAATACATTGGTTATAGTATTTATTGACTCCTATTAGACACTAAAGGGCTTTCAGCAAAGGCCATGATATAAACACTTCTAAAAAAGAGCTTAAAGAAAAAAAAGCTAAAATAAAGGCACAGCTGCAAGAGAGATCTGCCCTCTGTGACTTTTGGTTTTCACATTCAGCATTAACCATTCTACCATTAAACGTCCTGGGTAAGATCTCTACAGGCTGTGGCAGCGAAAAAGAGAGATACACATTTGTTTTTTATAAAAATAGGTTCATCATCTTGGGTATAGTCATTCACCAATAAAATGCCTTTTAATTACACAGGTCCCCAATTATAATCAACGAAAATATGTCAAGTATTCAGTCGAGCAGCTGCTGACAGACGGAAAACCATTTTAAACTTCAGCTCTGCCCTGCCCTGACTTTACCAAAATGTATGTAGTACCAATTCCCTCATCTTATTATACTTTTGTTGCTACACTTTGGATAATTCCTTTACATTCGGAATCTGAATTGATTTCCTCTGCACTCCAAACCCTTAAAATGTATCTTTAGAACAAAATGTTCAACAGATTTATTGAATGATTCAATTTTAAACTTTGCCTTTTATGATGTTACGTCAAACGTTCACCTCTGTATGTGAATGAAGCAACAACATCTGGGAAACTTGTCCTCTGCTGCCTTAGATGCTAACGGCATAATATTCAGTTAAAACTTGATATGTTAGTCCCTCTGGCTATGTTTAGAATGAAACATGATTTGACAAGTTAAAAAAAAATGTATGTTGAATAAGAGAAATTCCTCTATATGTATTATTTAGGTAAGTAAAAGTAATGATGGTGTATTATTATTATTATTATTATTATTATTATTTGCTTTAACCGATCCTCTCTTCCTTGCATGAATAAATAGGACATTTAGATGCTGGTTTCTTCCCCCAATCATCAGTAAAATGTATACATGCATACTGTATACTTGTTGAAACAAAAATATTCTTGGGAGGGGAATTGATTAAAATGTCCCCCTGTTGGGTAACTTCATGACTCCCCTTATCAACTTTAACGGCATTCGACGGTTTGCTGAATGTCTCTCATGGTCTTGCTTACATAATCCTGATCCCCTTACACTCCAAAGCGCATACTTAGTGGTCACTCTAATGCACCTGGAAAAACAAAGCACAGTCTTTTTTATATTGCTAAATTCATCCATTGTTATTTGATCATTCTTAGACTTAATAACCTTAATCCCAATTGGTTTAAATCTGCAGAAATACATACTGTTAAGTACAATTGCCTGCAGGTGATCTACCTCTAGAACTCTACTCTAGAGGGCACCATGCCCACAAAAAAACAATACCGCACAGTACCTGGAAAAACTAATGCACCTGGAAAAATAAAGCACAGTCTTTATTATATTGCTTTATTCATCCATTGTTATTTGATCACTTTAAGACTTAATAACCTTAATAACCTTAATCCTAATTGGTTTACATTGGCAGAAATACATACTGTAAAGTACAATTGGCTACAGGTGATCTACATGTAGAACTCTACTCTAGAGGGCACCATGCCCACAAAAAAAAGAATACAGCACAGTATGCCTGTGTCAAGTTTAAGATCACTACTGAATAAATAATACTTTATGTGCATAATTTTATTGTTTAATTTCGATATTACTCTAAGGTTTTAAAATATTTAACCTGAGAAGGTCCATTAGGTTGTGAATCTTTTTTTCAATCGAGACTTTGCTAAGAATGGCAAAAGCAGAAACGATAAAACATTTCCGTTTCAATTTCCACATGGGCATTTGGGACAGAAAGTCATGAGACCACAATGCATATTGTCTAACACCTTTCTGTGTGACGAAGACATTGCAGTTGCAATGACAGTGTGAGATTAACCAAAGTAGGAAACTGTGTACTGTTTATTCCGTCCAGCCGAGGGCGCCAGTGCTTAACTAAAAGCAACTGCCTAACAGAAGCGTTGTGGTAACTCTCAATACTGATCTGACTCCTTTGTGTAGCTGAGACCTGCGTTTGAATACCAGCAAAACACATCTATTTGATATCAACATTTCTGAGGCCGCCTTTGATTTACCCTTGTGATAAACTATTTTAAGTCAATGGAAGCTTGCTTTACTTTCTTTCACTGTGAAAGGTCTCCTGCTAATGGCATACTAAATAGTTTGCACTGATTCAGTATGAAGTAGTTTAGCATTTTTTTAAACTTCTTTTATAACTTTGCTTTTTTTTTTTAGCACCTATGACCAATGTTTCCAATCAACACTTGATTTTAAAGTTCTACTTAACTGTATTTGATATTAAGATCAAAAAACTAGTTTTACGGTAGGATTATTACAGTAGATGGCATATTGGATTACTGAATCACAGTGGTAGATATACAAAATCAATCCACCCACTATAGCCTAAGCTAAGATTCCACAGTTTTTTTTTTTTTTTGTGTTTGTCTTCATACTTTCTAAACTAACGCACAGAAGGAAGAATTTGACGGTCACACCCAGGTAAAAACCTGGCTGATGGCAGGTTCCATTCTCCTTTGTCATTGCGTGTCAACAAAAATGTTCATGCACTAGAAGTGTATTATTTAAAAATATCTGATAAGGAACACATGCAAAATACTTGGTGCGCTCGCAAAAAAAGAGCTTGAACTTTTTTCCTGCTAGATTGACATTTATCTCAATCAGCAACGGTTTGGAACAGTTCGGTGATAGACTGACTGCAGATATCATTTGCCTTAGACATATTAATATGCTGATTCAGGCCATGCAACAGTATATTAGGGTTATTTAAAAGGTCATTAAGTTGCATTTATTTAGTTTAACCTTAACCAAGCCAATCCAATTATCTGTATTGGAGCCATGAGCTACCAGTGCCAAGTCCATTGTGTTCATCTAGTTTTTTTTTCATAGGGTGGAGCTCTTTTACCTGCTTGGAATGAAGTTTTAATTATACTGAACTAGGTTTATTAGCAATAAAAATATGTCAACTATTCGGTCAAGTTTCATTCAGTCCCATTGCCATAGATTTATAAAATCAAGCACTTGCACGCCATGCAGTTTGCCTTCACAACCATTAACGAAAGAATGGGTCGTTCTAAACGAGGCGCATAGTGCATAAAAGTCGCCGAAGCTCTACTGACTCAATAACTGCAGTGTTCCAAACCAGCTCTGGCATTAACATCAGCACCACAACTGTGCGCCGGGAGATTCATGGCATGAGATTCCATGGCGGAGGAGCTGCATGCAAGCCTTACATCACCAAGCACGATGCCAAGCGTCGGATGGAGTGGTGTAAAGCACGCCGCCAATGGACTCTGGCGTAGTGAAAAAAAAAAGTGTTCTGTGGAGTGACCACTCACGCTTCTCTATCTGGCAGTCTGATGGAGGAGTCTGGGTTTGGCGAATGCCAGGAGAACGCTACCTGCCTGACTGCAATGTGCCAACTGTAAAGTTTGGTGGAGCAGGGATAATGCTATGGAGTTGTTTTTCTGGGGTTGGCCTAGACCCACTTAGTTCCAGTGAAGGGGATCCTTAATGCGTAATTTACCAAGTCATTTTGAACAATTCTATGCTTCCAACTTTGTGGAAATAGTTTGGGGAAGGCCCTTTTCTGTTCCAGCTTGACTGTGCCCCAGTGCACAAAGCAAGGTCCACAAAGACCTGGTTGGATGAATTTGGTGTGGAAGAACTTGACTGGCCCGCACAGAGCCCTGACCTCAACCCCACTGAACACCTTTGGGTTGAACTAGAACGGAGATTGCGAGCCAGGCTCTCTCGGCCAACATCAGTGTCTGACCTCACAAATGATCTGCTGGATGAATGGGCATAAATTCCCACAGACACACTCCAAAATCTTGTAGAAAGCCTTCCCAGAAGAGTGGAAACTGTTATAGCTGCAAAGGTTGGAGCAACTTCATATTAACGCCTAAGAATTTAGAATGGGATGTCATAAAAGCTGCTGTTACTACTTCTTGTTATTTGCTTTCTTCAGTATTGGTTAATGCAGGATGCTTTTAGAGACACGTCATGTTGATTGTCTTGAGATTAAACACATTTTGAATTTCTTTCTCCATCTCTCCCTTTTTTACTCTACTTCGCTTCATTTTTCCTTTATCCTCTCAGAGCAAAGAGTTGAGCTACTCAGATCTGGACCTGCGAAAGCCAAAAAGGTTTGCTACCTTCTCCTTTGGTTTTAAAAAGAGAAAGAAGAATGAAGAGGGAATCTCTAAGAGCGTATTTGGCCTTCGTAGACCTGAGATTGAAGAGCAAGAGGAGGTAAACCCGTTCCCTGATTGTTTTAACCTAAACGTGTGACATATACATTTTCAAATGTAGTGCATCAACTATAACTTATGTAGCTTTATAATTATATTTATTTTGTCTGGTTTATCCAAAGCCCTAGTTTATGCAACATCATTATATTTATGTTATTGTCTGTATTATTATTATTATTATTATTAGAGGGTTAAACATTTGTTTTTCTGATACACCTGGGATGATCTTTCAATGAATGTGTGTGATTATTGGACTATTATATTCTTATCTTCTAGACCCCTTCGGACATCAGTCAGATGGAGTTGGATCAGGCCAACAAAAGGTTCAGCATGTCTCAACCAGAGCTCGACACCTTTGATACATTCGACATCCCCTCTCCTCCCCCTGTGGCCACAAACCACTCAGAATCATATTTTACTTTCCAAAACCAACCGCAGTCATCAGTTTCAAGTATTTTTGACGTACATAAGGAACCACAAAAAGTACCGATTGCTAGCATCCCTGAGATAGATAATCTGGGCTCATTGGAGGAAAAAGAGAATATTCCTTTTCATTATAACTCCAATCTATCGGCCCCTCAGACTCTAACAGAAACCACCTCTGATGTCGAAAACCAAACTGTACCTAGCCAACTAGCTAGCCAGCCCCCAAGCTTGGATCACAAAGCTGTCGCTGGTAACCCCACAAGCAACGACATGAGTGACAATGATATTCTGCAGCAGTCCAACACAAAAACAGAAATCCCTTTCACTGAATCCCCCGGAGTTACATTACCACATAATCAACCTGATGCCCCTGACATAGCTTTAACGCAACACGGCACACACTCCCTAGCAAGTGTTGATGCAGCAATTACCGACTCAATCCCCGTTCCTCACCCTAAATACTCAAATCTAGTCACAGATTGTACTTCTATCCACCAAGAAGTCTCAATTTCTGGATCTGAGAAATTTACTCCTGAAACTGCCACGAGTGTAACCACAACTTCAGCTGTTTGCAGGGAAAAAAGTTCTCAGCCTGTCAGTGAATATGCCGTCTATGGGGCACTGTATGACTCACTTTTCCCCCAGAGTTTTACCTCGGAGATATTGTCGTCCCTCTCAAACCCTCCACCTAAGGTCCATACCGAGATTATTCATCTTAACACCAAATCGAAGCCGGTAGTGGTAAAAACGCTTAATGAATATCACACAGAAACTAATGATATTAACCACAGATATCCACATTCCTCTCTCAGTTCAGGTTCTTCACCAGTTAACTTTCCTTACACAGATATGACCCACCTACTTTTAGAAGTGAAATCAGACAGTTTTAGCCCTGTTCAAGACAATGCCAGTTCAGTCCCCAAGGTTGAGTGCTCTGCCCCTCCCATTTCTGAATGTGTAACATCCCAAGTGGCAGACACTCAGGTTACTGCCTCCAAACAGAGAGTGATCCTAGTGAAACAGTTAGTCGAGGACGAAGCCATCACCGGTCCTGTCAGTCCCGTGCCTGAAAAGATGAGCTCAGCAAAGCGCCTTGAGATAAGAATTGAAACAAGAGAGACTTTTTTTGCTCCTTCTGGAACGACAGATGGCTCTGAAGGGCCTTTAAGTCCTGCATACCTGAGCGTGGGATCAGATGAAGGTAGTGTCATGGAGATCTACTACAGTGCTGAAGAGGACAACGCAGAAGAGAGCGGGGAAGAAGAAATGTACACGATGGATGAAAGGGGAGAAATGTCAATGGTAGATGGGGGGACAGAGGCTGAGTTTCAACAGCAAGAGGAGATTGCAGAAAGATGGATAAGAAAGAGAGATGAGGGAGAATTTCGGGGGGTGATTGTTAAAGTGCAAAATGAGGTAGGCATGATAGGCAATGAAGAAAGGAAAGAGGATGTCGAAAGCCAAAGTGTAGTGGAGAAAAAAGTGGCAGGTCAGAGGCCTCAGGTTCAAGTGCAGGACACTGAAACATCTATGTTTCTTGTAAGCAGTGATGCAAGGAGTCAGGAGAACGGAGTAGCAACCAAAGTGTTGCCACAGGTGAAAGAAGAGGGGGAGGGGGAGGAGGAGCGAGAGAAGGAGTTACTGGCCACACCGGTTCAGCAGGTGAAAACACTGATGGTATGCAACTTTGCTCCACCCTCCACTGAGCTGCATGGACAGGGGGAGGGGTCCAGGGGAAACTGGACTGAGGAATTGGAGAAAGAAGACCACTCTAATGGGGACACCCAACTCCCGAGCGAGGTGATACAGTATCTGACTCATAAAGGCATCATGAACTCTGTGCTTGTAAATGCTGATTCCAGTATCACAAGAGAGGAAGACATGTTCACACCCAGATTGAGAGAGGCCGAAGAGCTAGTTTCACTGACTGGGGTGGCACACAAAATAGTTGAAGTGAGCAAAGAAAGCATAGAAAGCAGCAGTGTCACTACAGCAAATGCAGTCACAGATACGCCTGCTAGGGTGGAGGTTGTCTCAGGTAGTTTGACTCGCAGTGCTGAGCTGCAATCAGATGCCACGGAGGTTGAACACAATAGGGTCCTAAAGAGTAGTGAGTGGGTAGATACAATTACTCAGAGCACATACAGAACCAGGACAGTGCAAGAACAGGTGGCAGTCGAGTTGTCAGCCCCTAACGTAGACGCACAACGTCCTGCTGCAGAGACACCGATACATACATCAGAGAGATACGGGCATCCGGAAGAAGTGCAACCCGACCTGAATCAGGGGTAAGTGGAGAGCCTTATCATCTTTCAAGAAGGTTGAGTACATGTGTGCCGTCTGGGTTTAAAGCCAAACATATATGAAGTATGTGAAATAACATGATATTTCCTTGGGTAATTGACTGCTTACAGTTTTGAAATTTATTCTAAAAGGCAAAAACAGAGAGTTGTTTTAAAGGTGATTGCTGTCATTAAGGAAATTGTTGCCCTATAGCTTCTGCGCTGGAATGTTGTACATGTAGCGTAAATGGGGGTGTTAAAAACATAAGCAAGCGTTGATTTCATCTTGTGTGTAAATCAATATACTTGTTCAACGAGATACACCTTGAGTAACTTCACCGGTTGTCATCAGATAAGGCCTTGAAATGTACCATGCATCAACTTTTCCAGTGATTTAAAAAAAAAAAAAATTCAGAAGTGGATGAACGGTCCTGTTTACCAACATAGCTGAACACATAGCTGTGAGATAACACAGGAGCACTGTTGCATTCCTCCAGGTCAGTGCCTTTAATGATTGACTGACTAATCTATGAAGCATCTACAGTCAACAGATCACCTGTCATCATCTACAAAGTTACTCCGTTTGTACAACTGAGAGACATCACTCAGTTAGTTCACTGTGAGTAATGTTAGCACACAAAGTACAATACAAAATATATTCTTCACAGTTCAATAGACTCCTTTTTTTTTTAAACAAAACTTTAAAGAGAAGTGGTAGTAAATCAGGCCAATGGAGAGAAGGACCCCCCTCATTCAAGGCTCAGGACTAACTTCTGACCCCTCCTGAAAAACAACTGTAGTTATTTACATAAAAACGCAAAATGCCGATGATGAATGAATGAAAATAAATTGTTGTATTAGTTTTTTCAGATATTTGTTTGCAGGACAACTCATAGAGTTTGTATGAGTTAAACAGATCATAATTACATCTCTATTTTCTCTTTTATATTGAAGGCATTTCTTTCAAACAACTGTATTTATTCAGTTTTCTCGAACAAATTAATTCTATAAGGTTACATTTAAACATCTTTTAATGTTTTAATACATCATTTTTTTTACTGATTAGAGTCTCAACGTTTTGTTATGTCACATAACGCAACACGTCAGTGGTTAGCAAGGAGCAGGACAATGCGGCCAACCAACTGCTTACAGCTAAAAGCTAACGTTGACTAGATTTTCTCACTTTCCAATTTCAACATGAATTTGTAGTTAACAATGTAGCAGCATTATCATTGCCCTTTGCGCAGAACCCTGGGCCTTGAGCTCGGGTTATCTATGCCTGGAAGCAGGCTGTGGTAAATGATTCTTTACTTTACACTCCCAAAGCATACAATGCATTAAATATACTTCCTTTAAAGACCACATTTGTAGAGGATCAGGAGGGAAATCATCATAAATTAAAATACTACACTCAAAAAACACACATAATGCCTTCAGATCCATTACATCAACTGTCATAAAACATACTAGAGTGAATTATAATAAAAGATAAGTGTCTTTCGGGATTTTGATCAATTTACTAAACTAACTAAACACACTTCAAGAAAATCACTTTGATAAATGTTTCCATATAATTGTGGACCTGAAGAGTTGAGCAGTCCATACAAACAGATGTTGTCACTGTTTTCAGCAGTATCACCTGCCTTTAACTGCCCAGCCTCTCCCTGCAGTCACCCTTAGGTTGACACAATCAGAATAGTAGGTTAACTCGCCAAGCCCGATCGTAGGGTATAAGAAGGAGTATCACAGGAGAAGTGCCACACATTACTCACAGGTTTACCTTTTATGTAATCAAGTTTTGGCATCCCCACAATGTTTAATCAATTTGTCCTTTTGATCAAGAATTTGACTCCACAGGAAACTATGTGACACAGTCAAACAGGCAGAGCAGGACTGGAGCTGTGATGTTTTATCTTGTGCTATTTTGTTTTGGTTTGCATTGTTCAAAACAGTTGCAAGCAGATACCACAGCTTCCTTTTTCAGACAGAAGGTTTCTGAGATAGATGAGATTCCTGAGCAATGTGTGGCACATGATGACAGGTGCAGATTTACTGTTTTCAGCGACAGTTCATTACGTAAACCTCCAAGCCGCAAAGAAAAACTTTAATCTTCTACCCTCTATGTACAATGTAAAGGGATTTAGTGGCTTAATAATATCAATACACCTTATTTGTGTAGCACCTTTCATACACAAAGTGCTCCATAATAAAAGGGATAAACACAATTGAACATTAAAACAAAGAAAAATGCTTTACATTGAGATAGTTTTGAGTAATAACTCAAAAGGTACCTATGTGTCTGAGGCCAGAAGTAAACACAGATCCCTCCCAACAAGCTGCACCATAGTTTTGCATTTACAAATCACAAGATGGCAGCAAAGACGTCTTTTACTTGAGTGGAAGGCTGAAACCAACACTTGCCAAAACCAACACAGAAATAGGACTAGGCTCTTTGCAATGCAGTGGTAAGAAAAGTGCATTCATTGTATACATAGTAGAGCTACCCCTATTTTCTGCCTTTTTTGTTCATGAATTTAAAAAAAATGTATATGCAAAATAGTTGTCTGCTTCGGAAAACAAGTACGTCTTGGGTTTAACTGTAAATACAAATGAAATATAGAAGATACATTGTGGTCAATAGTGTAAGAATATAAATTAAACACAGAAGAAGTTGTTGCTGCTCTTCTCAACACAGAGCGTGTGTCTGTATTTCATTTTCCATAACCTGCCAACCAACTCCCACACTTAAAACAACACAGCCTCTGGTGAGCACACATGTTGATGCTTAATGAAAGATGAGGCATTCTGCCAGCCCCATTGCTCTAACAGGGCTCCTGTAGTGTTGTCATGAGGAGAAACACCAGGCATCCAAACAAGACATATTGTGACCCTATAATCCAAGGTGTTGATTGAAGATATAGATACTGATCTTAAGAATTGTAATCTAGCAGATTACATTCTTGGGTGTTTTCTTTCTATAGAAACACATGAGTGTGAAGATGCTTCTGCCAGCATAAGATCTAAAGCCAGTTGAGCCACTTGTTGGTGTTTAGTCAGAATTCTGCCACTGAGGTTTGTCCTTTGTTTTCCTTGCAAGTGTGACAGACTGGCTTTTGTCTGACAGCTTCCTTGAACATAATTTGTAGAATGACAAACTCGTGGAGAATGATCAGTGTTGTAAATCATCCTGTTACAAAATACATCTTCTGAAAATCCTGGCTCTTGACACTTGGCCCCACAGACTGAAGTTTTACGCCTACGATCTGTACAAGTAACTTCTTAGAGGCTTTCTTTCCTACTGTTTGACAATTGATAGGTCAACAGAAAAGAGTGGTGTCATTTGACCACTTCCCACTGATATAAAATCTAGACTATATGTATTTCATATGGTCAGGAAAAAACAATTTCTAACTTATTACTACTATGATGCTGACTGCGTAGGCAATTATTAAAATCCACACATTTGCGGAAAATTACATTTGTTTCAATTACTCTGTAAATTAAATGTTGAAGAGTACCAAGTTAATATTTGATACTTTGGGGAAATGACAATAACAAGTTCCCACCTTGTCTTGCTATTTTGTATGAAGGAAGAAAAAAAAAAATCCCAGTTTGGGATAAATTTCAAGGTTTCAAGTATATAGTATTCCTGATTCTGAATTGGCTTAAATGCCAGTTTTTTATTAACAGCATTTCAGTAAACAGTGCTCTTGTTCTTGTGTAGAATATTTTGAAGACAATTGCAGCAGAACCAGAGATAGTGTTTTATTTATATCTCAGATTCTTCTTCCTTAAAGTAACCTGGTGCCTACAAAACCCACAATGCAACACAGTTTTAATGGGACAGCAAGCAGAATAACTAATGGGGCAATACAAGTCCCCATATCTCTAGATTTTATTTATTTTTAATATATAGTCTTCAGCTCAAACTGATGCTGACTCATGTGACTTCACTTGAGGCAGCTACTGTGCAGTTCGTTATATGACTGTCTGGACGCGACATCCTATGCTAAGGATTCATGTTTTACGAGGAGACATACAAACTCCATTAAACACAGGGCAGCAGACATCACTTGTGAATAATGGTTGCAGTTACCTTTAACACAGTGATTGATGATCCCTCAACACTAACCATTCCTCCTTGAGCTTATTAAAGCTGCTGGACTTGCCTGTTGATTGACAGCTATGGAAGACAGAAGATGGAAATTAATCACGCTTCTTTATACTCAGTAGACTATTCTTAAATCCCCTAAAAATATGTAAAGAGAAGAAGGGCAAGACAAACACACATGCTCTTTTGCCACTCATAGATTTATTGAGGGAAATCCTATTTTCAGACATGCAAACTCAAGCAGATATAAAAAGTTTGTTTTCATCCTGTAACTATGGAAGGAAACCCATTGCATTCACGTTTCTGCATGCTTGATTTCATCTTTGCACATAACTTCAGCTGGCAACCATTCAAAATCAAAAATGTTAAAGACTCCACCCGAGATATACTTTGTCTAGTTTTTGTTTTGCAGCAATGTTTCAATGTGCAAAAGAGTTAAATATCCTAAGCATCTAGCTGTACCTTTTTGGTATGCACATTTTTCCACCAGTCTTGACAGCGATGCTAGTATTTTTTATGACCTGGTTGGGTAATTGCAACCCCAGCCAACCAAGGTCATTGCAGCTTGAGTGATCCCATCACAAGTCTCTTGTTTACCATTGTTTTGCATGTTTGACTACAGTTTGTACGGTGACTCCCCTTTTAGAGATAATAGAGCAGTTTTTTGAGAATGTTAATCAGTACAGAAAGAGCAGTATGCACTGTTAAGAGGAGTTTAGTTTTGTAACTCTTTGATCCTCGGTTTTGCATAGCTGTGTGTGAAAAAGAATTCAAATATAATGCTCAAACATAATTGCATGTTATGCCTTCCTTTCATGTGCAACTCTCATTCCCCTAGTGTCCTTATACTACACATGGACTCGGAGTCCCTGTTGAGGCTGATACATGTTACAGTGCATATCAGTGCATAGAATTCCAATTATGGGTGTGTCTGTTAAGGCTTAACACATAATGTTCCTGGACATTCAACTTTATATACTAATGTTCCTATCTATCTGACTCCTTGAGGAATTTAGTAAGGTGTGACATATAGTTATGAGCATGAAAGAAGCAAAGTCTATGAAGACATTCTGTATTAACGCCAGAATGTGCAGGTCCCCTCTGGGATAGGTGTGGTTCTGTGGTTACAGCAGAAATGTACTCCACATGTCCCAGGAGCAAAATGTATCCACCTGGGGGATTGAGGGGGCTAGGGTTTCTACTGGGGAAGACGCCATTATTCAAAATCCTTGTCTCCATTTTTCTCAGTTTTAAACCTTATATTATTTGTTGGATTGAAATCAATTTACTCCATTGCACTTCTGAAAAAAAATGTCAGTGTGGTTTTTCTATTTTTATCAAGGAGGATTTTTAAACAATAAAGAACAGCTAACTTTGGTCTAGAATGAGCCAATTAACCATGGAAAGATTAGTACACTGAGTTGTGTATTTAAGTGTGTATTTGTTATTTAGATTCAGTGATTCCTTGTTAATGTCAAGGTTAATTTGATTGTAAACAGCATCTATTTTAGACCTCTAGAACCATTTAGCTGGATCTGCAGAACCCCCCCAGAAATACAGAGACTACGGAAAAACCCAAATGTGTTGCACACAATGATTCTATCATGATTAAAATTCCTCAACACTTGTGGGCATTCCTGTTGCTCTTCATGTATTTCTTAATATTTTTATGACATTTTAATGTGAAACAATTTACTACCTCTGTTCCTTTTCTGTTAGAGTGCTGAAATGCCTGCCTCAAATGTGGCAATACAATACCAAAATACCTGTATAATTGTGACCTTTTTAATTCTCTTGACCTTTGTATAATCCACCCTGTGCATGGTGAGAGTTAGTCACAATGTGCATGATTTGTGTAGTATTGCAACCTTTTTGACCTTTACCACAGTCTGTGAGAACAGCACAAAACTATTATTATAACATAAGGTCAAATGATTCACTGGGCTTAATTCAGGTTTACTCCTTGACTTGTGAAAGCTTTTTGACATTTAATTAACAATTCTCATGTTGATTAAGTATTTACTATTGTCTTGTCGTGCAATTATGTGAAGCGTGCATACACTTGCAAGACTCCAAATATCAATACAAACCGCAATTTTCACAACTTATACAATAAGATTTCAGGGCTTTCACAATGGCATGAATAAGTCCTAGCTTCCCTTTTTATTCCGGTTAGAAAGGTTTGCAAAAACATGTTTGATCATCAGAACATTTAAAGTGCTTGGAAACAAGACTCGTACATATCATTAACAAAATCGTCTTTTTAACTTTATGCCATGTAAATACCTGTAAATACACAGCATGCCAACCACTCTTATTATCAAGCCTCTATAAAACTGAACCACACAATTACTGAATGTAGCAGAAAAAGACGCACATTACTGACATTGCTAAATAGTTTGTTTACCACTGTTGATATACTATAAATATAGTGTTGACTTTGAGCAACCCTGAATTGTCAGCTGACAGTTTTTTGCTTATGTGCAGACGATCCTCCCATCATGAACTTATTGTTAGTTAAAATGCAGTTAGTTTTAGTGTCCTAAAACTAACTGCATTTTAGAAACTCATTTTGTTTCTACAAGAAATTCAAATTCTTCAAAAATGAAATGTCAGGATGTGGAGATAGCAATCTAGTGCACCAGGTTTGGCAAAAGCCTTTGGTTAATTTTATTTGACATTGCATGCAAATGAAAATAATGAAAGTTGCTTTGTATAATTTGCATTGTTTGCATTGCATGACCACCACTCCCTGAAGGCACTGCAGCTTCTGCTACACTGTTGACCAGTTACTATCACACTCTCTTGCTGTTTATTCTGTGTTTCTCATCTTTGTCCTTTTTTTCTTTATCCATCCAGATCCCTAACAGTAGCTTCAGGAGTCTTTGTTTTAGAGAATCAGCTGGCTAAAGTCGAAAAGGAATCTGTGGGCGAAATGAGCTCAGGCTACAGCAGCCTGAACACCAAACTTTCGTTAAAGAAGACCTCTCTCCCTGAAGAGGATGATACCAAATATCGTTACCGTAAAGTGTCTCTGATCACTGAGGCCACTGAGGATAGCAAGGACACAGTTGACTCCAGCAAAACAAGCACCACTTTCACTGATCCAAACGGAACAGACATGGGCTCGGAGTACAGATGGAGGAACAAATTTGATGGGGTTTCTCAGTACACACCGTACACAAGAGAGGATTCCTCCTATTCTGATCCTCTGAGTGACAGAATGTCAAGCTCCTACTCAAGTATCTACTCCTCCTCTGATCTCCCAGAGGCTGCAGCATACAAACACCTGAGCGACACCTCCCCATCCCTCTCTTTAGAGGAGCGGTATGGCAGCAGACTGACTGACAGGAGCAAAATATATCAGAGCTATGAAAGCGAGCCAGCAGAGGCACCAAAGGATGAGTGGAGGAGGAGTTTAGTGGAGCAGGAGGAGCCTGCTGCACCTGCCATGGAGAGGCAGGGAGAGGCAGAGGCAGAGTCAGAGAGGATAAAGTCAGGCTGGGACTCACAGCAGCTACCTTCATCCGGCTTCACGTCAACACAACAATCCAGCGAGGACACCTTCGACAATTTCCAAGACAAAGGCGACGACTCATCCCGCTTTACTGGAGTGTTCAAGGCAACACTCGTGGAGCTGGTTTCCGAACCTGCAGCTCGCCCCTCCACTCCCCCTGCCTCCCCAGACCAAGACTCCCCTTACCAGTTGGACATGGATAGCCTGGTGGATACCCTGAAGAACATGGGACCTGCCTTAAGACCCAGGAACATGGGACTTCGTGGGCCTCCTCCGGTTCTCGTCTCCTCCCTGCCACCAATCGTTGAGGATACTCCCAGCCACAACAACTTTGACATCCCTGACTCCATTGGCAGCCCCACAAAAAAGATTGCGGCAATAGGCAACCCTGCAGAGTCCCTCAAAGGGATGTACACTCTGCCCGCTGACCTGGGACTGAAGAGGAACATCGCCCGAGACACTCGCTCACCACTGGAACTATTAAAACAGAGCCAGCAGGTAGAGTAAATTCAGACAATGTAAATGCAAAAATTGCAATATAAATCAGGGTTAGACTGTTGGCAGTTTTTTAACCTTGCATCTTATTGTGTGTAGCATGAAATTCTACATCTAGGCTCATGACATTCCAATGCTATTTATATAAATATATTAAGCTGGTAGAAATGGTTTAATGGCTGTTTTCAAGTTCATTAAATGGTAAAAAAGAACCTGATATTTTTCAGTTATTCATCAGTGTTTTTTCTGATGTAACAGGTGTCCTGTTTTGTTGTGTTTTGGAACTTTGTCGAATCAACCCTTTAACTTGCTTTACTCACCTTTAGGAGCAGCAGCAGCCTGGATCCAACATCTTGAACTTGCCCCTGAGAGCATCTGCTACCAACAGTTTAGTAATGAGAACATCCTTTGACTCTTCCTCTGAGAATTAAAATCCCCAGTGCTCAATGGAAATGACTTTCATTCAGCTTCCAGCATTGGCTCACGTCTAGAAAACAGTGTCATCTTTAAAAACCATAGGTCAGCATCCATAGATCAGACCATGGAAAACGGAAAGGCCCATCGCCCGCTTTTCCGCACTGGCTCGCTACCTGAAACAGGGCTTTCAAACAATAGCATCAGTGTGGGACACAAGGACCTTGGTGAACCGGGAACAGAAGCAACGGGGTCTCGCTTCGAGCGCCTCTCCTTTCTTTTGAACTCCTCATCGAGCTCCTTGTCCAGGGCCGAAGACACCAACAGTCGTATGAGTCTGCCCCCAATGCTGGGCATCGGTTCACCAACCTCCAGCAACAGTCCCACCCGCCTCCTAAGCCCCACTGGCTCCATAGACCTCCAGAGGCCTTACAACACCACAAACCCCACCTTATCCATGTTCAGCCAGACACCGGGGATGAGTGTAGGTACTGGGGCACTGGGGAATCCGATTCTGCAGAGGAGCTTCAGTAATGATGGCGGCATTGGGGGCTACCAGACCAGGCAACAAATGGAGCCTGAGAAGATCTTAGCCTCAAAATACAGGGCCTTTCCTGATGCCTATGTGAGTATTCCTAATAGTAATAAAATAATAAAGTCTTACTTGGTGTTTTTGCTTAAAAGACATATACATTCGGTGCAGGGATAACTTATCATTGTAGGCTAAGTAAGCAGAAATTTGCATCACGTTTCTTTCAGAAGGATCAACTTCATTTGTTAACACCAGTCGAAAAATGTGGAAGTATATTAGCAACCCTATGATGTCTGTTGGAACAGAGTCGTGCATTTTTATACAACCCCAGGCAAAGGTTAGTTGGAGAATGCTGTAAAAGAAGCAGTTATGTTCGTCTGACATCATTCTTCATACTTCCAAAAATGTCCACGCACCCTATGCAAATTCAGTGCATCTGCAAAATTGAAGGTTGTGTGTGGCTTAATATGGTAGCTTAATCTACAGTAACAACATTCGAAAGAAGATCTTCTACACATAAGTCTGCTTTTGTATGATGCCTGTCTTTTATTATGTTGGCTCTGAGCCATCACCCCAGATCTGTTTTAACTCTGGGTTGTGAAAAAGAAAAGTAGCATGCCAGGTTATAATAGGTGAGAGGGATGACTTCAAATGTAGGTTGTTATGCACACAGGAAAAAACACTCTTCATGTGGCTTCAGATACTGCATCATGAAACATTAATAGAGCTCTTTAAATGTGTATAGCAATTGGAAATGGCTGGTTCCAGTAAAACCTAGTGCATCAGTAGTGTGAAAATACTCCTTAAAAAAATAAAAGTGCATTAGACCAAAACTGTTAACCCCCACCTGTCAGGGACATGCACTCCCCACGAAGAAACAGAAAAAGGGTGTGTATGCGGTCTTGTGCTCATGCATGTATGCACTCGCTCTCCGATGCACCCATTCAGTTGAAGTGCTTAACTGATTAGGACAAGTCATTAAATGTGAAAGAACATATTCTCACAATTGTGTGTACACACACTCTCTCTACTTGTGTTTCTACCTATAGGTTCTTCCTATTTCACACCTCAAACTGTTTATCTCACACCCTAATACTAACCCGTATATTAAATCATAAATGTATTATGCCAACAGTGACAAGCAGGAAAACCATATCCCAACATTGTGCTTTTTAATGACTGTTCCCTTCAAAATATCCTTTGTTGATCTACCATGCATACCACGTGTACAGTCATTTCTGTCCGTGCAATAACAAAAAAGTATCAGCTGGATACTAGGGATGTAAGTACTCATTGCTCTACAGCTATCCTGTCTCGTTGTAATACAAATGTTTGCACATGATGTTTGTTCATGTTCATACAATACATAGTTGGCCTGGGCTGCAGCAGTCGTATGATTGGGGCAGCTCTTTTTTCCTGGCTAAAGCATGCAGCCGGACCACAGCTCATATTACGGACTAATGCTTTAGAGAGGGGGCCCTCTGAAAACTGTACAGGGAAATATTTCTGCAGTAGAACAAGCATTTCAGATGTTACTACAGAAGCAGCAAAGTATACGTAGTCACCTAGCACTAGTTTGTTTGATCTGGATGTCAATCCACTAGTAGTAAACCTAAAGCGGCCCTTTAACTTGTTTTACTGCTAGTGATAATGCTAATAATGTACTATAATGTAGAAGTATAGAATTCGGTTTTATACAATATTACATATAGCTCTGCAAACGAAAGTCTAAAGTACTATGTAGTGATACTTAAGGGATCCAGACAATGAACCGGCTTCTATCAGTTTAAGTAATGTGTTAGTGTCCTGTTATGCAGTGGCTGGGAACAGGGATATATTTTACAGCTGCATCCTGCTTGGGCTACGTCAATTAAGAATAAGAAGACATTTTTAAAAACTATGGTATTGAACCAACTACTAGAGAAAGGGAATTTGGAACAGGTGCCTTTTTTAATGGCACCTGTTCCAAAATGCAACACGCTGCAGGATGAGTGTTTATCTCGTTTTGTCAAGCACATGCTTTAAACTCCTCAATGCATGTAAACCATCAGCTGGTGGGTCTGAGGCCTCTAAATCATTCTATTCCTGCAGAACATTGTCTGCTTCCTAATTTTTTATCTCCACTGGGCCATCCACTCATTCAAGTTATCTGTCGGATCCTGCAGAGACACTGCCACACCTCGTCTTTTGTTTTCATACACATATCTCTCTTCTTGTTTTCTTGACATTTGATTGAATAAAGTTGACAGGGAGAAATGTGAAGTTGGCAGGGTGAGAGAAGATGACACAGATGATTTGTTTCCTCCTATTAGTGTTCATTTGCACTGATCGTCAGTTTCGTTGCACATGTTTGTGCATCTTCTTTTATTATGTTATTTGCTGAAACGGCACATTCCACCATGCGGTTATTAATTTTATGGGAGAGCAGATCGTGTGCCATGTTGCTGGGAGTGAAAGGCTCGAGAGGGGAAAAATGTGTGTTGTAGGTTATATTTTAGATATACTAATGCATTAAAGCAGCAGTAAACAATGAACTCCAAATGAATGATGCCAAGGTTTTTTTATCTTGTTTTTAGCCACATAGTGTAATAATAATAATAATAATAATAATAATGTTTTTATATAACACGTTGCTTTAAAATGCAAAGAACAGAATCATTTGTTTAACTGATTCTCCATGTAGAGACTAGATGGATTATTTTGGTACAAAATGCAAACAATAGACAACCAACAAATTCTTGGACTTAACTTTGTAAAGCACTTGCTGGTTGAAAGGTGCTATATAAATAAACTTGCCTTTATAGATTATTATAACAAAATAAATTACAATCACTTAATTTGTCAGGCCAACTTAAATCCTTCCACCCTTAGACTTTAAGTCCCGGTGGCCTTTTCCGATGGTTGTCAGATGAGTAAAGCAATAATCCCTCTAAGAAGCATGACTGTTCCTCAAATTATCTGTAAAGAAAACCTGTGAGACCGACTCAAGTGTCGTAGTCAGACAGGTTATGATACGACAACTACTCCTCCATTGTCTCAGAGTTTGTCACTCAGCTGTAAAGATAACGTTTTTCTACTCAAAAACATGAACAAATACATTGAACTTGAGTCTTTGTTGATTATGTAAAACTATAAGAAATGGGAAAACATTTTCTCTAAATATTCGCTTTGAGAAAATGTCTTTATATACAAGTTTTTAGTTGATAATGGTGTCTTGAATCTCTGCCTTTAATAATCTTTGGTTGAACACTTATTCCTCGTTTTATGTCAAGCACGATACAAGTGGAACTAATATATTTAGTTTGAAATAAGAGATCACCATCTGCTAAGCATTTAATCATCTTGGCTCAAAATGCAAGATCCATTGGAGGGAATTGACAGATGAAAGGGAGGAGATGTTTTAATTAGGCTTTATGGTTGGAAACGTTTGTTTTGTTGTATATTTGTGAAAAGTGAATAACTTCTTTTATTCACTAGGTCAATAAGAACAAGTACCATTCATCCCCTCACCTTGCTTAAACTGAAAATGTAAAAAGTTTAGGAAAAAAAATCAGTTTGGTTATTTTTCCTCAGAATGCATTTAATTAAAATGGTGTCTAAAGTAAATTAGGGTAAGGTAGGACAGTAATGGGCCTGTTGAAATGAGGGCTTGTGTAGGAGGATCCGCTTTGGTCTGTAACCTGATCCAGATCATACCCTGTTTCCTACTGGGCTTCCAGAGAGTGGAGGCTAAGTGATACCTGAGACCAAACACTGCTCTCCCTGAACATTTTGTTTGATAATTGCATGGCTCTCATCTGCAACAGCAATCCAAGTTGCACAATCAAACACCTTAAACATTCAAGCAGCATAGCAGCACAGATTAAACTGCCCTTAAATGCATGCACACACACACACACACACACACACACACACACACACACACACACACACACACACACACACACACACACACACACACACACACACACACACACACACACACACACACACTCACTCAATCCTTGTGTCATTTCAGATCTCTTGTTAGCAATAGGAGTAGTACTAGAGTGTCCGGTTTATAGTTACCAGGGAGGAATGTTAAGTATTCACATCTGTCATGGAGGTGCCTATTTTGTCATGGAGCATGTCCTCTGTCCTCTTTCTGCCTCCCCGGCACCACCAGAAGGTGTTAAACAGAGTGACTTAAACATAAAAATATGTATGGATTGTCTGGCATGTGTAAAGAAACTGGGTGCAGTCTTAAATGTTTGCAGACATGGGGTCTTACCTTAAAATGTGTAATAGTGCTCATCTGCTGCGGGAGTACAGTCTTTATTTTCACATTTATTCATTTGATAATATTAATGAAAGTAGTCCTCTTATTTGTATACAGCACTGTACTTACTCTTGGCTTTTATCTTGACCTTGTATAAAACAAAAGACAATGCACCGCTTAATACTAAATATATTGCAAAGCTTTCTAAAATAAATGTGTTTTTCTTTTGTCGGTAGCTCACAAAAGAGAAGCAGCATGGGAAGCTCAATCCTCGTCCTGGAAAGGTGAGTCTCCACACAACATAGTTTACAATCCATTCAACTGAATGCCAGTGAGATACATGAGCAAATTCATGTTAAAAGCTTGACCTGTGACCTATCGTCTGGGGCGGGGGAGTAATATTAACATAAATGCTGTACTTCTGTTGAATTGTCTTTGATTGTGCTGTTAATTTGGGTACCGTGCTGATTGGCAAATGTTAGCATGCTAACACACAAAACTATGGTGAATATGTTAAAGGGGCCCTACTATGCTTGCTGGTGTTTTCCCTTTCCTGTAGTATATTAAATCTAACTCCTGAAACGCCTCCATTGGACTCCTTTATTTAGTTCTGTAACTAAGTGACATCACTATGTTACACTTGCGCTTCTATTCCCTAGCACTCCAACACATTGTGCTTGATACGCTAAGGAGCAGGACATCTTTAAGCGATTGACCAATCACAACAAAGCCGGCCCGCTAACCAATCAGAGCAGACTGGGCTCTGGTTTCAGACAGAGGGGGAAAAGAGGTGCTGCAGCACAGGCAGTATGAAACAAAAAAAAGTGCTTTTAAAACATTCATGCATGGAGAAATGTCCCAGTAAAGGCACAAAATACAAATATGAACCTGAAAATAGGGCCCCTTTAAACATTATGCCTGCATAGCCATGATGTCAGTGTCTTTTGACATCAGGTTAGAATGTGGTAGAAGCCTTTACTATAGCTCAATGTTCATTTAACTTATATCAATTACTTATGACAGATTTACTTTACAGATATAAGGAAATACAATGTTTCTGCAGCAACATTACATTATTAGAAAAACTGACAAATGTTTTAAAATAACAGTAAGAAAAATATGATATAAATAATAGCAAAAATGGTTATTAGAGGCGAGTATAATTCACCCTTTGTTTAAGCTGCGCTGGTACATAACAAAGTTTGCTTGATATTAACAAACTGCAAAGACAACTGTTTTTTACAGAGGATTCATTGTGATTATAGGTGTGAGATGTGATTGTGGTCTGGCATTGGGCTGTAACACATTCATTCACTGTTGGTTCTTTACCAGAGAATCACAAATATCCCAGGCATCATTTCTAGCATTTCAGGCTGTGATTGATGCCGTTAAAATGCAAAACTTCCAAGCCACATGCGTTATTAACTTTTGAATGTCAGGCCTGCTGCTGCATGTAGCACACTCTGTATATGAGCCTTCCTGAGAACCAGAGGTGGAGCTGACATTTAGGATCAGCTTCTGGGTATTCTTCCACGCTCCAGGGCCTCAGACCTTGAACGGACCAAACATGTCTGTACTCTAGAAAGGGAAGAGGTTATTTAGAAAGCAACTGTGAACAAAGTCAAGATCAAGAAACAAAGAACCTCTTAAAGCTATTCTGTTCTTATCTAGACTGATTTTAGCATTGATCCGTCTCGAAATAACTTTATTTTCTTTTTCTTTTTTCTCACACACTCACTGCTTTTTCACTGACCAAATGTAACTATTAAATAATTTGGACAAGTGTGCAACTTTACTCCTATACTGTTACATTCTACCGTGTTGTATCCGATGTCTAAAAGGGCTAAGCGTGAAATGTAAGATTCATGCTTCGACATGAAACTTGAGATAGACAAGATGATATTGGCTCCCTTCTTTAATTTTCCATAACCAAATAAAGGATTTTTGGGCCATACAGGTTAGACTCTTGCTTTCAGTAACTCTTTATCATTACTGTCATTTCATCCGGTGAGCCATTTTGTTATTCTGACATACAGTAAATGATAAATGACTCCCTTTGCAAAGCATTACATGCTACTTTTCTGCCAAACAGATTAAAAAAATAAATCTTACACAGGCTGCGGAGCTGCATCATGAGCAGGGAATTGCCCCGCAGCCGCAGTTACAGACATCACACCTGTGTTGGCAAAAGTCCACCCTGTGGAAACAAGTAACACCATGTAAATCAGATTTATTATCTTTTTCGAAATCTCTCCACGTTTGCTCTAGTTGTATATCTTTGACCGACCTGGAATGTGCGGGCAGAGGATCGAGGTGCAAAGTGATATCATCGATGCCACGTCATGGGAGCTGCAGGAGACCATCTCCATCAGGGTCGTCAGAGGAGGGTGAGTGACTGAACAGCATAACAGCATTTCCATTGTGCCAAATTCTTTTAGGTGTTATTTTGTGTTAAATGTTTTCCCATCATAGTTCATTTTTTGCAGTCTCCTACATATACTTGTGCATTGCATTAAGGGACGTTAGCGGCAAGCTAAAATATTAAGGCTTCATTTTTGACACTGCTTTGAGTATACTTTATTTTGTCACTTTGCAAAGTGAATGCAAAACACAATTTAAAATCTGCTTAAAATAACTATGTAGTGTGGAGTTGTAACACATGTAACCTATAAGAAAATCTGAGACAAAAAGCAAATACCACTGCACACATTTCTGACGTTTTTCTTGTCTAACTCGTGTTGTAGTTTGTAGTTTCTTAACAATCCGATGCAGCAAGAGTTGAACTTTTTCAAATAATTGCAGATAAAAAACAGTGATCCTTCAGCTTCCGTAGATCTTCAAAATTGCATGAATAGATAGGATTACACTTCCAGTCCTTGTTTTTCTCAAATTGTTAGGTGTGTAATAAAACCCTGAACTTTCTCCGGATACACTCATATAGGTTCACTTCAAAACAAACCAGCTATTGAAGCTCTGTGGTAATGCAAATGCCTTAAATACTTAAGACACCCACAAACATGCTTAAACACACACATGCCTCACAGTGGAATGTTTTATTAAACCTAGCCAACACTGTTCTGCTGAAACAACACTGATCCGACCTGTAACACCAGGCTAACACCTGCTACAAAGAGATAATTATGCTTTCATCTGAAGCATCATGCCCAGAATTGCTGACCAAACCACAGCTAATTCTCTAATTAAAAAAGATAAATGAGAAGGACGTGTTTATCCTAATACAGTTTCCCTATATCATTTAGTTTCCTTACAGTATTTTTTAAAATCAGAATCAGAAATCCTGTATAGGTCCCACAGTTGGGAAATGTACAGAGTAACAACAAAAAGTGGCATAGTAGGGGGAAAAAGGCATGCAATAATAAAGAATAAGCTTGTTAAGTGTAGAGAAGGAAGAGAATAAACCATAAAAACAAACATGTTTGTAAGTACACTTCCATGGCTAAAGATTATAAGCAGCAACTTAGTTACAGTGGAGGAAATAAGTATTTGATCCCCTACCAATTTAGTTAGTTTACCCACTTACAAAGAACTGAACAGTCTGTAATTGTTATGGTAGGTTTATTTTCAGTGAGAGACAGAATATTAAAAAAAATCCAGAAATGAACATTAGAAAAAAAGATATAAATTAATATGCATTTATTTGGAGGAAATACGTATTTGATCCCCTTGCAAAACATGCCTTGGGGGAAGGAGGTTATCAGCCAATATTCTAGGATACATGGCCCCTCCATCATCCCCTCGATGCGGTGAATCACCCTGTCCCCTTAGCAGAGAAACCCCCCCAAAGCATAATGTTTCCACCTCCGTGCTTGATGCTGGGGATGGTGTTCTTGGGGTAATAGGCAGCATTTCTCTTCCTCCAAACACGGCATGTGGAGTTGATGCCTAATATCTTGATTTTGGTCTCATCTGACCACATCACCTTCTCATAAGCCTTCTCTGAATCATTCAGAGGTTCACTGGCAGACTTCAGACGGCCTTTACATGTGCCTTCTTGAGCAGGGGCGCTGCAGGATTTTAATCCATTACAGCATACTGTGTTATCAATAGTGTTCTTGGTGACTGGTCCCAGCTGACTTGAGATCATTAACAAGTCCCTCCTGTGTAGTTATTGGCTGACCCCCTCACCTTTCTCATGATCATTGATGCCCCAAGAGGCGAGATCTTAGATGGTGGAGACCCAGACCGGGGGCGATTGATGGTCATTTTGTGCTTCTTCCATTTTCTAATAATCACACCAGTTGTCTCTTTCTCACCAAGCTGCTTGCTGATGGTCTTGTAGCCTATTCCAGACTTGTGCAGGTCTACAGTCTTTGGTTGCAAGGGGATCAAGTGCTTATTTCCCCCAATTAAATGCAAATCAATTCATATCTCTTTTTTTTATGTACATTTCTGGATTTTGCATGTTATACCAACACACCAGGAGAACTGCAGAACTGCTGATATAACATTGAGAGGTTATAACCCGTGCCCTTTTCCCCCCTCTTAGATGGGTCCTGTATGAGAAGCCTAACTTCAAAGGGGAGAAGATCGCTCTTGACGAGGGAGACATAGAGCTCACCTGCCCCTTCAACCCTCCAGAGGAGGAGCTGCAGAGCGAACAAATAGAGGGTGAAAAACAGAACGGAGAATCAAGGGAAGAGCAGACTGATACTAAGCCTGAAAGGAAGTTCATCATCGGGTCGGTTCGAAGAGCAGTCAGGGTGAGTTCATTCACAGGAAATATTTTCTGTTGTGGTGTTATCTCGTTAACATTGTTATCTGATGCTTAAAAGGCTGACTTGTTCTCAAAGATAGTTTGTATGGTAGCTTTTCAATTATGATGCGGTTTAATCTAGTACCACCTTATGTCCAAAGTAGGAGAAAGCACCTGTTGTTGTTTTGTGTCTTAATTTTGAAGAGAAACCTGTTGATAAACTCAGGTAATGATTGAATTATTCCTCAAATTTTTCAGATTTTTTTTTGCAAACGTATTTACTATTTAGCAAGCATAGTGCAAAGCTCAGCATGTAGACTATATTTTTATAATCAGACTTTTCAATGTCACAACACAAACCAAAGCAGAAGCTCAATTAACAAGGAATACAAACCTTAGAAGCTATAAATTATACTTAGTTTATAGATTTGAGGCTATGTTCGAGTTGTTTAATAAATGAAGAACCAATTAATCAACAATTGTCGACCTGTAAGATATTTGTATATAATCAGCTCAGTACATTCTTGTTCAGTTTCTGTGATAAGCATACACATCCTTTTAAAAATTGTTTATGTTATTGTTGATGTTTTTGTATCAATCATAAGATGGTCGATGGCTTTGAAACATACTTAATAACGATCAGAATCTTAAACCCAAAAATGCTGTTCTTGTCCTCCCTCAGGGATCTCTGGTCCAGAAATCTGTACTCTCCCAAGGAGACGCAGAAGGGCAGAAAGTCACCTTCAGAGTAATCGGGGAAGATGCCGGAGTTTTGGCTTCCCTCAAGGCCCTCTATTATCATACGCTGGGCTGTAGGTGCACATGGATCATATGATACAATGTGTGATCTGGATGACATTATATCACCACCTCTTAGAGTCCTTACGGTTGAGGGCGGTGCAACTGCCATACCAGGCGGTGATCAGCCATCAGGATATCTCGATGGTGCACCGTAGAAGTTGCAGAGTATCCTGGGTCCCCTGTTGAACTTCCGCACCTGCGGAGGGAAAAAAGCCGCTGTCGAGCCTCTTTGGGTATACCCGGGTGAGTTCCAGTCAGGCCCACATGTTTAACCCCCCAGGAACCTGAAGCTGCTGACTCTCTCCACAGGAGTCCCCCGATGGTGAGGGTGTGTGTGCTTCTCTCTGCCTCTTCCTGTAGTCCACAATCAGCTCCTTTGTTTTGCTGACGTTGAGATGGAGGTTGTTGTCCTGGCACCAAGATGTCAGGGCTCTGACCTCCTCTCTGTACGCCGTCTCGTCGCCGTCTGTGATCAGGCCGATGACGGTCGTGTCGTCAGCAAACTTGATGATGGTGTTGGAGCTGTGTGTGGCCACGCAGTCGTGCGTGAACAGGGAGTAGAGGAGAGGGCTGAGCACACAACCCTGAGGGGCTCCGGTGTTGAGGGTCAAGGTGGAGGATGTGATGTTCCCCATCCGCACTGCCTGAGATCTGCCCGTCAGGAAGCTCATGATCCAGTCACAGAGGGCGCTGTTGAGCCCAAGGTCCCTGAGCTTAATGATGAGCTTGGAGGGCACAATGGTGTTGAATGCTGAACTGTAGTCAATGAACAGCATTCTCACATAAGTGTTCCTCTGGTCCAGGTGGGAGAGGGCAGTGTGGAGGGTGAGGGAGATGGCATCATCCGTGGACCTGTTTGCTCTGTAGGCAAACTGCAGGGGGTCCAGTGAGTCAGGGAGGGAGGAGGTGATAAAAGTTTTGACTAACCGCTCAAAGCACTTCATGATGATGGAGGTGAGTGCAACTGGGCGGTAGTCATTGAGGCAGATGGGTTTTGTCTTTTTGGGGACAGGGACAATGATGGACTCTTTAAAGCATGTGGGGACTACAGACTGGAGCAGTGACCTATTGAAAATGTCTGTGAACACATCTGCCAGCTGAACTGCACACACCTTGAGAGCACGGCCAGGGATGCCATCAGGTCCTGGAGCCCTGTGTGCGTTGATCCTTTTCAGAGATCTACACACATCTGCACTGGTTAAAACCAGTGAGCAGGGATCCTGGGCCTTTGGTGCCTCCACAGCCGGGGGCTTCTCAAAGCGTGCATAAAATGTGTTCAGTTCATCTGGGAGAGATGCAGACACTTCCTCAGCACCACTCGTTGTATGGTAGCTTTTCAATTATGATGCGGTTTTTAACTCAGTAGCACCATCTAGTGTCCAAAGTAGGAGAAAGCACCTGTTGTTGTTTTGTGTCTTTAATATTTGAAGGAGAAACCTGTTGAATAAACTCAAGTTAATGATTGATTTATTCCTCAAATTGTTCAGATTTTTTTTTCCAACTGTAATTTACCATTTTAGCAATGCACTTGTGCAGCTGCTCAGCCACTGTAGACGTCATACTTTTTATAATCCCAGATTTTTCAATGTCACAACACAAACCAAAGCAGAAAGCTCAATTACAAGAATTACAAAACCATAAAGCTATAAATTATAACATTTTAGTTTATAGATTTGAGGCTATGTTCGAGTTGTTAAAAAATGAAGACAGCATCATATAATCCAACATTTGTCGACCAGTAAGTTATTTGTAAAAGGTCCAGCTCAGTACATATCTTGTTCATGTTTCTGTGAAAAGCAAACGCATCCTTTTAAAAAATGTTGTTTATGTTATGTGTTGATTGTTTTTGTATCAATCATAAAGACCTGGTCCTGATTGGGCTTTGAAACAAACTTAAAACGGCATCAGAGAATCTAAACACCCAAAAATGCTTTCTGTCCTCCCTCAGGACTACAGCGTCCCAGAAATTTGTCTCTTCCCAGAGGAGAACGCCGAAGGGAAGAAAGTCACCTTCAGAGATACATCGGAAGATGCCAGGATTTTTGGCTTCCCCATCAAGGCCAACTCTATTATCATTAATGCTGGGCTGTGAGTGCACAATGATACATTATGATAACAAGTGTGATCCTAGTGAAATTACATCATAATATGGTATATAATAATGTATAATTTGCCATTATGGTTAATTTAATCTTGTTTTCTGTCTTTTCTCCTGCTCAGATGGCTCGTGTACGCACATCCCTTCTTCCAGGGCTTACCACGTGTCCTGGAGGTGGGGGGGTTCTCCAACCCCGCTGCATGGGGAGTGGAACAGCCCTATGTGGGATCCCTGCATCCACTCAAAGTCGTAAGTGGCCCTGTTAGAAGCTATCACAAGCCCTGTTCTTTACTGAGTCTGTATGCTTCTGTATGAAATAACATCCACTGCTTGTTTTATTAAGTTAAATGTATTTTTTTTTTTTTATCACAGGGTGAACCAAGAGTGGAGAATATAAGTGAACCAAAGGTAAGAAAGAATGCCAAAAATGTATGCTAAATCAAATAATACTTCAGCTGTGATATGCTGTGGTGTAAAGTAACTAATTACACTTACTCAAGTACTTTTCTTACATCCCATAGGCAAATATTGTACCTTGTAATCCTCTACATGCATTTGCTAGTATGTGTTATAGGTTAGCTCAGTGGTTCCCAACCTTTTTTGTCTCGTGTACCCCTTGAGCTGATCTCCATTAGTAACATCTCACTCATCTGTGAGAATTAGCCTACATTTTTTCTTGTATTAAACCCTTTGTAATCATATTTAACCCAACTGCTCCTTAGATCAAAATCACTTGTATAACTCACCATTAATACAAATACATTTAAACTGGTCATTTAAACTTATTATCAGTGAAAACTAATAATATTAAGACTCATTTCTAGCAGTTTCAACATCTTTTTTTAAGACTTTAACTTTTAATGAGACACTTGGGCTTGCTTGTGTTCTATAAGCTTTGGTGGGTCTAGGGACAGGACACCAGGTTTATGTTTATGATTTTATAATGTTTTTATGTGTGGAAAAAAATTGCAATCCCTATTCTTTCTACGTATCCCTTGCAATCCCCTCAAGTACCAATAGGGGTCCCTGTACCCCTGGTTGGAAACCACTGGGTTAGTTTACAAACGTTATTTCAGCAAACATTTCATGATATTCTATTATTATAAATAAAGCAACTCAGCTGTATATTAAAAATTAAAAACTAGCACCACCTTTACAATCTCCAATATTTCATTTATTTATCAAAGTCTAGATTATAGTCCAATAATGTTATATTATTATGAAATGGGTTATTTGGCAAAATAAATACTTTTTTACTTGAGTAACTAACTGAATTCAGGGCTATTATTTTAAACAGCATTTGTACACTGTAGATGATCTACTTTCACATGAGTATTTGATTGAGTACTTCTCCTACCAGAGTTGATATACGGTCAGCCACAGTATGATCACCGACACTGAAGAAGTTATCATTGCTCAAAATGTAAATGACACCCTTGGTTCCTAGATGGTGTTATATGAAAAGCCATACTTCACTGGGAAATCGAGGACCATTAACACCGAGACGAAGAACTTCATGACCAGAGAAGACCGGCAGCAGACGGCCTTTATGCACAATGTGGGCTCCCTTAAAGTACAGGGAGGAATGTGAGTGCTGCCTTGCAATGTTTGTATCCATTGAACCTTGAAAAGACTTCTTAGTGATCATTAATAATTAAGTCGCACAACTCAGGTGGGCTGAGAGCTACTAGAAAAAGATGAAAATATTATGTGTGTTTCTGCAGCTGGGTGGGCTACGAGAAGGAGGGCTTCCGGGGTCGCCAGTACCTGTTGGAGGAGGGGGATTACCACGACTGGAGGGTGTGGGGAGGCAGTGATGCTGAGCTGCGCTCCGTCAGGGTGATACGAGCAGTAAGTAACAAGGAATATTTGTTTGTTAAAAAGATAAAATTGTCTGAATTTAAAAAAGGTGAACCGTTTAACCTTGATTTAACTAACAAGTACATTATTTTGTAATGGAAGGATTTTTATGTACTCAAGTCAGACATGCATTCGATTATAGGTTATATAATCCACATTACAGCATAACATTTGCATTTTATTTGAGTAACTACATATGTTTTACCTGCAGTCAAACTGTGCTTAACCTCTTTCTGCATTATTCACTTTGTATTATGTTTATATATTCATCTTTGTGTGTTTGTTTTCCTTGGTTGATCTTATAATTTACGTACTAAGTCTTATTTAATATAACAGTGGCTTTGCACTCTGATAAATGGCCATTATAGTCCTGTGCCACAAGGTGAATGGCATGAAACGGCATCTTGGGACATCAGCATTATGATTCAAATTCAGATTTATTAGGTCAGGATCACCTTAATATGGTGCAGTTTACAAACCACGAATACGATGGATGGATGATGGACCCTATATATTCATTCAGCTTGAGCAGATTTGTAATTATATTAACCATGCAGGGATGGTTTCAATTGGTCAGTACTGATTCCTAGTTTTCACTGCACATCCTAGCATTGGGCTAAATAAAAAGTTAACCTTCTCTTCCCCAGGACCTGACAGAGCCCTTGATGGTGATGTTTGAGCAGCCAGAGGAAGACCAGGAGGGAATGGCGGAGGACAACACCTTCGAGGTGACTGAGGCCATTCCTGACGTTGAGCTGTTCGAGTACAAAACCTCCACGCGCTCCATCCAAGTATTCAGCGGGGCGTAAGTTGAATTATTGTATTATTGTATTTACATCCTCCCCCATTGAAGTGGGAATGTATCACATTAATGCGGTGATTGTTTCCTCCTCCTTACAGATGGATAGCCTACTCTCATGTGGACTTCTCTGGTAACCAGTACATCTTGGAGAAAGGTTTGTATAACAACTGTGCTGACTGGGGCTCTCAAGACAACCGCATCTGCTCTGTGCAGCCCATCCTACTGGTGAGGACCACCACAAAGTCTTCAAATGATAAATAAAATATCTGATATTCTGATGTTGCTGATGCATTTTCTGTATAATTTAAGGCTCTAACGGACAGCACAAGGTCAAGGAATGAGGTATTATGTCTTGATTTTCTCAGCTTTATGTTGTTTTATGCATATCATTCTTTTATCTGAAATTGTTGGCAATGTATCTGCAGTGTTATGTTACTCCTAGATAGGATAGTTGCCCATTCGTTTATAGGAAGCATAGCTTGACTTTTGGACACAAGAAAAAGATGTAATGTAGGATTTTTTAAACAGATGAACACTTGTATTTTATGTCCATAGGGCTACAGATTGTGATTAAACAAACTGAATATAGCCTGCATCCCTTTCCTCCTTTTTGTGCCAGAAGGCTGCAAATCATCAACCTTTTTTTTTTTTTTGGCACAAGCTGGATCATATGTTGCAAACTTTGCTCCTTGAAGGGTAAATCCCTTTTATGTTGCTTGAAACTAATTTGCTTCAGAGCACAAGGTTTCCTTAGCACAAACTGTAATAAAAAGTCCAGCATAAACATGAGGAAATAAGATGCATAATTATTTTACAGGGTCAGAGCAACATTTTATTCATAGCAGGTTTGCATTCAGTGCTTACAAGTTCAAAATTGTTATAAGAAAAAAACGCCTCAGGTTATAAATGTGTTTATCTAATTACTTTCCTCTACCTGACAGCTGATACTGTACTCTGAGGCAGACTTCAAGGGCCAGTGTCACATCTTTGACCGCAACCAGGAAGAAATCCCAGAAAGAGTAATGACCAACTCGTGCAGAGTGTCAGGGGGAAGGTGAGGAGCCTCTACCAAAACATTACAATAATCACAGCGGAAAAAAACAAGAGGGTTCAAGTCCATGGGAGAACAACATAATATGCATGATGTTGCAGTAGTGAGGGTGAGATAGAGGAAGGATCAAACATAACGATACATTTGTCTGTGTTTCAGCTGGGTGCTCTACGAGGATAAAAAGTACACTGGGAACTTGTTCGTCTTATCTGAAGGAGAATACCCCAACTTAACCAGCATGGGATGTCCGCCCGGCTCCTACATCCGTTCTGCCAAGGTCATCCCATTGGTGAGAAAGCCCTCATGTGAAGAAAAATGCTCTGGATTCTCTCCTTTTGTCTTGCTCTAAACCTCCATCTCTCCCTGTCTAGACATTCTCAGTTCCTTCCATCTCTCTGTTTGGCCTCGAGTGTCTGGAGGGCCGAGAGATCACCATGGACTCAGAGATCCCCAACATGATTGAAGAGGGCTTCAACAACCACATCCTGTCCGTCAGAGTCAACAGTGGCTGGTACGTGTTTCACACAATGTTGGTAGCACAAAGCAGTGGTGGAAGTACAATTACTCAAGTATTGGACTTAAGTACAGGTTGAGATACTTGATCTTTACATATTTCTTGCTATTTTATACTTCTATACTTCAGAATAAATAAATACAAATAAATCAACAAATAATTGATCTTACTTTATTAGAACTTTAGATAACGTTATTGATCCCAGCTGCAACATCAAAGTGATGAATACATTGTAGCTTTAAAGGTCACCTATTATGCAAAATCCACTTCTTTACGTCTTTTTATACAGAAATATGTGTCCCCTCTGTGTAAAGAGATTTGGAAAGTTTCACAATGTTTTTTTGGGTTGTGTGACCATTAGCCAATAATCAATCAAGGTAACACCAACGTTATCACCTGAATCTCCTCGTAGAGCACCACTGGGATTTTATCCAAACACGCAGAGGGGCATGCCCAGCAGCAGCTCATTGCATTTAAAGCTACAGACTCAGCTTATGGCATGCTACAATGATCTGTTTGGTATTTCAAGCCAAATATTTCAGAGACATGTTTTGTATATATCGGTGACCTATAATATATTGTTGAAACAGAGTATACATTTAAAAAATATATGATTTAATAATATATCATTTACATATAACATATACTCAAAATGTGTCTTTTGACTTTTTTTACATATTTTTGTACTAGTACTAGAGTAACGTTTTGAGTGCAATGTCTCTTCCTTTGCAGTTGGGTGATATGTCAATACAGTAACTACAGGGGGCGCCAATTCCTCCTGGAACCAATTGAGATCACCAACTGGCTGAAGTACAGCTCGCTACAGACTATTGGCTCAATGTTCCCAGTCAGACAGGTTTGTTGCCCCGATTTTTAACAACATTCTTATAATTTACATGTTTGAAAATACGCGTCCCAGCCACCACTAGTGAAATCTGATCACTAGACTGACGCTATGTGAAAAGCAGTTTTCTGAAGCATTAATACACTGAATGGTTAAAGAATATAATTTATTGTGACCAATATTGTACTTTAACAATGACAAAATGTAAAGATAATTTATTAAATGTTTTAAAACAATCATGAATAATCCTTATATACTATGATATACTGGCTGCACTGGTCCGGTGTTCCTAAGACCTGTATCAATAGTAGAAAAAATAAAAATGTTGACCCAAAATAGAAAGAAATTGGAATGAAATATCCTCAAACTGTGACATTCAACAACGTGTCAGCGTTAGGAGCCTTGTAGGCAGTCGTGAAAAAGTTATAAGTGTGTAAAGGACAACAACATCTCTAGCATTACTAGATGAAGCTTCCCATAATAAACCTTCCTTGATGGGGTTGAAAATATGTAAACTATTCAAACATAATGTAATATTTCTTATGCTATTACTTTGGTATTTATTAACATGATTTATTTGTGTGGGGTCAAAACAGAGCTCCAGTGATCTCTTACTAAAATATTTTTCTGATATTTGGCCTCCTGCAGAAGCGCCACTTTTTACGCATCAAGAACAAAGAGACGGGTCACTACATGTCGGTCCAGGGAGCCGTGGAGGAGTTGAAATCAGGACGAGTGGTGGTGACACCAGAGTGTGAGCCCACGAGTGACATCTGGTTCTATCAGGACGGCTTCATCAAGAGCAAGGTAATCAATACATAATATTTGATAGGATTGACAGCAAGTTGCAAACTAAAACCTGAACCTGTCATCTGACCATGGTAACCCTGAACCAGTCTAATCATACCCTTGTGTTTGTGTGCTGTAGTTGTCCCAAGTCATGAGCCTGCAGGTCATGGGCAACGTAGAGCCGGCAGCCAAGGTGGTTCTGTGGTCAGAGACCCGGCAGCCCATCCAGAACTGGACAGCCAACATGAGAGGCCTCATCACGAGCCTAAATTTCCCTGGCTTCGTCCTGGATGTCAAAGGTATGAAATAAAAGAGAACAACATTGGCATTGGCTTATTGCACAATCATTTATGCAAAAAGTATATTAGGATAATTTATTTTTCCCCTAATTAGTGTTGGATGGATGGATGGATGGATAGATTTAATCTAGATTGATGATAGCATAATATTATATATAGAACTTGGAATAAGTACTTAATTTCATTACGTTTTTTTTTTTTTTTCTTAGGTGGCAAAAGTTACGACAAGGAACATGTGGTCATTATGCCGGAGGATGATGAGAGGCCAAGCCAACAGTGGGAGATAGAGCTGCTGTAACCAGCTTTAAAAACCTCCCATGTCCCTTTTTGTTTTTACTTTCCTCCGCAGTTCATCTCTACTCCACCCATGATAACATAGCCTGGGATTCACTGTCACTGTTTTATTTTTCCAAACTCCATGAATAATGTAACTAGTATGAACACTGTGAGAGCAAGAATTCAACAACGCACTGAAAAGCTGCACCAAACATTGTAGTGCTTTGCAGAGTTTTGTAGTTTTCTTTTATCTGTCATTCCAATAATTATTTTTCCTAAGTCAAGTAAGGATTTCTGTATGCAAGGAGGAAACGAGGAAAAAAGTGCCTTCTCCTGCTGCAGAGGTTCATCACGAATTAAATGGAATAAAATGTATTTTTGAGGATGTTGTGAACTACTTTGAACATACACTGCATTTTCAGAACAAATTGACTTTTAACCTTGTTTATAATGAAAGTATTTAACCTTGAATCCCCCTGATTAGTGCTCATGTAAATTCTCTGACTGTGGAAGGTTGATGTACTGTTTATCCTTTTTTAAGGAGAAGCAAACAGAGGAACAGCAGGAAAACCATGTCTTAGAGGGGCTAAGACATGGTTTTCCTGCTGTAAAGACAAGAGGCAACCAGTGCATTACACAGATTGTGGACAAATGAAGCCAAACAAAAGCATAGTGTGCAGGAAACGCATGTGTAGGTTTTTTACGGTGTTTTATTTTATGTATGTTTGAATGTTTGTTTTGTGGGACATGTTGCACTCATGTTGCAGTATATCACATCGAGTTTTTCAGGGCAAGGAGATGTCAAGTTATCATGTATTTGTTGTATTTTTAAATGTTTAAATTGTTACATATTACATTTTATATGCATCAGCTGTATATTCATATTTGATGCTGAAGTTGTGATGTCAGATTTTATGAAAGAGGGAGTGGTTTTTAAATATCAAATAAAAAGGAAACCCTGTTTATTGAAACAAAGCTGTGTTGTTAATTTCAAAACAATTATCAAGTGTATTCTTTAAATACACACTTAATCCATATTCAGAAAACCTACAACATTCTTGGTATTTTATTAAATTAAGTTTCCCTTTTCTTCTTTTTATTATTCATTAACTTTCATAACATCATCTCAACTTAATATTATCTTGCTATAAATACACTTTTTATAAAAATGGTTCTTTTGCGGATTGATCTGTACATTTTTATTTTTTTGTTACAAAATCTTCCTTATCAAAGGGGTTATAAAAAACTTTTTTTTTCAACTTTGCATATGTCTAAGAGTCTGTTAATGATCTGGTTGACGACATTCGTTTTTTTCTCTGATTCCTGTTGATGTGCAGCATTACAAATAATCACAATCATTAAATGATGAATGACCAAAATAGGAAGAAAATGCTAATACATTAACAGAAATATACTGTACACCGTTCCATGGTTTCACTAACACTCTAAATGACGGTTCAACTGTTATCACCTGTCATTTGACACCTAACAATGAACACATGTATTTATCCTTAGACTTGCACATCCTCTGACAATTGATGTGTGATTCACTCTGCGTGAGAACACTTATGTGAGAATGCTGTTCATTGACTACAGTTCAGCATTCAACACCATTGTGCCCTCCAAGCTCATCATTAAGCTCAGGGACCTTGGGCTCAACAGCGCCTTCTGTGACTGGATCATGAGCTTCCTAATGGGCAGATCCCAGGCAGTGCGGATGGGGAACATCACATCCTCCACCTTGACCCTCAACACCGGAGCCCCTCAGGGTTGTGTGCTCAGCCCTCTCCTCTACTCCCTGTTCAGGCACGACTGAGTCGCCACACACAGCTCCAACACCATCATCAAGTTTGCTGACGACACGACCGCCATCGGCCTGATCACAGACGGCGACGAGATGGCGTACAGAGAGGAGGTCAGAGCCCTGACATCTTGGTGCCAGGACAACAACCTCCATCTCAACGTCAGCAAAACAAAGGAGCTGATTGTGGACTACAGAAAGAGGCATAAAGAGGCACACACACCCATCACCATCGACGGGACTCCTGTGGCGAGAGTCAGCAGCTTCAGGTTCCTCGGGGTAAACATCAGTGAGGACCTGACATGGACACATCACACCAGGGTCATATCCAAGACAGCTCGACAGCGGCTCTTCTTCCTCCGCAGGCTGCGGAAGCTCAACATGGACTCCAGGATACTCTGCAACTTCTATAGGTGCACCATCGAGAGTATCCCGACTGGCTGCATCACTGCCTGGTATGGCAGTTGCACTGCCCTCAACCGTAAGACTCTACAGAGGGTGGTGAAAACTGCTCAGCACATCACCAAGACGGAGCTGCCATCCATGGAGGACCTCTACACCCAGCGGTGTAGGAAGACGGCCGGTAGGATATTAAAGGACCCCCATCACCCCAGCAACAATCTGTTCTGTTTGCTGCCGACGGTACCGCAGCATCCGGACCAAGACCACCAGACTCAGAGACAGTTTTATACCACAGGCTATAAGACTGCTGAACTCCTGAGCTCTGTGAATGTCTACTCACATCTGTTTATAGTACACACATACATATATATATATATATATATATATATATACAGTGGGGCAAAAAAGTATTTAGTCAACCACCAATTGTGCAAGTTCTCCCATTTAAAAAGATGAGAGAGGCCTGTAATTTTTATCATAGGTATACTTCAACTATGAGAGACAGAATGAGAAAAAAAAATCCAGGAAATCACATTGTAGGATTTTTAATGAATTAATTTCAAATTATTGTGGAAAATAAGTATTTGGTCAATAACAAAAGTTCATCTCAATACTTTGTTATATACCCTTTGTTGGCAATGACAGAGGTCAAACGTTTTCTGTAAGTCTTCACAAGGTTTCCACACACTGTTGCTGGTATTTTGGCCCATTCCTCCATGCAGATCTCCTCTAAAGCAGTGATGTTTTGGGGCTGTCACTGGGCATCGCGGACTTTCAACTCCCTCCAAAGATTTTCTATGGGGTTGAGATCTGGAGACTGGCTAGGCCACTCCAGGACCTTGAAATGCTTCTTACGAAGCCACTCCTTCATTGCCCTGGCGGTGTGTTTGGGATCATTGTCATGCTGAAAGACCCAGCCACGCTTCATCTTCAGTGCCCTTGCTGATGGAAGGAGGTTTTCACTCAAAATCTCACGATACATGGCCCCATTCATTCTTTCCTTTACACGGATCAGTCGTCCTGGTCCCTTTGCAGAAAAACAGCCCCAAAGCATGATGTTTCCACCCCCATGCTTCACAGTAGGTATGGTGTTCTTTGGATGCAACTCTGCACTCTTTCTCCTCCAAACACGACGAGTTGAGTTTTTACCAAAAGGTTCTATTTTGGTTTCATCTGACCATATGACATTCTCCCAATCCTCTTCTGGATCATCCAAATGCCCTCTAGCAAACTTCAGACGGGCCTGGACATGTACTGGCTTAAGCAGGGGGACACGTCTGGAACTGCAGGATTTAAGTCCCTGGCGGCGTAGTGTGTTACTGATGGTAGCCTCTGTTACTTTGGTCCCAGCTCTCTGCAGGTCATTCACTAGGTCCCCCTGTGTGGTTCTGGGATTTTTGCTCACCGTTCTTGTGATCATTTTGACCCCACGGGGTGAGATCTTGTGTGGAGCCCCAGATCGAGGGAGATTAGCAGTGGTCTTGTATGTCTTCCATTTTCTAATAATTGCTCCCACAGTTGATTTCTTCACACCAAGCTGCTTACCTATTGCAGATTCAGTTTTGCCAGCCTGGTGCAGGTCTACAATTTTGTCTCTGGTCTCCTTTGACAGCTCTTTGGTCTTGGCCATAGTGGAGTTTGGAGTATGACTGTTTGAGGTTGTGGACAGGTGTCTTTTATACTGATAACGAGTTCAAAAAGGTGCCATTAATACAGGTAACGAGTGGAGGACAGAGGAGCCTCTTAAAGAAGAAGTTACAGGTCTGTGAGAGCCAGAAATCTTGCTTGTTTGTAGGTGACCAAATACTTATTTTACCGAGGAATTTACCAATTAATTCATTAAAAATCCTACAATGTGATTTCCTGGATTTTCTTTTCTCATTCTGTCTCTCATAGTTGAGGTATACCTATGATAAAAATTACAGGCCTCTCTCATCTTTTTAAATGGGAGAACTTGCACAATTGGTGGCTGACTAAATACTTTTTTGCCCCACTGTATATATATATTATACACATCTGCCATACATATCTGTTTATAATACCCATATCTATATATTATACATATCTGCCATATACATCTGTTATACGTATTATACATATCTGTCCATACCTCCTCATTCAACAGTGTAAAGTATTTAAATACTTTCAATGTATTCCACATATGTATATATTTCACATCCTTAAATCTTTATTGTTGTTATTGTAAATATTCTTCTCTCTTTTTGCACTATTTTATTTATCTTATTTGCACCATGTATGTTGAGTTGTTGGAGGAACATGGGATATAAGATTTTCATTGCCAACATATACGTTGTATATGCTGTGCATATGACAAATAAAACCTTGAAACCTTGAAACCTTGAACTCTGCAAATGACAGTTATTCTGAGTGTTAGGGGAAAGCAAAGCGTTTCAAGCTTACCATTTCATTGAACTGGAATAAATTGCTCCAGCAAAGCTACCCTCGGAATAAATGAAGGTTACCTTAAACTGCACTAACACAAACATATAATCAGTGTTGGGGGTAACGAGTTACAAAGTAACGGATTACAGTAACGACATTACTTTTTTTGGTAACGAAGTAAAGTAAGGCATTACACTAAAAATATCGGTAACTACACTACTTTACTAGACTATAGGAACGTGATTTCCTGCGTTACCCAAGCCGTGTTTGCCTATGTGTAAAGTTCTGATCTGTTTAAGTGGTGCGTGCATGCGTGCTGCCTGTGTGTGTGCTGCTTGCATTGGCGCGTTGCCATAGCGATCGATTTGAGTGACGTAGCTGCTGGTGCGACGGAAAGAGGGAAATGAGACGGAGGGGGTTTCGGCCAGTGGCGATATTCTCATTACTTTCAATTTATAGCTCGAAAGGACAAACATATTCGAGTGAAATGCACTCTATGCCCAGGCGACAGGTGTCTTTCAACTGCTGCCAACTCAATGAGCAACCTGTCCAAGCATTTGTCAACCCTGCACGGCAATACAAAACTTGTGGCGAAAGATCCTGCTCTCCCGTAATCTGAAGGAGTCAATCAGCAGCCGACCCCGCCTAAACAGGCAAAGCTTTTTTGTTGGAGCGCAGAAGCAGGTAACACAGCCATTAACAGGCTGGTTGCAGGGTTCATTGTAGAAGACATGCTTACCTAGTAATAAGTAACTAATTACTTTTTTTGAGTAACTACCCCAACACTGCATACAAAAGAGTCACTTGCCAGCAATAATGCAACTAATTTTAGTTTAGTTTTTAAAGTGCCCACTTGTCCACAGGTGAATAAATTAGGACAATAAACCACTTCTTCAGACAGTTAAGGCCTGTTGTGTAACTTAGACTAGACGGGATGTACCCAAAAAGTGAATGTAAGGAGCATTTATGGGTACAAGTTGGGAACCGGCCTACTTTACATATTTCAAGGGTGCTGAATCCAAAAAAACCGGTACCCGAGCGAAATTTTGAGTTTTTGACCTTCTAATTTGCATATCAAAATGGCCGCCAAACTCCCTATCTTGCTCAGTCGTTGGACCATTTTCCCCAAGTTTTTTTGTAAGTAGGCAATCAAAGATGATGAATTAAGTGTCTAGATCTATAGTCTGGGGTCAGAGCAAGGATATAGTGGAGGCTCAGTGCCTTTTTTATGTATATATATATGCAAAATACCAACTTTTAAGGTGAAATTAAGCATTATTTGTGTCATTTTTTAAGGCCGACATAAATATTCAGTCAATATCACTCTTAAATGTTCCCAGTGTATATATGATATGTGATGTATTCCATATTACATAATAACTAAGAAAAACACCATTGCAAGTTGTCTGAGAATTCATTTTTTTATGCAAACAAAGCATAATGCTCTTAATTCAAACATCGAAAAACCCAAGTGAATAGGGAGAAAAAAAAACATGAAACTTCCCTTGAACAGTTCTACAGATCACATCTTGTTTCTGTATATTTTCTTTCATGTTTCTAGCTGAATTGCTTTGCTTTCATCTGTCTTCTGTAAGTTCCATAGGTCACTTGTTTTGGTAAATTGTTTTTATACCTTTCTAGTTTGCTTGTGTGCCATTTGTCTTTGGAATTTCATTTTGATTAGTATTTCTTTCTGCAGTCCTTTTCCAAGTTCTTTGGTTACCCATTGCCTTGGTATGCTTGAGGACTACAACTCCACATTTAAACAAGGACATTGGTCATCACTCTGACATGTACACATTGCAGTGCATAACAGCCCCGATTTTCGGCATTTGCACTGGCGTGTTGTGCATTGTTTTTTACAGGCACACCTGATCATTTCCAGGCAACTTTCAGGTATTGGGTTCTGTGACATAAGAATGGGCTGTAGTCCTGAATCACCATCTTTCCATCCCATGTCCAAGGGTGAAGGAAGCTCAGGTGTGGCATAGTGAGCATTTCTCCAAACCATTGCCTGGTAGTGTACTCTCAGCAGATGGAAGTGGAGCGCATCGCTTGTAGGCGGCATTGCTTCTGGTTTACCTGTCCTGGAGAAAAGTATATGCCTTGCTGCATCAACAGAGTCTGTTTTATGCACATCATATATTCTGCAGACAAAAGCCTCTGAAGATCTTTGAGTCTCCTCCGTGAGATCACCAATTCCGAGGTTGCTGAGCAATTGATGGTGCATTTTCCAGACTTTCCATGATGTACTTTTGGTGTGACTTGCAATGTATGATGTGGTATCACAACCAGTTAGTGCATGAAATGCTACAAGGCTTGGTGCTGAATCCTTTGGCAGTTTGTTAAAAACAGCATCAATTGGTATATATTGTGGCTTCCTTGTGGTACCAGACAACAGCCAGAGTTTTTTACATGCTACGTGTGGGAAATGGGAAACGAGAATCACAAGTACATCAGTGTCTCTAGATGACACGACTACTGTGTCTGACTGGCAGTGCACTGCATGTAATACCAATCGGGTATCTGCCTCTTCGTGTGTGGCTCTCAGATGAGTCAGGTTGGTTGTTGCTTTTGATGACCTAACCTCCGTCTCTTCGTCTCTGAACCCACCAGCAACTACTATCTCTTTATCATCCGGTGCCTGAGCACATAGTTCTTCAGAGAGTAGATTGGCAAGATCAGCTTTGTTGTCAGGGAGGGACAGGAAATTGGTCCAGTTTTTTGGAAGAGGCACATCACGACCCTCAACAAGTCGTCTGATTGGTTGAGCTGCTTTTGTGCGTCGTGTCCTGGTAGCACCCTTGATGGTCTCTTCTCTGTATCTGTCAAACACAACGTCTATCCTTTTATAGTAACATCCTGCTTTCAACACTGCTCTGACAAATGTGTCGGCCAGATCCCCAAATGTTACTGCTTTGTCTGGCTTTCCAAGGGCAACCACAAGTGCCTGTCCATCTATGATGAGACAAGATGACATGTCGGGAAGTTCAATAGCCTCAGGACAGACTATGTCTTCAGTTAACTTATTTACTAATACAGACTTGTTTCCAGTGCGAAGTGTCCCATTCATTTCAGCAAGGGATATGGGAACTGGCAGAAGCTCGTGTTTTAGGACAGCTGGTAAGTCAACTGGACGACCTGCCTCATAGGCCGTAACAAGGCGTTTGAGAATGTTTCTCTTAAAGACAATAAAAGTCACAGCTTACACTCCCAATGCTTCAGACATGTGAAAGCCTCCTTTTGAATGGCTCCATCCCAGCTGTAGATTGGAAAATGAAGAAATGTTACATAGGGCTGGGACGATATGCTTTTCTCCCGATTCGATTCTTCTACGATTTTTTTGGATGGCGATTCGATTTAAATTACGATTCTACGATATTGCCGATTCTCTCGATTTTTAGTCTGCATTTTTAACATTTATCTGCACACAAATACTGTAGGAGCCAAATTAACATACTCCATTATAAAGTGAACTTAAACCCTTTTCAAAACCTGTACTCTCTGTATGTAAAAAAGGCGAACAAATGCACATTGCACAATAAAGAAGAAAAAGATCTATTTAAAAATCGTCAAAAAAGATATCGTGATGTATATGTGAATCGATTTTTTCTCCCACCCCTAATGTTACATGAATGTTTCATAACTGGTATGGCCCTTTGAGGATATACCACCTCTGTTGACACGTGTATTTTTGATAATTCCTCCCCCCAAATCTAGCCCTGTCACAGCAGTCACTCCCCAGCATCCATTGCCCTATGATAGCTTGTTAGCTAGCTAGCTAGCTAGAAAGTAGGGGGATTTATGCTGCCACAGGGCTATGTTTGGGTTGGAATTATAAGAAATAAACTTGTATCAACAGAGGTGGTCATCTTTAGGGCACAACTGGAAGAAAAAAAAACTAGCTAGCTGTTTTTTTCCCCTCCAAAACTGTTAGCTAACTGTTAGCTAGTTTTCTCCCAGTTGCTAGCCATCTCAATATCATTGAAATACACAATTTTGACCCACTATGGTTGAAAAAGTATCATTTTGGATAAATAGGGTTAACAAGCTCAATCAATAACTAAGGAATATTGACATTTTTTGTCTAAAAAAATCAAAAAGCAGGAAACTTACCAAAGCGTGTGAAACTGTTACGATCCTCTTTGCTGTTAATTCACCTCAGGCAAAGGGTCCTCAGCGATGGGACTGACCATGCTATGTACTGATCTAAATATTCAACTTGGTACGTTTCATGGTGGTCTCTTTTTGAATATTTTTCCCTATTCACCTGGGTTTTTCCCGTCTTAGAATTTAGAGAACAAATGCTTAATTTGCAAAAAAAAACAAAAAAAAAAAACATGAAATCTCAGACAACTTGCAATGGATTTTTTTCTTTGTTATCATATAATATGGTGTACATCATATGTCATATCAACAGGGAAAATTTCAGAGTAACTTTTATTTAATATTTATGTCGGCCTTAAAAAATGACACAAATAATGCTTAATTTCACCTTAAAAGTTGGTATTTTGCATATATATATACATAAAAAAGGCACTGAGCCTCCACTATATCCTTGTTTGACCCTTGACTATCGATCTAGAAACTTAATTTCCTCATCTTGATTGCCTACTTACAAAAAAAACTAGGAGGAAATGGTCCAATAACTGTGCAAGATGGGCAATTTGGCGGCCATTTTAATATGCAAATTAGAAGGTCAAAACCTCAAAATTTCACCCGGGTACCGGTTTTTTTTGGACTCAGCACCCTTGAAATATGTAAGGTAGGCCGGTTCCCGACTTGTACCCATAAATGCTCCTTACTTCTTATAAAAGGCCTTTTTTCTGAAATCCGTCTAGACTAACTCATCAACATCTGACTTGTACAGTCAGTAGTTAAAGAGGGTTCGATACAGTGGTAGAGCAGTGCTAAAAAAAAGGACATTATTTCTTTCCTGTTATCTTTTTAAACATACAGTTGTCAACCCACATGAAAGACACTTAAAGCTCATTCATTGTTTAAACATGAGCTTAAACTTAAATTTCTCCTTTTGAAATGCATGTTGAGCACATCATACTTTAAGTTTTTATTTCCAAAAGGCGGAGGAGGTTTCTGTTGATCATCAGTTTGTAATATTCACACAGGTGTCATGTTTCGGCAGGTTTAAGTGAAGCAGCACAGGAATTGGAGAGATTGAAGTGATACAAGGAAAACACCTTTTTAATGGTTTTGTCATGCTAAAGTAGTTTTTCTCTGTTAAACATTACCTTACAAACTAGCGGCGTTCTACTTGATTTTTCTGTAACTTATATATCCTATAATTTGTACCTGTTGAGTTTGAAAGTGAACATGATATGCCTGTCTTAGACTCTTACACTCTTGACCCTCTTTCATGACTGAGGGAAAAGGGTAAATAAGCTTTTTGGAGTTTTAGATTGTTGTCAGTAACAACCAAAACTACTGGTACTAAAAAGACCTTTGTTTTCTTCGAAACACAATTCAGTTTTAAAGTTTCAGAACCAAAATACATTATCATAAAGACAGATTATTAATGAGCACACCAGTCTTAGGAATTATTGTTTTACCCTGAAACCAGAGTACACCCCTCACTCACTGTCAGGCATGTTGTCCGGTGGGTTTGTATTTCAGCTGCAAAATAGTAAAGCTGTTCTGTACTTTAGAAACCTCAAAACCAAACATTCTTCATTGCAAGTGTTAATTATATAGCCTAAAACAACAATACTTTTTTTAATTTTATTTATGAATCTGCCACAAGAACTACAGGTAGTGGTCATTTCACAACAAAGGCAAGCTGTAAACAAACCTGACTAACTGGATCCCTTCTCTGAAAGGAATGTCAGTATTTTAGAGGTGGGCTGTCTCAGTATTTCTAGAGAACAATAGTGTTGACACAGCTGTAATAAACTGAGCAGTGATTGGTCAGCTGTCGGATCTACAGTCAGGTTGGTTACTGCAGTAGGTGTGGCACAGTGAGGGTGGGACGCTGATACAGAACTGATTACAGGAGGTTGTAAAATAAAGACTCCACTTCATTCTTACCTTTCTACAGCTGCCACTATATCCTGTTACAGGTAAGGAAAATAACATTATAAGAAAAATGTTCTTTTCTTATAAGAAAAAAGATTACATTCCTTAGAACTCTGACTCAGTATCTCACCTGCCGTTTGCTTCCTGTGAAAATGTGGTTCCTAAACTGACCTACTACATGTGGTCTTTGCATAGATAGTAGTAGTTGTAACATGTTACATCAGAATTCTGATATGTTACCCAATTTGTGATTGTGTTTTATTCTTCCTGTAAGCTGTTTGTGAAGGCTTGTCAGTTATTTTATACCAGTACAGAATTATTTGTTCAGTTTTGTTTGAATAAGTCATGAATAAATTGTCATAAAGAGATTCAGTGAAAAAAAAAAAAAATCAAACTCAGAATGTGGTTATTTCAATTGTACACCTCCTTCTATCGACACCATCACATTGGATGCCTTTTACACTTTGTCCATGTGTGTGTAACTGTCTGCATATTTCTGTATTTGTACTGAATGGACCAACTTACTCACATTCTTTCTTGCAGTTAAAACACAGCCATGGACCCCGAGTATTTCCAATGTTATGTAAGTAGACTTGTTCTTCCTTTATCTTTTTCTGCCTTTGCATTTAGACTCTGTTTGCCAAGATGCCTCTTTTCCAGATGATGAAATCAGCTGTCCACACTTCTCTGATTATCTGCATACTTTTTAACGTTATCTACAAAAGTCACTATGCACATAACATGTTTATTGGAATGCTGGAATGAGTTCATCATGTTTTTGGCTAGGTAATAATGTAAAATGTTATGAAATAATGAATAAATTAAAATGCAATCTTTCATTGTGTTTCCTGTAGCACTTCTGCTGTCAACCCTAACACCACCCTCATTCACCCCCACACACCTGCACTCCTCAGAGCAGGACTATAGAATATTTGAAATTCTGCTCAGCAGAAGATGAGTAAAGATACAAGACTTGTCTTTGCTCATCTTCTGCTGACACCTACATAGCTTCCTGTCACACATTCCACTTTGTTTCCTGATGACCTCCTATTAAACTACAACAGCGAACCAGACAGAATCAATATCCAACGTCAGGATTTGTGCTCAATCTTTCTTTTCATTGATCATTGCATTTATTCCCTTAATTTAAGTTTCAATTTCTACTATCCCTACCATACAGGATATGTGCTGGGGCACCCTTGGAACGGTGCGACCCTTCTCCAATTTCCACTCTGACGTGGATGCCATGGAGATCCAGAAATCGTTGGAAAAGAAAGGTACGGTATTGATTTGAACAATTGCTCTGAATTGGTTGATCATAAAAGCTGTAAGCAATTCTACTTTTCTTTTGCCTCATATAATGCCTCTCCCCATCATTAAATATTAGTATCCATACATGTTGTTCCTTCCTCAGATGCAGGGACTCTGGTCAGAATCCTGACCAATCGGACCAACGCTCAGAGACAAGAGATTGCCAAGGCCTTTGAGGAATTGACACAAAAGGTAAGGAAACAAAGAGCCTGACAACACATAGAATAAGAAATGTAACAAGACAAAATAGGCTAAAGAAACACGTTCAGAACAATTCAAAACATACTTTTGTTGTTTTAATTTTCAAATCCACAGCAGCCTCCCAAAGTGAAATATCCACAAAAATGTGTGTTATGCAATACAAAAAAAATAGAGAGTTGCAATGACTGTTTGTTGCAAATGTGTGTGTTTGCCCATCTGTCACTTCCGAGTGTGTGCTGTACAAACATGACGTAAACTGGTTTTAAAGGATTGGAACTCACCCTTGTTTACAGAAGGAGTGGTATAAAGTCATGTCAGATGATGTTAGAGGATGAATATGATGCTGGAGTGTCAATGTTTATCTACTAACAACATTGTTACAACATTTTAAGATAATAAAACTTGACTATTTTATTATATATATATACAGCTCCGGAATAAATTAAGAGACCACTTCAGCATTATCATTTTCTCTTGTTTTATTATTTATAGGTATGTCTTTGAGTTAAATGATTTTTTATTTTATTTAATGGGGCGAAGCCTGCGAGTTAGTTCAGGCAGTCAACTCGAGTACCAATGATACATTCGCACATAACGCCCCTCGTCACTCTTGCAACCAACCAAACATAGCCTCCTAATCCGGCGCTCTATTTAAGCTGTTGGATCCGCCTACCTCTGCCTCGCTAATGCTGCTGCTGCTGCTGCTACTACTACTGCTATTTCCATGCTGCTAATGTGTTCACCTCGCTGCTGCTGCTGCGTTCACATTGGTGATGCTTGCCTGCCCCACCACCACCCCTGCTTCCTCCCCAACTTCCATCTGTAGGCTCGGGGGTTAGTTATCTGATCATCACTCAATGTTCTAGGTTAATATGTGGAGTGATGAGGCCCGAGCGTAGACGCCAAACTCAAACTATATACTGTTTCTAATAAACATATTAATGAAAACACGTGAGATGTCTGACTGAATTGTATTCCATAAACTACTGAGAGTTTTTCTCTGTGTTGGAATTCAACAGACACTGAAATGGCTGCCATACATGTAGAGATAAAGATTTAAGAACAATTTGGAGTGGTCTCTTAATTTTTCCGGAGCTGTATACGTATATATGTATATGTTTTATTCTACTTTAAAGTTCTTTACTAGAGTTTGGCAACCAACATTTTACTTTTAATTTAATTTTATCCAATGATTAAGTGTTGACAACTTTACAGATTCGCTTTATTAATGCAACATGTAAAATTCAAAACTCACACATTAATTATAGCCCAGAAATGTATTATACAGTTTTATTCTAATACTGGTGTACTTCTACTTAAGTAAGATTTCAAATGAAGGACATCCCTTTAAAAGTCTTACGATAGCATAGCAAGACCTACAGAAACCTATAGTTATTTTCGTCTGAGCTGATAGATTGATATTCATAAGAAGAAGTGTCTAAGAAATGAGAAAGCATGTGTGTTGACTGTGACTCTGTCTCAGGACCTCGCAGCGGCTTTGAAGAAGGCTCTGTCTGGAGAGCTTGAGGATCTCCTGCTGGAGCTGCTGATGCCTCCTCTGCAGTACGAGGCCTATTGCCTGCAACAGGCCATGGTGGTGAGTGGCTTTCTTTGGTGTGTGTTAACATATTTTTCCTGCCTGTCATATCCCAGGGTAAAATAATAGCATGGTGGTGGTATGTATGCAGGGTATAGGAACAGATGAGGAAACACTACTGGAGATCCTCTGTACACGATCTGGGATGGTGCTTCAAGAAATCAGTGCTGCATACAAAGAAAGTAAGTCACAGGTCTTTCAAAGTTTTTCCCTTAAAGTTGTTGGTTGATTATCATGGACATTTAAACCCTTATCCCTATTCCTATAATATCTGGTTGCCTGGTATCTGTGACATTGTTTGTTTTCGCTCCCTATTTAGTTTATAAGAAGGACCTGGATAAGGAACTGAAAGGAGAATCCAGTGGAGACTTTGCCAAGCTTCTTATGGCTTTGTTGAATGTAATCCTATTTTTATTTTTATTTTACCATTCATTTTTTCGTAAAACCTTCATTGGGATACTTTTCTTTGTTTGAGCTGGGGTTGTTTTCGATACCTATCCATAGTCAGTAGATGGCATTCTGCACACCCCTAGTTTAGAGAAACACAGGAGTTTTCGCAAGGAAGCTAAGCAATGTACTGCTGTGGACCTGCACCAAAACATATTTCATACACTTAAAAGAAAGTCCCATCCAAAAAATCCTTATGAGTCTAAGTTAACGCTATATTGAGTATATTTGAACAGTATTACCCTCCCGTCAGACAGGGACCAGAAGCTGTTATATTCATCTATGCTCTCTTTAAAACCTCCAGACCATCCGGTAGATTGCACTATGAGACTTTGCTTATAGTCTAGATTTGGCAAAGTACAAAACTACATACAACAAAGTACTTTTGATACAGCAGTAATCTCCTACTTTTTGTTTTTGATGAAGTCTGGTCATTTGAGTGAAAGCATTGATAATGGTTTCAGTTCTCTTTTGGGACATAGGCTGCTGTATCACGCCATGGTACAGTAAATTGGGGAAAGCCTTCTAAATATACGTAGCTAACACTGATATGGATTTCTTTGTGGGCCATTCATTTGAGGTGGCTAAAGTAAATCTTGCTCTCCCTCCCGTTAACATCATTGCAATATTGCTTTGCTTTCATGTTTTATTTCCTGTGTGTTTCTCCAAATTTGGGCTGTGTCAACCATCTTCTACTGTAGGTAATATGCAGTCTCTGGATAAATACCTCATACAACTGTACAACCCCCAGTCAAAAAATCCCAACTGTCCCTTTGATACTAGTTGTGACAGTCACCAAGGCTTCAGTAGTGGGCGTTGATCCCCCACCTTTTATATCATTTTAATGATGAATCTTGGGTATGAAATATTAGTGGTTTTACAGAAGGAATGATATCTGTGACAGGTTCTTCTGCAGGAAAGTGTGCACTTTGTGTGGGATCATTTAAGATATTACCCTTATAAAGAAGTTAAAGATGTGCTCTCACTTCTCTCCCAACAGAAAGAAGAGCTTGCTGGAGGGGTTCAAAGAGATATTGAGGTAATTTTTCCCATGATATTTTTATATACAAATATTTGAGTCTATCTTTACTATGATAGCTAGTAGCAATTATAACTTTACTGAACCTGAGATTAGGGAGTGAACATCTCAGTCATCTAAATCAAGTTATCCAGATCATCACTAATTTTGGTCAGGACCAAAACCACTAACCTACTGTGTTAAAGATTACATTCCTTAGAACTCTGACTCAGTATCACACCTGCCGTTTGCTTCCTGTGAAAATGTGGTTCCTAAACTGACATATAACATGTGGTCTTTGAATAGATAGTAGTAGTTGTAACATGTTACATCAGAATTCTGATATGTTACCCAATTTGTGATTGTGTTTTATTCCTCCAGGCTCTCTCAGCCACACTGAATGGGAAAAAAGCAGATGCAGGACCATGGATTGACATACTAACCTCTCGAGACGCAGACCATCTTAATAAAGGTGAGGCTGTAGAATACATATATCTAACCTATAGTGTGACTTTCTTGTTCATTTGTTTCTGTATGTAAGAAACTGTTGAGTCCATTCCCCTGACCTTGTATGTGACTGACAGTGCTGATGGGGCTGGAGCTGGATATTGGGCAGATGGTGGATCAAGCCCTGGAGAAAAAGTTTTCAGGAGACATTCGACTGGGTTTGAAAGTTTTGGGTAAATATAGTTTGAGATACTCTCTGGGTATTTAGTGCTGACTATGATGTCTATGCTGATTTCTCACATTTTTTTTATATCTGTGTTATTACAGTAGAATGCATTCAAAGCCCTGAAGGCTACCTCGCCAAGAGACTAGCTACCTCCAAGGTAAAATGCCCTCATAATGAATTGTCTCTTTTGTAAGTGACTAATCATTGCCCTTTTTATTGCACACACTGAATGAATCATTCTGTCATTTCTTTATATAATATTAATACTGTTTATGATATCATTTTTTTAAAGCCATTTATATACTCGTAAAAACAAAGAATGGTAATGTTTTCTTGTATGCAATATAGTACACGGGTTTGTTAGTTCCCAACCACTTTTTATGTTTTAATTTCTGAAAAACACTTCATTTATGAATTACGTTGTATATATGAAAGTTAATTTTTGCCTCAGATCAAGTCAAACGATCACTCCCATTGAAGGCAGACCTTTTATTCACTTTTATACAATAAAAAAAAATCCTTTCAAATCTAATATTATTAAAACGCACAAAAGGTTCACACAGAAAACATTTCCATCTTGCAGACACCAATATTGCAGAGGATAATGGTGTCTCACTCTGAGGAAAATCTGCTGTGTATCAGAGCAGCCTACCTCAAGTTAACAGGCACGTCCCTCTACACCGCTCTACAGGTGGGTCCCACACACTACACTGTATTACACATTATAATACAAGACCTGAATACTTGACATGATAATGTTCTCAAGTTATACATTTCAGTCAGAACAGTGACATTTTGAAATGTAGGTCAAGTTTTTGTGTTATTAAATGAAAAGAATAGTCATGTCTTACATGTGTGATGTTTCTCCAACAGAAACAGTTCAAAGGAGATCATCTACAGGCTCTGCTGGCCATCTGTCGATCTGAAGATTAAACACAAGCTACTACATTTTTTAGAATGTCATTTACATAGTTGTTTTTCCCCCTGAATCAGTACAAGGCAATGTAAAAATAAACGTAATGTAAAGAAGACTTTATTGAATCTCATTTAATTGCACGCTTTGCTTATGCTTTTTAAATGGTGTATACATGTTATTCTTTTTATGTTTGGTTATTTGCTTTTATTACTTTGTACTGTATATCTGCCTCAATACCTCTTTTCACCCTGAATGTTTTATCAACATATAAAAATGTGTTCAAAAAGTCACAATGGCACCCATTTTTCTCTTTTTTGTTAATGTTATAAATTTAGAATTAATGTTTAGTACAGCAAATTAATACATTTGGTAATACAGACCCAGTAATATATTTACTTTGCTTACTCTGTCTAATATTATTCTCATGCTTGTCATCAGACTAAACATTTCAATAGGGAGTTCCTAATCATAGACTAAACACACCTTGACAAATAGCCTCCAATGATTTTCTTAGTTAAGGCCACATATAGTTTAGATCCATTATATTAAATGTTAATTGTTAACCTGCTTGGTCATTCAGTGGAGCAGCATTCATTACAACTCACCTTTATACACTTAGAAACAAGGAACAAGAATCTTAACATCCCTCAGGTGAGATTTGTGTAGAGCAACAATGGCACAACAGAAAACAGCAGAGAGGCTTCGACGTCGGAGCCTCCACTGCCTGTGTTGGTGGTGGTTTGTGTTGTTGAAGTCTTTGTTGTGATTGCTCTGGTGGTTGGAGAGGAACTTGTTCTCGTGTTGGTAGGGTTGATTGTAGCAGTCACAGAAATGTTAGGGGTAACAGTAACAGGAGAATTTGTTGAGGAGTTGGTTGGATTCGTTGGCATAGAGGTATTCCAACCACTAGTCGTAGAACTTGGGGCAACAGTTGTAAAAGTGGTTGAGGATTTGGTTGTAGTTGTTGGTGTTACGGTGGTCCCACCACTAGTCGTAGAACTTGGGGCAACAGTTGTAGAAGTGGTTGAGAAGTTGGTTGTAGTTGTTGGCGTAGCTGTGGTCCCACCACTAGTCGTAGAACTTGGGGCAACAGTTGTAGAAGTGGTTGAGGATTTGGTTGTAGTTGTTGGTGTTACGGTGGTCCAACCACTAGTCGTAGAACTTGGGGCAACAGTTGTAGAAGTGGTTGAGAAGTTGGTTGTAGTTGTTGGCGTAGCTGTGGTCCCACCACTAGTCGTAGAACTTGGGGCAACAGTTGTAGAAGTGGTTGAGGATTTGGTTGTAGTTGTTGGTGTTACGGTGGTCCCACCACTAGTCGTAGAAATTGGGGCAACAGTTGTAGAAGTGGTTGAGAAGTTGGTTGTAGCTGTTGGCGTAGCTGTGGTCCCACCACTAGTCGTAGAACTTGGGGCAACAGTTGTAAAAGTGGTTGAGAAGTTGGTTGTATTTGTTGGCGTAGCGGTGGTAGTGTTTCCGTTAGAGAAAACTTCAGCCTGATTTGAAATATAGTGGAGAAAAATAAAATGAATAATAACATTCAATCAGTTCATTGTGTAGCAACGATGCTTTCATACTTGCTTTTTACTGTTTCTAAACGAGTTTTTTTGTCCTGTTATTAACAGACATTAGCTCTCTTTTCATTATAAGATTTTTGCGTACATTTATCTGATACCATCACCACTCAAAACATGCCAAAAAGAATAAAACTTAAAGACCTGCTTTTTCTCGGAAACTCCTAATGATCAATCAATTACAATAATTATCTTGTAAGCTATTACAGCTAAAAATACATTATAGAAAATGTTTAATGGCTAGTCAAGATCTATTAAGTTATATCTTGATTGAATGTATGTTTTATTTGTTGGTTATATCTTTTAATTCATAATGCAAGTGCAAAACATATACATATGTATATATATATATATATATGTACATGTATATATACATATACATATATATATATATATAATTACAGCCATATTGAAGTATGTTGACATCAAAAATGTTACCTTTAACAATGTCAGCAGAGCCAGAAAGCAAAATATCTTCATGGTGAAGAGTGGAGAGGAGGCAAAGATGTATCAGAAATGTTGCTGAAAATGTCCTGATCCAAGGACGGCAGGCTGAAGGGTTTATAGTGCAGTGAAGTTACCCACTGTAATCTGGTGTACTTCTGCTCAGCTGACCCTTTATACAACAGCATCACAGATCAGGAGGGGTAGGTGTGAATTTATGAAATACACCATTATCCAAGAAGTTGGCTTAGGAGGTGTGTGTGTGTGTGTGTGTGTGTGTGTGTGTGTGTGTGTGTGTGTGTGTGTGTGTGTGTGTGTGTGTGTGTGTGTGTGTGTGTGTGTGTGTGTGTGTGTGTGTGTGTGTGTGTGTGTGTGTGTGTGTGCGTGCATGCGTGTGTGTTTAGTATCACTTTTATATATACTTCCTTATGTACCTTTATGTATTAGACATTTATTGTTGCAGTTGAAATCAATTGATAGATAGAGATAACTAGTCATAGAATATTTTTTGAATTTTTCCTTCCTCATCCTGCTGTATAATTGACTAACTGACCAACAAACAGGTTACAATATTATTTCCTCATGCGTGACAGCTTAGGTTGCAGGATAAGGTCATTGTCAAGTTTAAATATCTCATGTTTCCGGCCCAAAATCTGCTCTCCGAGAGACTGAAATCAGTACTCGATAGCTTTCATGTCGTTTCATGCTATTGCCCAAAGACAGTACCAATATTCTCTGTACATCACATACAATGCCGACAGACTTGTTCTGGTATCATCTCGCCAACTCTTTCAAATGTGTGAAAGTATTTGCGAAAGCCACAACTCCTTCGCATTTTGGACAAAATCATTTGAGCCTGCAGAGGGAGACAGTGACAGTTAGTTGTTTTTATCAGTTTTTCTCTTTTTATTTATGTTTCTAACTATCTACAGTACATAAATCACACTTCTTTTACATGTTTGCAGCAGACATGCATTGCTAATGATAACATACAGTAAATCAAACCATCTGGAGCCTCCATTGGGAGTAGTCCGGTAGCATGAACCACACTTGAATGAATGAATGAATGACATAGTGAAACAATCTTTGTCACTGCACATGCGATCTAGATTCAACCTGCGTTGCTTCTATCGTGAACTTCAGGGCATTTTACCAAACAATGTGTGGTATTGATATTTGAATATGCCACTGAATATAACAAAGTGTGAATTGGATTTAGGATACGCCACCCTTGAATGCAGATCAAGCAGCTATCATCCTTAAAATCAAATGAACATGTTTGGACTTATTATGATTCATGATTTATTATACTTCATATCGGCTCTTTCTATCACATATGAGTGCAAAATCTAAACCACAGTCTGTCAAAGTTTACATCTGTTTGTTAATTTATAAGCTGGCTATGTGACTTTGATTTGCTAACCATTTCCTAACCTCATTTTCCACCATCTTTTTAAACACACACAACTTAAATCATATATCCTCTGTAGCACATTTTCTAAAATAAGATCAGATTTGCAATGATTTTTCTGCAGTATTGTAGACTAAGACTCCCTCCAGCTCTGAGCCTCACGAAGGAGCTCATTGCTAAAGAGTGTGAAGAAGAAATGATGCGAACATCAGACTGACAGACGTGAAGAGGTTCTGTCCGTTCCTTGTAGTCTTGCCAACCAGAGAGGGTATTGTGGACATGGTGTTGTCGTTGTTGTTGTTGCCGTTGCTGTCAATGTTGTTAGTGGTGCTGTTTTGGAATGACTGGGTTGAATTGGAGGTGTTTTTGAATGACTGGGTTGAATTGGAGGGTTTTTTTACTGCCATTGTTTCCGTATTCTTCCCAGACTTCCCATTTAAGCGTGAGTTAAGGATAGAGAAGGAGACAAAGATTTAAGATATAACAGGGCAGTCAATATTAAGTAGCCTAATATGTCTATTATAAATGTTGTTTCAAATTGATTCAAATGACACAATTGCATTGATAATGAGGAACACAGGTGGAGAGTATTGAACCGTTTTTTTGACATTTCACTTTGATAAACAAGTTGTGGAGTGAATTTGTTTTATTTATTCTCTTTTTGTAGAAATTGTGCTGTTTCATCTTTCAACTGAAAATAAGTTTCCTCTTTTACATGTAATTTTTTCCAGGCTCATCTTCTACCCTCTATCTATGCTTTACAGGCAGTGAAAAGTATTTTTACCTCTGTGCAGATGAATCCCAGCAGAGTCAGTGAAAACAGCCCAAGGACGAGGTACTTCATGTTGGATAAGGGATGGTTTCCTCTCAAGGACAAAAAGACAGCTGGAGATATCTTTTGAAAGCCTTGCTGTTGTTTTAACAGTTAGTATAATGTTTATCTTTTCCTTTCCTTTCAAGGCCAGGGCCGGTCATACACTTGTGTATCCTTGCTGAGAGCTTTGTAAGAAGTGTTTTACCAGAGAGTAGCCTTTTATAAGGTATTCAGATTTCACCTGATGCCTTTTTCCCTCCAGGATGCTTTCCCTTAGTCTCCACCCCAGCTATCGACAACAAATGCAAAACCTCACACTGAGCCAGTTGAAAAGGACAAAGATATTGATGTAAGACATATCTTGTCACTTTCTTTATCTAAATACCCGCAGTGATTTGTATCTTTTCATATCGTTTTTTTTTTTTTTTTTAATACATTTATCAGTAGAATCAATCTAGAAGTGAGCAAATCACAGACCAAAAGGCTACAGGCACTTGAAGATAATATCTATAAAAGCCTCACCTTGAATGAAGAGTAATATATACCAAATTCTTTATTTAAATTGCTCAGGAAAACATTTGTTACTTTATTAAGTTCAATGATAAACATATAATATCAGACCTTGGTAATGTGCAAATTCATACATTTCCTGCATTTAAACAACAATCTTGGTATGCAATCAATCAATTTTACCTTCACTAACCTGAGCCACAGTGTAAGTCATCCTCATACTTTAACAGACATCAGTTTGCAAAAATCTTCAGATAAACTGAAATGCAGTCTTTCAATGACCCAAAAACAGAGTTATAAGAAAACAAAAACAGCCATTTACATGTAGCACAAGACGAGCAGCCTGCATTGTGATGTTGTTTGAACACAATTGGTTATGGTCTTAATATTAAAAGCAAGATGCAAATACAGTGGCAGCTGGGACAGTACCATGTTTAGTTTTATTGACCAGTGCTCCCCAAAAAACTCCCATCATGTTCATACCAGATGCTAATATAAAAAAGAATTTTAATCAAAAATAGCAAACATGAACACAAGATTTGGCAATTTTAGCAACATATCTGAAGCGTCGAGTTATACACCAATTATTGACATTGTGTGGAACATTCTTGATCAAAAGTGGGAAAAGGCACAGTGTAAACAGAGCACTGAACAGCATTATTATGAAACATAAATGGCAATCACACAAAGACCCAATAAAATGAGTTGAAATGAAATGATGAAATGATGAATCTGTGATTTGTTTTACATTTTTAGTGCAATGCAAACACTATCAGAATGGTCACCAGTACATGGCTGCAGGGCCCGAACAAAGAGGCTGATGTCACAGCTGAACTGTGATGATGGCAAGTGTGAGCCGGTGGCATGGCTGTAGAGGAATTTATGGGCTGCCGTGATGAAGTGGTGGGGGTGGTAGTGCTGGAGTGGTTGAAAGCTGGGGTGATAGCTGTTGACAAGTTGTTGGAGAGAACAAGACCAGAGGTGTGACCAGGCAGTGTGGTGGTGTTGTCGCCGGTCACTGTTGTATTAGTGCAGGAGGTACAAGGTGTTATAAGTTGCTGCTATCAAAAGAAAACAACAGTTAGCATTGCATAATACATAGATATGATAAATCCAGAGTCACTTTATATTTTATAATACGGGGGGGGGGGGGGGGGGGGGGGGGGGGGGGGGGACATGTCATGAGTTTAAGGGAAGATGTTTAGTACAAAAGGTACAAGTTAAAAACTTATCTCATAAAAAGAATGGTATTAAGGGTAACTGGAAATCGGTTATAGTTCGAGCATGTGACTTCCTCTAAAACCACAAATTGTCTTTACTTAGGCTAATGTGTGGTAACCTGTCCTGACTAAAAGCTGTCTAAAATCGCACAACCGTGACATTGATATGGAACTACACATTCAATTCTTCCGCAAATGTTAAGCTGTTCCAGTAAACTACATGCTTGTGTTGACTTTTTGATGAGCCCTAAAATACATTAAATTCCTCCATTGCACAAGGGTAGAGGCAAAAGTCTGTGCAAATAAAATCTGAACATATGGTAGATATGGTAAACAGGTAATTTGGGTGAATTAACAACTTAAAAAATTGTTTCCAGAAGCAGACAATACAAAAAAGGCATGACAATCTTCTAATAACAGTACCAAAAAGACTGCATTGTAACAGCACTTATCACTTGACTTATCTTTCCCCTATTAACAATGACTTCTGCTATTCTTTCCGGCCTGTGTTTTACTTTCAGCCGATGACATACATGCAGCTTCAGCACTGTGTCTCTGTGTCAACGACAAATGATTCTGCACTGTGGAAAGGTCAAGAACCTGCCCCAGGTGGCTGCAAGAGGAGATTAACCACAATTTGCATGTGCTATGGTTTGAATAGCCCTGCAGTACATCTCTGCCATTCACTGCACATAGTATATCTGCATCTGTGTCTTGGTTGTTTTTCCTCCCCGTAGCCTAGACCTATGCTTTATTTTTCCCAATATGCAGTTAATCTATAACTCCAGTGGCTGACTCCAAAAAGCTCCCTCTGGCATAAAAAAAGGATTAATGAGGTTGGCAAAGTAATGTAGGTTTATTTATTCAGTTTCACTGACATATAGCAGTGGAGGATTTATACATTCCTTGGTCATAATTACGTAGATGAGGAACATTTGAAATTTAACACTAAAAGTCAAGGCTGAGTTCTCAGAGGAATTTGTACAAAAGGTTAATCAAAGTCAATGATTAACCCTCATAACCTTTGCACTTTTTAAAGATGAATTAGAGACATGAAATAAGTCAAGAGCCAAATCAACTGAACCGGATAATTTGCCTGAGAAATATATTTTGCACAAGTTAAATATAGAATCCTGGAGAAAAAAAAAGTTTGTCTTTTTGTACAAAAAATAAATCAATTTCAGTGTTTCCATTTACCTCCATTTGCGTAGACTTCGAGATGGATTTACATGTTGCATTCACCTCTGGCTAATTTGACTGATCACACAAAAAAAGGGTCTGCTGTGCGGTGTTCTTGACATCCCCATGAATTCCCTTTCCAAACAGTGTCAACAATCTGAGGCAGAACTGTTAGGCCATCCCTGCCTATCACAGCCGTCTGTAAGTGGACACAAAATCAGTTCCATCAAAGAGTCCCTTACCTGAATGCAGCACTGCAACATGGAGCTCAAACAGGCGGAGAGGACCAGCATCTTTGTGTTCTCCATCTCGGCCTTCAGGTGTGTTTTACAGTCCCCCCCCTTTTATCTGTCCTTTTATACCTACCAGCTTTCCATAGCTGATGCTGATAACAGTAAGTCGTCATAGAGAGAGAAACTATTATGAACTTGACTCTGAAGCTTTTCCATTTTGCCTTGCAGTTTTAAAACTGAACGAGGTAAAGTGAAATGCTGTAGGGCATGAGAATAAATCTTACAATGAATTTGATCAAAGCAGATATTCAAAATTACTATAGATGGATTTACATTTTGTTTTTAAAGCTGGGGCATATAACTATTAAAACATGTCCAACCCTTAACACTATGTATTTATCCCAGCTTAGGTCGTTTTTTCATATAGTTATAAAGGTTTGCCCTTAAGAGTTACGTGTATCCTTTGTGCCACACGGTTGAAATAAAGAAAACATTTTAAAAACTCACATTTCAAAGGCAACAAACTCAAAAAGAATGACTTTACCACATTACCTTATGTTAACATTTGTCGGGCTTGAATTGGTCCTACCTCATGTTTTATATTCTGTTTCATTTTGTTTTCAAGTCCCTAAACCTTCTGTTTGTTTCAATACCGCTGCTCGTATAGCAATTGTTTGCAATGTTGTTAATGATAAGCTAATAATATTCAACCGACTCGTTAATCGTTAATATACTATTAGTAATACAAACCATTTTCTTGTGTCGAGCAGTAAGTAAAAGTCCTGCATTCATAATGTTACTCAAGTAAAAGTACAAACGTTTTGGCATCAAAATACACTTAAAGTACCATAAGTAAAAGTAGTCATTCTGCAGATTGACCCATTTCAGAATAATATGCATATGAGATGTTTTGATTGTAATTATTGATGCATTAAAGTGTTAGCAAAGCTGGTTTTAATGACTTTGTGTAGGATAGCTTGTGAATTTACTCCAGATGTAACTAAAGTATTATACATCTGCAAAGAAACTATATGTATTAAATAAATGTAGTGGAGTAGAAGTACACAATTAACCTCTAAATTGTAGTGGGGTAAAAGTACAATTAAGCATATAATGGAAAAGTACAAGTATCTCAAAATTGTACTTAAGTAATGTACTTGAGTAAATGTACTTAGTTACTTCCCACCCCTGGAAATTAATCATTGTTCATACATTTGAATTTAAACCTGCTTGCCTAAAATAATTCAGATAAAAATGTGTTGAATAAGGCATGTCTCATTTAACCTTGCCTGTTGACTAGCAGCCAATGTTAGATAACTGAAGAAAGCCGAAAGGGAGAGTTCCCCTGTGATGTTTAGTTTTTGATATCAAGTTTGCACAAAAATACTTGAGGCTAACGTTGCACCGTATCACTTTGTGAGAAACAGAGCACTGACAGCCTCAACGCGTTTGTTCATGAATAACATTTTGGTCTTTGTTTCACCTCGATTAAACATAAACATATATATTTTTACCAAAAGCAAACAGCCATTCCCCTCCATTTTGACGGTACTGGGTTAAAGATGAAAGAAGGAAAGGTGTGACAGAGAGGTTTAAGGTGAAGTTACACAATTCTTACACTCTGTGTGTCATTAGTTGATCTTCAATATTAAAATTGATTGTCCACGAATGCAACCTAAAAATTGACTTTTTCAGTCCTTCAACTACTTCGGTCAACAACCCACTTTAATCTGATCACTGCCACACAACCTGAAGGATAGAGAGGGAAACACACCTGTCAGTGTAACGGATATTCTGATATACAGCTGAGCCACGTCTTTGTAATGTTTTATCAGTTGTGTTATCGCTGTACTGCTACTTCCCTGTATCAAATATTCAAATACCCCTTCAGATAAGCGAATGCTGTCATCAGTGCTACCGTGTAGTTAATTTGTGGTGATGTTTATCTTCTTACAGGATTTGATCAGAATCAAGTCATTGTTCTTTGTCTCGTTCTGATGATTAATATGCTTTTGACTTCTATTGTATTGCATGTTATGTATGATAATCAGAGTTATGGGTTTCTTCAAGTAATTGTTCATTGCTTTGGTGGAATTCAGCTACAATCTGAAAGAATGCATAAGAAGTAGGAGTGCAGTTTATTGCAATGGATGATTTAAAAAAAAAGAAGAACAGCATAAAATGTTTTAAAGACCATAAACTGAAATAGGATGCATGAAAAGGTTCTACTGATGGATTATTCACTGTCCTTGCTTTCCCTTGTCATCAGTGGCTTCCAGTGACTTCTGTCTTTAATGCCTTTCTGCAAAGCACATTTGCCTCAAGATACTATTAAGTTAAATCACCTCAATTAACTTACACAGCCTTTATGAAAATAGTGAAGTACATAAACAAAAGAAAGGAAGCAGAAATAAACCTCCCAACAGATCAGAGCTGTAAAGCCTTGGTACAGACAAAATGATGCAGTTTCACAGAGAAGCTTTCAACATTGCAATCGGTTTTGTAGGGTTTTATTCTTTTCATTTTTTCTGTTCTTGCCAGTGTCTTTTGCAGACTGCTTAGTTGTGTCCACCTAACCATGGAGGACATTAAAACTTTGTGCAATTAGAGATATATAATTTTTCTTGGAAACAATAAAACGATTTAACCTAAACTTGAGAGCCTTTTGGTTTAATCAGTTAATGAATACCTACATTATTTTCTGCTTTAAACTTCAAACAACGCATGAGAAAAACATAATGTACTTCCTTAACAATTCTGGTCCGTCACAATGGCTACAACCTCTGATCTTATGTAAACCACGGGGAAAGTCAGGCACACTGATTAAACAAATAAAGAAATCAGGTCAGCACACACACGATAAATGATTTGCCTTTACTGAATCTCCCTTGTCTGGCTTTGGTTTAAGTCTCCCTCAAATGACCTTCATTTATCCAAACGAGTCAATATTATTGCCCATTGGTGCAGGCTCATTTATGTAACTATATGTATGTATGTATGTATGTATGTGTGTGTGTGTGTGTGTGTGTGTGTGTGTGTGTGTGTGTGTGTGTGTGTGTGTGTGTGTGTGTTTGTGTGTGTGTGTGTGTGTGTGTGTGCGTGCGTGCGTGCGTGCGTGCGTGCGTGCGTGCGTGTGTGTATGTGTCACTGATTCTTGAGATTCGGGACAAAACTACTTTCGAAAAGTAAAAAAAAATAATTTACATTACAGTCATTTTAATTGGATATCTTTATAAACACGGGTGTTATCTATCATGCCATGAAAAGGAACAGGTTTTTTATTGAACCACTTTTCATAAAAAAATACTTTTACTTACTTAGTAACTTGACAATTGTCAACTCCGTCTGACACATGAAAATATGTTTTTTTTTTAGTTTGATCAATTCAAAAACACTGAAACATCTTTAAGCATGTAGAACTGGTGTGCCTCAGCAAAGTTAAGTGATAAATGTACATTGCATAGACTTTTAATATTATTTTTCATTGTTTTGGAACAAGCCATTTCAAATTATCTTCATTTAGTTTACTCATTTTTTAACTTTAACCATATAAAATCAGTGGCTTTGCACAAACAAGACACTAATGCATGTAGATCATTTGGAGTTTTAATACATGAACACTCTCAATTGAACAAAAGCCAAAAGAATTTCTTTTAAAAAAGGAAAAACCTTCATCTTACGGTGTTGACACACAACTGACGGTGTTGACACATTACTGACGGTGTTGACAAACTAATGGAAAATTAAACTTATTAAAGATATTTCTCTACTTTTGACATGAAAAAGGTAGAGAGTATCAAGGGAAAGAATGTCAAGCTTAAGAACACCTGGTGACAGGATATTTAAGGCACAGATGAAAAGAACAAAATGTTCCTGGTCTCAAAAGAGAAAACAAATGTAGACCATCTGGAGGTCCTCTATAGGTGATCTACAGTATTTTAACTACACTGTATATCTAACTGAACTGAGGACACAATATGACACAATTCTCCTCATACAGATGAAGTAACTCTGAAAGACTCCCACTATGCATGTTCAGTTTCATGTTGAAGTGGATTCCACTGGCTGTTTGGTCTTGAACTCGCTCCCACTGCCGCCAGTGAACACTGATTCCACTTATTTCTGGAGCCAGAGCTGTATGCTTGGTTTTGCACCGTAAGCAATTGCGAAGAAGGCAGGCCTCATTTGCTGGAGTGCAACAAACTAAGTGAAAACTATCCTCCAGTTTGTTTGATTTTAGTACACCCGATGACCTTAGAACCTGAAGCATCATTTTCATGATGACGACACAGACAAGTACTTCTGTCAGATGCCTTCGGTGCTGTAACATAGTAGGGCCGCAGAGCACAGAAGGAGGAGTAACTCAGCTTCACGCTCGGGTGTCTTCTTGAGAAAGTCACTATGGAGGTTCAGCATTGAGTCTGTTAAAATCATCCGTTGATGTTTCATCTTGTTCCTTGTGATGGTGTCTGTCTTATCAGTTGTCATGCAAGATGAGTTTACAATGAACTCCTTAACAGTATGGCTGATACGTTGGAGATATGTTGCCGCCTTCTTTGTTGTCTGTTTTTTGTCATTCATTAACTTGTAGCTAACACCAAACTGGCGAACCCTATGAAGAAGCCGATACTTCTTTAAAACCTTGCCTGATAATGCCAGTTGTGGGTGACCAGATTTAGCAATGGCATGTCTCCGTGCCACAGGCGTTGCTTTATTCATTTTCAGCTCTCGGCAGAGAACATTGTGGAAAAGAAGAGATTTCCTAATGTTAGGGTTCCTAAGTTGGCTTCCTGCTATCATCCTGTCTGTTGCTGTTCGTGGAGAATCTACTATCAATTTATCACTTTGTCATTTGATTTGTCAATTTGAGCCTTTTTCTTTATCCGCCATTTCTGTTTTTTTAGCCTGTTTCTCTCTTTTGTCAATTTCCCAATCTTTTCTTTCAATGCTTTCACCTCCCTCGAGTGCCGTTTTCTGGTTTTTCTCCTCTCCCTCATGGCTGCAACAGTATGCCTGCTGGTAGTTGGCTCCTCATTCTGCTCTGGACTATCTGGTGGGGTATCTTTTTCCTGCAAAGCTCTGGACCTCCTAGACTTTCTCTGTGCTTTCCTCCAATATTTTCTGCGATGACGCTTTTCTCTTGGTCCTAATTGTCTACTGTTTGACAGTTTTCTTTAGGACCCTCTCTTTCCACCTTTCTCTCTCCTTTTCTAAATTCTCCCTTCTGCTCTCTGGGTTGCTGTTTAACCTTTCTCTCCTTTTTCTCTGGTATTCTCTGTTTCTTTTCCTTTGATCTTCAACTGATAGTTTTTTTCTAGCCATGTTTGCCTACGGTACAGATAAAAGCATGCATTTTAGCTGCAATTTGGCATTTTAGATATTTTCAGTCAATTAACATGTAGTTATTAGATCATAATCAAGTTATGCAGTTATTTTGCATTACTTTAGTATAAGGATTATTTGAATAACTTGAGTATTTAGAGCACTTTTCAACTCCGTCAGCTTACATGTCAACACCGTCAGACAAAATATCTGAAGGAGTTGACGCCTGACGGAGTTGACGAAACTACATGTTTTTTCAATCTAATCATGTCTAGTACATGGTAGCCATTTTGATTTCCCTCAGTTGCCGACTGCCACTACAAACTAAACTAAAATGCTAACTTCTATTTCAAAATTCTTGATTGAAATAATCCCTAATTTGAAGACAGTGTTGACACATAAAAGCTATGACCACAGGGATTTCAACTTGTTTTCTGAATATTTAACAAAAAATGTAAATTTACGGGACCATGTGGTGTACTGCTGAATCCATCAAGAGAAAGAAGTCAAAAAGGGGGTCCTCAGGGTTATAACTGACCAAGATATGCCTGATTTATTTCAAATTTGAAACAAATCTGATGGAGTTGACATGAAGTGAGGACACTACTTTGAAAGGCTGTTGTTAATGGATAAAATAATGCAATGTTCACTTTAAGCATTTTGTGATCTCTTATTAAGCCATCCAATTAACTTCAAACACATTTTTGCCATTTTTTAACACTTATTTTTGCAGTTTGATACTGTGACCTCTAACGGAGGACAAGTTCATTTGCATGGACTTTCATTGTACAGTGCCGGTATTTTATGAATTATTATGAAATAATATAAATACATACAAAACTAAGTGTGTAAACACTCACAGATCTTTCATATCCAACGTTTAAAGCCTTTTAAAATGAAATAATTTATTGATTTTTAAGGAAAATTGCAACATTTAGACGGGAGACATGTTTTCTCCCTAATTTCAAGAATCAGTAATGTATGTATATGTATGTATGTATGTATGTATGTATGTATGTATGTATGTATGTATGTATGTATGTATGTATGTATGTATGTATGTATGTATGTATGTATCTATCTATCTATCTATCTATCTATCTATCTATCTATCTATCTATCTATCTATCTATCTATCTATCTATCTAATGAATTATGTGGAAAAAATGAAACATTTTAATAGATAACATGAAAAAATCAATATAGGTCATTTTCAAAACACTGCCAATAAAAATGATACACTGCCTACACACATGAACCAATTAACAAATACAAACGCCAAATGACCATAAACACCGATCTGCTTTATTGTTGACTCGTCAAACAGGATGTTAGCACTAAAAAAGGCTCCAAGAGCTTTTACTGTAAGGTTGGTATTGACAATGACAACTTCTGTCTCCATCTAGTGGTGAAACATATGTACTTCCGTAACGGGAAGTGACGTAATGACAACAGTAACGTGCAGCGCTCTCTGAGAAGATCACTGGAAAGGTCTCACTATGTTTTATTTAAAATAATAAAACTCAAACTATTTTTCGCCATTACTTGAGCAAGGGGGGGAGATATTTGGACAGCACTTATCTGAAAGAAGATCATTGAGGTAAGGGGTTATTTGCACTCGCCGCCAGGTAGATAGCTGACTAGCGGCTAACTAGCTAGCCTCAGTGTCTTTACATCAACGTTACATTGTTTCGGCTAGCCTATTTAGCCACATATATTAGCCGTTGTTGATGTAGTACCTTTGGTTTAGTGGGTTCATTCATATACCTTTTAGTATGTGTTATCGTAACAGCGTAAGTATAGTAGTCGATACTGTAGACATACGTACAACGTCAGGACTTTGTGCAAAAGTATATTTTGAAACTCCCGGTTATTCTAATGAACTAGCCCGGGTTTATGAGTAACGTTAGTACGTTAGTCCCATCCTTGACATCAAGTGAGTTCTGAATACTAAAATCAAATTATGTCTTGCCAGAGGTGGGAAAAGTACTCCGATATTGTATTTAAGTAAAAGTAGAAGTACCAGAGTGTAGGAATACCATCTGTTACAAGTAAAAGTCCTGGAATCAAAATGTTAATCAAGTAAAAGTACAAAAGTGTTGGTATTTTTTACTCCTTGTGAAACTAAAGTCTGATTTAAGTTATTATTATTTTTGACATCATTAATCCAAATCTGCCTAGTAATTAAAGGTATTAAATAGGGTAGTGGAGTGAAATGCACACCATTTACCTCAGAATTGTGGTGGAGTAGAAGAACAAAGTAGCAAAAAATGAAGTGTCTCAACTTTATCAAATCTACGTAGGTACTTTTCAATACTGTGTGTTGTGCTTTACAATCTCCCTCACATCCCTTTCCTACAGACTTGCTAAGTGATGGCAGCCTCATTACCGCAAAAGCCAGGGATGGCAGGGATGCCCCCTCAGCAGCAGCCCCACCTGCCCCCCCCTGCTGCCTCAGCCGCAGGGCAACAGCCCATGCCTCCCCAGGGAGCCCTGAGGGAGATCTCCCCTGTGTTCCTCTGTAGGATCGGACAGGAGACTGTCCAGGACATTGTCACTCGCACCATGGAGATTTTCCAGATCACACGAGCGACGCAGGTACTGGATATGACACTGTGAGCTGAAGATCATTATTTGAATTTGTATTTATAGGACGTAAGACAACAGAAAATAGTGCAAATGAAACGGAGTAGGATAAATTAGATTAAAATAGTGCAGGTTATGTTGCAAGACCAGTCTACAAGTAGTGATGAAGTTAACTATATCAGAAAATAAATAAATACAATAAGCCAAATGATGAATTGAAAGTGACCAAGTAGATGCAGGCTACTATGAACATGTAAATAGAATAAAATATACAACAACAGAATGTAAGGTTAAATATTGTACAGTGAAATACAATGAATGACTTTTGAGAATTCAATAATTTTAAAGAGCCTATAAGGTGTGGTTTAGGGTTTTCTAAGGGGTTGCTGTTGCTTATTTTGTATGAACAATAATTAAAACATGAAGGTTTAAAGTTCTAATAGCAGCAAAAGCTCATATACAGTATATGACGATCAAACAGTTGCTATAGAAGAAAGTTTTCCTGTGATTGAGAATGGAGGAATCAATAATTGGTTTAAACTTATAGTTTCACTTCAGAGTATACTACGCTCTGCTCTTCCTGTATGGTGTGTGGAGGTTAACCTTATGGCTGTGGTTTGCTTACAGGAATACTTTTTCGTCTGTCAGTCTGCATTATCCTTCTCTCCTGCTGTATCTGCTTAGTAAGCTCTTCAGCATCAGCCTTACTAAGTCTTCCATCTCCACCTCATCTCTGTTACTGATTGTCTCTCACTGTGTTTCTCTCACCTCTTCCAGCTTGTCCTTATCCATTCAAACTGAGCAAGTTTTATTTTCTCTGATGAAACTCCCAACATCAAAGGACCATGTAATCGTACATTTAGTTTTCATGCATTTCAGACACGACACAACACCATACACATTTTACCACATGAAATACGCTGTTACGACATTGAAAAAACGTTGGATTCTTGACAAAGTCTTACAGTGTCAGCCTTTAACCACACAGGAAACTAAGAGTACGCATTTGAATTGTATTCTGTTTTTAGGCTCTTCGGATTTTAGATTTGAGATATTACACTGCTGCAGAATCAGCAAAAAAATGTAAACGATGGTGAAACTGACAACAGATGCTGTACTGTTTTGTTTCTTCAGCTTCCTAACGGTGTGACCCAGAGCCAGGCGATGTACCAGGACCGCTTTGGGAAGCTGCAGGAACACCTCCGGCAGCTCGCCCTGCTCTTCAGAAAGCTGCGGCTCCTGTACGAACGCTGTGTGGAGATGACCTCTGACCTGCAGGAAGGACCAGCAGAGGTCAGGAAGGGACCATTAATTTCTGCCTGGATATTAGTGTGATGTGTATTTTCCCATATATATCCATAAAATGGTCCGTGTAGCCTTTTGTCAAACCTCTTTTCCGTCAGCATCGAAACCCAATGCATTCAGGAGGGAAACACATGTACTCTGTGTCCGTAGATTCTGCCATATGTTGGAGAGGAGCTCCTTTCTGTCAAAGTGGAGCCCTGCAGTCTGCTGTCAACCAGGAAAGGAAAGAAGTTCTGGAGGTGTGTTCCTGTTCTTTGTTTTTATCACAAGTATTAATCAGCAGTCACTTCACACGTATTTGCTGTAGTAGTGTGGCAGCTACACCTTCCTATGCTGCTGTCAGATTGCCATTAGTAGTTATCCTGCTCTGTAACATACAATTCATGCTGTAAGGTGATTTCAAGTTGGGAGAAAGTCCCACGTATTGCCAGATATTTCAGTTCCACTTGGTCAAGCAAAATAAATCAGCTGCTACAACTTGTAGATCAATCCAAAATGGTAAAGTCTGACGTTGTTATACTTTTTTTGTGTGTCATTTCTGACTTCAGTGGGCTTCTCATTGGAATTTTAATTAACACAGAATTTAACCGAAATATTTAGCTTTCAGAGTCCCCTGCAACATCCTCTAGGTGGCAGTGCAGACACAGGCTACACATTGGTCTTGTGGGTGAAATAAAAGAAAGCCAAGAATTGTGAGCAGCTAACATACATTTAAATTTCGGTTAGTGTTTTTGTCAACATTAGAGACATTCTAGATGTTCCATTGGGAGGAAGATTTCAGGTAGGTTTGGAAATTGCCACCAGGCCGCCATAGGCAAAATAAGGGGGAAAGTTTGCCTGAGGCTTGTGAGAATGTTTGTTTTATTAAAATAACTCTATTTTTAATTCTGACTTTTTAAATCCTCCAGCAAGAATCTAATCAAGCCTCACTGATTGACACATTTTTTGGTGGGTAAATTAGGGTCTTTCTGATGCTTGTTAAAGAGTTTTACTGATGGACGTCTTCTCTGCAGAAGGTACGCCAGAAGAACCAGGAGATGAAGGTGCTGATGGATCAGATGAGGAACCTGCTGTGGGACGTCAATGCCATGCTGACGCACAGGAAATGATACATTCACTCTCTCGTGAAGAGAAGCTTTCCTCTGGAGACCTATGGACCCCATAACGGCGAAGAGCAGGGGAACATTTAGGCGGATTTGGAATACAGGACCTTAGCGTTGGCACTTCATCACTGAAACACTCACAGTTTCGACCAAGAGCTTCTGCTGGTAATAGTGAATTATATTTAAGCTGTTAGGGGGGGAATATGATTTAGATAGGATTAATGAGAGCACAAAGGGATACGCTTTTTTTTGGGTCTACTCAACATTCTCTTTTTACAAGGCAGCTGCCAGGTTTAGGTTTGCCAAGTACTGTTTCAAATGGACTAATGTTTTCATACTATTTAAGACATCATTTGAAACCTGCATTGTCTCAGGTAACAACACTGTCTTCATAGTGTGTGTCCCCCGGGTGCTGACAGAGCGGCAGACAGACTTGAATTCACTGCTGGTGATTCTTCCAGAGAGTGCCGGAGCCGATCTGATGACTGTGTTTACAAAAGGAACAATTTCCCCTTATTATGCTCTGTCAGTTGTAGAAACACAGTGAGTTCAGAATTTAAATTAGCCTCTTGGCAGCTATGTATCTCAGGTGCTTTGTACATAAGTGAGTGTGTGTGTGTGTGTGTGCATGTGCTTAATGAGATTAGCTTCCTGAGTGCTACACACCTGTTTACCCTGAGGGTGTGCAGACTTGCTTGTGAATTTATTTTTGTAAACTGGGATAAAGGTAGGCCTAAAGGGGTGATCTGTGTTTTCTATGAAATAAACTTTTTTTTTAAACATATACTTTTATGTCCTGCTTCAGTGTGTCATTGTTTTCAATTCCAACCCTGAGGGCAGACGTGGGAACACATGATCTCCTTCACAATTGAGATTATATATAAGTATGAAGGCACATCCACCGACACAACATGATGCATATTCTGAGCCGGACCGTTTGTATTCTGCTGTCTTCAACAGCACTAGGTGGGTCAAATGGAGAATCTACGTTTCCCCTCTGTGGGATCATTAAGGGTATATTCTTCTCTTAGTATGCTTAGTTGATAGTTATTTAATTACAACTATTTGTCATTTAACAGAAGATATATCAGCGAATATTTTTGAAAACTGAAAGACTTGTTTTATTAATGTTTTGGGGGAAAATTGTACCTGCTTCTTAGAGGAGACTTTTAAGAGCTCAGTATTGTGTGATGGCTAATTTAAATTGGAAATCTAATTATTGGTCAGCTGCCGCGTTAAGACTGAGCGATAAGGATGGTTATATGATGTTCAATAATGTACACAGGACCAGTGTAAAGTATTTTTTTGTCTGTTCACTAAAAATGTGTTTTACAGATTTCATCTCTGAAAAAACATGTCCTAGACTCCTATGAATAAAAAGGGTGTGCCAAGTTAGCGTAGAAGAAAACTTAAAGTATGCAGCATGATGCCAGAATTTGCATTTATAAATCATTTTATTGATTAGTTAGCATTTTGATGGGAAATGATCTGTTTCCATGGCAACAGTCCCTTCACTGATTGCTGAAATACACATTGACAGCTGGAGTGCATGGCACCAATACCAGTCCCTTCTGGCATGAAATAGCCTTTTCCTTCCCAATGTCGAAGCAATAGCACTGACATCTGAAGAGCACACACTCTTCCTTTTTCTGCTGTCCAATCGATATGGTCCTCGGTTGGAGGCCCAATCACAGGGCCTCTTTCAAGGCCAAGACATGTCCTCCTTTGTTGTCTTTACCAGACAGGGAGAATCGTTTATAGTTCCTATCAAACTTTTATAGGCCATTTCTCTTCATATGTTTATTAACAGTCCACCAGGGTCTGTTGGATGATTGTACTTTGTCCATGTCAGAAATGGGCAGAATCCCCCACACTCCACCTCTGATTGGTCCATCTGTCTTTCCAAAAGGCTTCTAAACCAGACCTCAATGCTTCCCAGCTTCTGTCCTTCATTTTCATGCCCTCTCCAGGTCTTTGTACTTCTTGCGGAGGACAGACACTTGATCTTTGAAGAGCACGGGGTCCAGGCGAAATTGAGAGTGGACCAGAGGCATGTAGCCAAACCAGTTGGTGAAGGCGTTGACACACTCCTGCCGCTGGTTGAAGTGCTCCGGGTTGGCCCAGGGGACGGTCTTTGTGCCCTGAGAGGTAGTACCAGACACATTAATCATCCCGTACCGACCTGACATTAGAGTCAACAGCAATAAACACAAGTGAGGAAGACAAATAGCTGCGTACCTGTGTGCTGGGCAACTCTTTGTACTGCTTCCTTTGGGCCACTTTGATTGGCGGCAGGTGGGTTACCGCAGAGACCAGGAAGTTCATCAGGATGTCCTCACAGTTGGAGGTGCGATCCACCAGATTGCGCAGAGACTGGGGCAGGTAGTGTGTGAACAGGTAGTGGTAGTACCTGTGGGGCAGGGGGAAGTGTTATACAGACATGTGTGTCATGTTATCAGAGTGGATAGGACAGGACAGCCATGAGTTGAAAAACTAGTGTGACCTTGTTGGGTTAATAGACGGGAGCTCAATTAGGAGGTGTTAAGACAAAAGTCAATATTCAAATAAAAAAATAATTGATAAAAACATTTGGATAAATAATTATATTCATGTATTTTCATTTAGATTATTAGTTGTTCAATACAAAAAGGGGTATTCCATTTTTTTAAAATAGCGTAATCTATTTTTTGGTAGTGATAGGCGCGTTAGTTATTGGAAATATTAATGCCGCTTCCGGTAACACGATAACAAAAGACGCAGGAACTAGGCGGCCGCCCTCTTTGTTCCTAAAGCGGAGGGAGAAGTTGGCGACAGCGTGTGGGAGGCTTCAGAGACGCCTTTGCTTTTCAACCTTAACCCAAAGTGTCTTGAGCACGCGACATAAGATTTTCATTGCCAACATATACGTTGTATATGCTGTGCATATGACCAATAAAGCCTTGAAACCTTGAAACCTTGTGAAAAAAAACTGGTGAACAGAAATTAAAGACAAGAAGGAATTTGAGTTGTCCATGTGTCCTCTGTTGCCTTCAAGCCTATCAAGTTCGGGCAAACACTGAATATAGGCCAAAAACCCAGAAGAACTTCACATTTGTAGTGAGGGTATTTTTAATAAGGGCAGGTTATGGTACCTTGGAGATAAAGTGGATATTGTAAACTAATGTCTTTTAATAACTAAGTGGACATCACAGGTTAAATTCCCCAAAAACACCAAGTCCGCAAAAACACAATTTGGAAACACGATTTCATTGAACGAATACAAAATAGATATTGAATGGTATAAAAATGACATACGCTTAAACACTGTCAATAATGTTGGCTAAATGATGAGTGTAAATGTTTTTTTCTGTTTTCTTTTCAATTGTTTATATTGCTGAACAGACTTTGCTGTTGATATTGCTGCAGACACTTAACAGCCGCTCTCAGTTTGACAACAAGAGACTGATACAAAAACTAGTACTGATAAAATAAAAAGTCTAGAATGACATCAAAGACTAAAAAGACACTACTGGGTCACATTTTCTCATAAATATTGTTGATATAATGAACTGACTGTCTTATAGGTCTCCATGATTTCTACTTCATGGTGATTGAGCAAAGTGTTGCAGGTAGGGCCGATTCAATGCATATGGTCTCGGTTTGGGACGCATTTGGTTTTAAAAAGGGTTCATGGCACCCATTTAAATAAATATCAACAGGAATTTAAACTGTAAAAATGTAGAATTTCTACACCTTGACGTATTATTAATCTTGCAGGAATATTTGGTCACATCTGTTGCCAGTTCTGTCTCACTATTTGTAGTCTGTAATCACAATTTCTGTTTCTTATACTTGCACAGCAAATCCCTTTAGACAACTCCTCAGCTAAGCACCTAAAATAAATATGTATCACACAGACAAAAAGAGATCTTTGCAATGTGATTTATCGCAGGTGGGGGCCGGGCAAGAGGCACCTGTATGGTAATTGGCACGGTAGCTTGACAGAAATGTGAAGATGGTGTGATGTATGTTGAGGATATGTATCTGGGACAAGTTAACCCTTTCCCTGCAAGTGGGATTTGATATTAATAGAGCAAAAAAAAAAAACAGTGTTTCAATGCATATGTTCTACATAATACCAGACTATTTTTGTTGGTAAATTTGCATTACATTTGTGTGACGTAGTACATGTCATTGTTCACTTTTAAATTAGTTTTGATTTTGCTTAGGGAGTGAAAATAATAATCAATAAAGCAGCCTTTTAGAGAAACAGCCATTTGGTGCCGTCACTTCACCAACACAATATAGGAAAAGTGATTTGGTAATTTGCCTAAATTGACAAAAAAAAGACTAAGCATTTTCAGAATGAAAAAAGTTAGTTTTTACTGACGTCTCATTTTCCTTTGTGTGATGATTAAATAATGAAACAGGCATTTGGGGTAATGCAAATGTGCCTTGCAACTGTCAGTGGCTTTATGGATTCAAATTAGAATGACAAAAGTGTATTTTCATTAAACTGCTGACAAAAAGGACCACTTTGTGAACATGTGTCAACGTTTCAACAGCTGTTAAAGTGCCCTGCCTTTGGAGTTATTACATTCATAATCATTCATAATGTATAAGAGCTCACTGCATCCCTCTGCCGTCGCACATATCGACTTCAGGCTTTTCAAATTAAACCAAGCATCTTGAAGTATAGAAGAGTCAAACATTCTCCCTCCTTCTCTCACGCTGTGATATACACATAATTACCCTCAATACTATTCCTTCTGTTTGATTCTCCCTATTTGCTTTTCGTGTCTAGACTTATGTCATTATGATGTCTGCTGCTGCAATCCATAAAGTTGTCCCTTGTTTTGTCGTTGATCTCTGACAGGTCATTTTCTTTGATCTCGGTTACAAGTCTGAATGTGTGTGTCTAAATGAAGGTGTGTGCACATTGAACTTGTTAGAAGTAAATGTGTTAATTATCTGAAGAAATATTCAAAACAAAGCATATGTAGTTTGAAAGGCTGGCGATGTGACAAATATGATTTCGGTAAATCCACCATGTGCTCCGGACTGAAATATCTCAACTACCGGTACTGTTGAATTGATCACTATGGATGCATAATAATCCTAAATGACTCTAGTTTCTCCTGACTTGAATTCAAACACCATTATCAGTCACGTGAATTGTAAACAAATACCTGCAAAGCTACTGACATTCACTGCATTTAGCTGCATTTTGAGGTAGGTGCTAATTATTAATCGTAGCATGCTAAAGATAGTAAATATTTTTTCCTGATTAGAATGACCCTAGCATTTACCTCAAAAACAATACTTAGCTTTATACCTCCAGGTTGAACTCAAGCGGTTATCTATGATCTCTTCAATGACAATCGCTGGAAAAAAACCGCTTAATTCCACTTTAAAGGTCTCCTATTATGCAAAATGCACTTTTGACTGTCTTTTATATGTGTCCCCGGGGTGTAAGGAGACTCACACAGTGTCAGAAAATACAATCCTCTCTCTTTTCCTCCTTACCCACATCTCTACAAACAAGCTGATCCAGTTTTGCTGCCGATATGACGTCATAATGGAAATGTTGACTGGCTTTACATTGAACTCCTGGCAATGTCCCGCCCACGTGACACGTCCCAACCTATCGTCCCCCATATACAGTCGCGAGCTGAATCCCCTCCGCAGCACCTCTGTGTGTCTGTGTATTCAGCAGGATGTCTGCAGGAGGGACTTAGAGTTGTTGTAAATATAATACATATAATGTCTCTGTTCTAGAGGTAAAGACCGAGAAGTGTTTCAGAAATAATGCTGGATGTGGTTTGGAACATAATATGTGATTTAATAACGGCAGCGTTTAGCTGGAGGGTCTCCGTTAGAAAGTTCTCTTCAGAGAGAGCTGCATGATGCTCAAAGGGGCGTGGCCAGCTTCAGCTCAGCTCAAATGTAAAGCGACAGTCACAGAATCAGCACTTCAGGAACAGGGCTGAAATAGAGGGGTATGAGGCTGTTTGGTACTTTGAGCAAAACACTTCACAGACAAGTTTTGTATAAATATTGCCCTACAATATATTGTTCACATATAGCATAATAGGAGACCTTTAAGGAACAAGGCAGTTGCTTATCTACCACTGCCATGATGGGTTAAATCGTTTTGTTATTGTGTGAATTTGGTGAATCTGGTACAACAAAACTAACTGAGCGAGGCAGATGTAGTCTCAGATAAGCCATTTTTAGGGAGAAAATGAAAATAAAAACAAGCTCCAAATGTTATTTTCTATATATTCAGTCTGTTGGTGTACCTGTGGTAGAAGGCAGCTCCAGTCAGGACGATAGAGTAGTCATTGGTCCATTTAGAGGTGTAGCCCCAGGCACGCTTCAGGGGGTCCCAGAAGTGGCTCCTGGGAGGGTAGCCCACGATGCGTTCAGGGAAGCTCCGCCATACCAAGAAGGCAAAGTTCACCTAAAAGAACAGACATGGAATTTGTAAAGATTGCTGCAATTTTATCAGGAATATTGATTTCTATATGTGTGCATTTCTGAAGGTCTGTACACGCACCTCACTGGTCAGCAGGACTGTATCCTCGTCCAGGCTCAGCACTGCTTCTGTCTCTATGGCAACATGAGGTAGGAACCGACTGGTGGTCTGAGAGAGAAATACAGCAGTGAGTTGTAGTTCTGGTACAGTGGGCTTTGTGTTGTCTGGTCTTTGCTCAGGGAGATTATGAGAGTGAGTGAGAGATGATCATGTAACAGTTAATCATGTGGAGTGACTGAGATGATTGAATCACTACAGATCCTGCCTTTGGGGAGAAAGAAAAAGGGAGACAGTGAAAGTGAGACGGAGAAGAAATATTGAGGATGAGTGACATTTATGAAACCGAATGCTACACGGATCAGTGGACATGTCAGATATACATGGATAGGATGAAAAACAGCGAAAAAGAGACATCAAGGAGAGGGGACAGAGAAATAGGGGTAACAGAAAAAAAGAAAGACGGAAACCGACTGAGCGGCAGACAGTTTGTCACTCAGACGTCAGGGTGGGCTTCAGTGTGAGCTGAGAGGGGGCTTTGGCTCTCACCTTCCTCCTGCCGTCTGTCACAGTGAGGGGGACGGGCATGGGAGGCCATTTGCTGCGACTGGGTGGGGGCTTCTCGCTGTTCCACAGGATGATGATCTGGAGTAGAAGGGGGAAGGAATTTAATATCACACATACTGTTTAGGGAAAGAGGTATTAGATCAGTGATTCCCATTTTCTTGCCATAGTTGACCTCTTTTCTATCATTAATTAAACTGACCTCTTACTAATGATAATTGACATATGGTTATTTCATACTATGATTATTGCAGAGAGTAACGGCTCTTATTACAGCTTATGTTCAGGATTTTACTGTGCCCTTATCACGTCAGATTAAAAAAATAATAGATATATATCCTAAAAAAATGATCCAAAACTAACAATTACAGTTTCATATAGTTAATAATTAATTAATTCACATACATTAATAAATTCCAGAGATATAAACCAACTATATATATTTTTTAAATCCCTTTCCTTCTTTTCTTGCTTATTTATGGCTACATTACATTTAATTCTGTACCTGCGAGCAGTATTTGGACTTGGAGACAACTTGAAGCAGCTTCATGATTGGCTGGGATTGGGAGACCAATGGGGACACGGCATTGATGACAGCGGTAAACTCTTGACCTGGACTGACCCCTGAGTAAGGTCACGGAAAAAATACAAAGGGTAAGAGAGTGTTTGGCGCACCCATTGGTGGTGTCAAAAAAGACATTGTGTAAGAGAGTAACACATGCTGCTGCTAGGCAAAGAGTTATATAACGAATAATCTTACACATGTACACATGTACACTTTAATCAGTTGAAATAATCGTACCCTATATTTGTAACATATATTTTGCATGATTTAAAGAACATTCAAACTAACACAGAAAAGTACTTCAGTAAATACAGTGTGTTGATTGCTCCACTCACACCTCCATAGCTCTGACATAATAGTCTCATCAACATCATTCATGTGAAATCAAGATTTGCATGTTGTGCACACCCATTTAAATGAAGAGTGTGTTTACCTAATCCCAGGTAGTAGAAAGGGAAATGTGCGAGGTGAGTGGAGTACTCTGGCAGCACCAGCAGGCCTCCTGGCAGGGAGTTCCACATGTACTTGTTTCTCGATATGTGAGAGAAAACCCGGTCCTTAATAATCTGTGGAGGGGAAAAAAGCACAATGTTCCAGAAGGGTTGCAATGTGAGAAGCAGAGAGTTTCCTTTGCGTTGTTAAAGTGGCTGCTCTGGTATAATCCTGCAACACAGGTTTTTCTCCCTCTAAGCTGGTTGATGAGAGTTTTAGCGCTTAATGTAAACTCCACTGCAATTTGAGACCTGACACACTTGTGTTTGCAAATTATAGCAACCCAAATGAATACTCAGTGTACTTCCTATGCCACACCAATAGGAGGTGTCCACACTGCAACACCGGCCGCTGCTCTAAAGCCCTATGCCTCGCTGACCTCAGGCTGACTGCACAGCTGTCTCCCATGGGGAGAGGTTCCCCTCTGCATGCTGTATGTATATAAGCAGCTTATCACCAACCTCCAGAACCTCTCCTTTATTATCTCTAGCATAAATCCCCAGAAGCAAATACACTAGGAGGCTGCCAGACTTGCCTTTATACACAACCCGGTGCAAATCCTGCCACTCGGTGTGTTTTTTCTTCAGATTTCGGAGGGGTTAAATCTGTTGTTCCACCATTTTTTTTATTTGCTTAAAATTCAAACTGGCAGTGTCTGGAAAAGCTATTTATAAGAGGAGGTGTTTTTACTTTCATTTCATCATCTAACCCTTAGGCTAACCTTCAAATGACATTAACTTAGCTGAAGCAACTACCTTTGAAGTACACTTAGCGTATTCAAAGATAGAAGGCCAAAACAAAACTTGTAGAACTGTGAAAATCACAGAAAATATCCCAAGCAGCTCTTTGTTTCTTCAGTAAATATTGCCATGACTGAATGAAATATCAATACAATCTGAAGCTGAACTGTACTGGTGAAAAAGTGAAATTTCTCACAGTTTGATAATGTAAAGCAGTGAGGCAGAAACTGGCAGGTTGAGACTGATATTTGCAAAGTAATGATATATCATTTCTATACATCGGGGGGATTTCTCTGAGACTTCAGGCAGATTGGATGTGGGCTGCTTTGAAATGCTCCCTTAAACCTTTGGTGCCACACAGATAGTAAAAGGGTAGAACTATAGAGCACAGGCCAAGGTCCAACCCCGTAATCATAATGATAGAAGGGTGGTTTGATTCAAAAGTGAAAAGATCTTCTGAAAGAGGACTGATGATAGCACACAGGCAGTAAACCACAGAGAGGTAGCAACTATGGCTGTTTGTTCAACAGGAAACCTGTGTTTACTGCAGTGGCTGCGTTTGTAGATGTTTTCACTGGATGTCTTCTCACATTCCCAAACAGAATTGTATGGTAGCAGAAACTGTCAGTGTTTTAACATTTGGTTTTTAGGCAATGCTCAGCAGCCAAAAGCAATATTATCCAAAAGCATTTGTGGGAGCAAGAAATCCTGTTGGAGGCAAAAAAGGGGCAAAGCTAAGTTTCGATATGATCGTTTAAAGTTGTTGGATTATAACTCTACTAAGACTAGCATTTAAAACCGCTACATTGTGAAGCAAGATCAAATCAACATAATATGGAAATTTCAACAATCAAAAAAAGCAAATTTGTAGTAAGCCTCTGTGATAAACCCAGTTTTGATTTAGATTTTTTGCATTCAGTTCAGTTTTGATCACTCTGAAAAGCAGATTTGTGACTAAAAGCAAACGGTCTGAACAGTGCAATAGTGACAGTTCACCATAGATCTGTTAACTCTTTAAAGTTTCAGTCCTTAAGCGGGCAATATTGTTGCTGTCAGAAATTCAGAATATCTCAGACTTGAAATTATAAATAGAGGCCTGAGGTGAAAATTTGTTCCACATTGGTGGCTCATATGTTATTGTCCTGTAATCTAGATGCAGTTGTTTTTTGGTAACTTACAGCAAGATTAATGGCTTAGTAAGCTTTTCCCCCTCTCATATGAGTAGAAAATATACAATCCAAAAACATGTATGACCTAGTACAGTAAACATAGCGATAACATGTTCCTGTTAGCCTAGCTTGTCAGTAGTTTACCAACAAGTCCTTGCAGTTTTCAATGTCAGTGAGTTTCTGTAACCACATATTTTACAAAGACTTCTGTCACATCGGGCCTTTATTTTTGAGTGTGTGAAGACTGAGGCTCACCTCCAGTGTGGTGAGGACTATCTTGTCCACAGAGGAAAAGTAGGCTTCCCATAGCATCTGGGTCCTCTGTCTGAGGGCCATGACTCTCTCATTCCCTACGGCTCTCACTGTGGATGGCACCTGAAGACAAAAGATGAGAAGAGTAAAACATCCAGACAGTGAGAAAGAAAATGGAAAAGAAGTACAGAGAAGAATTTGACTTGGTTTTTAAAGTAAATCGTGTCTCTTAATATAGACCAGAGAAAAGAAAAAGGAGGAAATAGCATTTAAGTGATCCAAACTGTGAACTTAATTGAGTAGTTGGTTAATCTGGCCCACTAAAAACACTTTTTTAATCAGAGCCGATTTGGGTTTGTTGTTCAGATAATCAGACCCTAATTAGTAAAGACGACATTCATTTTGAAGTGAATCCCCAAAATTGATTAAATCACTTAGAGAGTTTAACTCGGCGGTTCAATCAAAGTGAAAAAAAGCCATGTTGAACTGAGGAAAGTGGGAGCTCTTGTCTTCTTTAAACCCTTTTGTCTCCACACAGCTAACACATTTCCTAATGAGCACCAGTTAAGGAAGCCGGGAGGCCGCACATTTTTATTTTTTCTCTCTTATTCACACATTCTTGTCCTTGTTCTTAACACTCACATTTTCTCTTCACATACCTCCCTTTCTCTAGACTTCACGTTGCTCCCACTTTCTCCCTATCCTTCTTCTTTTTTCTGCCAAAGTAGATCTGAAGGACGGCTGCGCTAGAGTTTGTCTGAAGTGTCTGCCCTCAATCTGCCTCTTCTGCAAAAACCTGACACTGCTTACCCTCAGATCATAGACAGGGAGAATATTTGTGTGCGTATTACATAGTTTTGCAGGTGTGCAGAAATGCCAGTGATGAGGTCGGCTCATTCAGTCCATTTCTGCCCTGATTCGAAAATGTCTCCCTTGCTCCGAACTCTCGGGGTCTTGTTCGTGTTCATTAGCTGAATGCCAATTTGTGTCCTCTCCTGGGCAAGATCAATGCAGAGCAGACATGGTGTGCTTTGTGTGAGGGAGAGAGATAAAGGTTGTAGCTGAGGGTGAGCCGGCTTTGCTTTCTCATTGTGTTTGTGAATGTATGAGAAGAGACATACACAGGATGAGCGAGCGAGAGCGTTTGAACTGAAGCTGGATTAAGGTCTCTGTGTGTGTGTGTAACGTCAAGGGGCCTGAACCTGTAACCACACTCCTTGATACAGGTAACAGAGAGCAGTGAGGAAGCCTCGCCAGGGCTAACCTCTGTTCAACTAGCGTCTGTTCTTCAATGCAATCTCTCATTCGGCATTTGTTTCTTTATTGGTCTCTAAAAAAATATATTTTTCTGTTTTCTACCACGACTAAAGCAGTGGCTATAGGGAACTGAAACTCTCGGACTTGCCATAAGATACCTGCTGTCCTAGTTGTTCTGTGCTGTTGGATTGCTGGTCATTTTTATTTACTAGTTGATTGTTATTACCTCAGGGTCTTTTTTCTTTACTCGTATCTTTTTTTTAAATTCTCGTATAACTTTTCTGGCTTTTCTTCTATGCTTGTTCTGTGTTATTTCATGCCTTTCTTTTTACCTGCTATGCCACTTTTTCTGTAACAAATGTACATTTCCCCACTGAAATAAAGGATTTCTGATTCTGAAGGTTCAGTTGTGTGTGCGTGCGTCTGTCTGTCTGGCTGTTAGTGTCTCTCCGTAGCTAATATCGCCTACTACTGGATCAGCCGGTCTTATTTTAGACATTAGACATTTTAGGGCATCATAGAAGAAATGTTCTACTACCATGCCCGATATGTTGCAATCCACTTAAATTAGGCACACTACGAGGCGAAAAAAAATCAGTAATTATGTTATTTTCACCGTCATTGTCTTTACTGTAATAGAGCAGGGAGGGACAATTGAATGATTTTCAACTTTTGTTAGTTTGAAAAGGGGACCCACGGGCACCCTAAAGTTAAATCCGACCTTGACATTAAGTCTCCTGTGTGTGTTACCTGTAGTAGTAATCTCTCATCTCCCTCAATGACTGCCTGGTTCCACTGTATGACATCAGAGAACGGCAGCTCCCAACCGTTACTCAGCAGCACTGGAATACACGCCGCCTGGACACACACACACACACACACACACACACACACACACACACACACACACACACACACACACACACACACACACACACACACACACACACACACACACACACACACACACACACACACACACACACACACACACACACACACACACAGAAATGAACACTGATGGCATGAAGAATGCAAACATATACAGTATATGACTTTTAATTGCAATCAGCTGCAGTTTGAGAGGGGTCCTCCCTCACTGCCAGCTTCTCTTTGGCAGCAAACAACATAACTCTACATACCGTACTACAGCTGCATGGATATAATACAGTCTGTATGAGTTCAGTCCCAGCTGCTTGGCACCGTGACATCCCAGGAGGAGCAGACAATGTGATCAATACCCTTGTGTGTAGATGTATGTGCAGCTAAGTGTGTGTAAGACCCCTAAACCGTGGCTGCAATGAGTTATAACTCCTATCTCGCCTTTCCAGGAAGCCCTAGAGGTTGCTCTGCCACTCATACACATGCAAACACAGATGTGGCTGACTCCTTATTTACTAATTAGGAAAAAACCACTGAGGGGGAATACATGCACGGTAAACTGAAAGAAAAAAAGAGTAGGATGATGGTATGGGAGGGGATTAGAAAGAGCTGGTTGATACGTGGAGACATCATGCTTTATTAAAGTCGATTTTTGTTCACTGACAGGTTTTTGATGTTCCGCTTTTTTCTATTGCTTTCCAAGCCCTCCTTTGGTCTCCCCATCTCACTTTCCCTCTCTGTACTGCTTTTTCCATTTCCACTGCACTCTCATCCCATCCCATCCCATCCTGCTCTCGCTCTCTCTCTCTCTCTCTCTCTCTCTCTTTCTCTCTCTCTCTCTCTGTGGTCTGGAGTGTTGAAAGGTCTGGGTGTTATTTTCCCCCCCACTTTTTTTTCTAATTAAACCACCAGAGAACAGCAACAGCAGCAGCAGCAGGCGCAATTGGTGGAGATCAAACGCTCTCTCTGGCCCAACGGGGCTTCCATGCTCTTGCATTTCACCGAGAATAAACCTGCTGAAGGACACTCGAACAAATAAGGAGGCTTGTAGGCGTGTGTATGTGTCAGAATGAGCCCCAGGTTACAACAAGGTCACACGAAGACTCCCAGAGTGATAATCCAAGGCCTTTAAATTTGAAATGCAGCCCCAGGCTCGCCTCAGTCTGCTCCCCAAGAGATGAGTTTTAAACATCTCAAGCCCCCCCTGCCTGGAGGAAGGTTAATATCAAAGGCTGTGTAGTTGTTTTTGGTTTGTTTGCATTGGGAGATAGAGAGGAGGGAGGTTTTGAGAAGGTGTGTATTTAGAAATATGTGTCTGTCTGTATATTGGAAAGCTGGGAGCAAGTTTCCTACCACACTAGTACGTGTAATTGCCAGTTCTGTTGTGGGATTGGTTGTCAGAAAAAAAAAAAACACAACTGAATAATCTCAAAAAGTGCCTGGAATGGACAAGAGAGAGGACTGAAGGGAGGGAAAGACTAAGAAGGAGAAAGAGAGGACAAAGAAAGAAGAACATGAATGCTGCCAAGCCAAGTGGGTTGTGGATTTGTCCATTCAGCAGGCATCAGCGGTGGGGCAGGCTGCCACTTCTATGGATGCTTCCGGAGCACTCATGCACACACACACCCCAGAGAGCAGTGTGGCCAGGGAACACTAGCAGCCAGAGAGTTCAGTGTACGGCAAATCTAAAAACAGCCACTATTGCTTCCTGTGATGGTGTGAGACTGTCGACTTGGGTGGCAGAGAGAGAACAGACGCTCTGGTTTAAACGGTTCTGTTCACTTCGCTGCCTTTGTGGTTTCTTCATTGTTTGTACTTTGCACATTTCACTGATGGACTTAAATTAACGAATTCATTGTTTCTGTACGTGTGTGTGGGTGAATTAATGGACCCATTTGAGTTTAAAAGGCCCAGCAAATAGCAAATAAGCCTTTATGGTTAGATCTGCTCTCAACACAACACAGCAGTCTGGGGAAAACACTTGCAGATGTGACCATTAAGGTGCCAATAACGAAAAGACTACCTAAACCAAGGCTCTGGAACTTAGACATGCAGCATACTGTGCACTTCCTTGTTGACTGAACAGTACATGAGCTGGATTGAAGCAGTTTCCTGGAAGAGTGTAATTTGGTCACTCAAACAGCGTTATCCGGAAGGAAATGCTGCAGCTATGTTGTTCAGATAATTGCTTTGTTGGCATGTGGAGATTTCTGCTGTTTGTTTGATTGAACAGGCAGGATAAACCACACCGTTTTTACAAAGAATATACATCAACATTACTTCAGTGTTATGTACTTGACGCAGAATGCAAGTCTCAGCACGGTCATATGGCGAACCAGACTCCATTAATGAATATCATCGATGGTGTTCATTACATAGCATAATATTTACCTGGAGTGACTCTAGGAAGCGAAACGAGCCCAGGCGTCGCCCTCGAGGCACCAGACAGAAGGTGGAGTTGTGGAGGAGCTCTTGGTAATCAAACCTGACAAAGAGAAGAACAATTACTAAACATTAACTTATTATTTTTTATTTGAGCAGCTTTTAAAACAGCATGGGGTCCAAGCTTAGGATCCAATAGGATAGACATATATAAGTTTAACTGGATATAAAGGTTTGTCTGCAAAGATATATTTTCCTGTGCAACTTTTTTATATGTCTCTGAATAGGCACTTTGTGTGTGTCAAGATATTTAAAAGTCCTGAAATCAGTGATCCTCTGGTTGGTAAAATGAGGAACTAAAACAAACACATTTTTGTCTAAGAGGATAAAAACATTCATTTTATTGACTGTTTCTTTATCAAGATGTATAGTCAGATGGTGTGTCTAAACCCAATTAAATAATAAGGAGTTCAATAATTAATTGAATATAGAAGAGAGTTAAAATGGTAACTTAAATGAAGTCAACAAATTCAAAATTTGTGTACTTTAAAATCATTTTCACAAAAAAAACCCCAGAAGATGTAAAACCTTCTCTACTGACATGTCAACAAACTAAATGATAGCAAACAAATCTATAAATAATAATAATAAATAACCTCTCCAGCGTCCACATGCCTCTGTTGATATATGATATTAAACATCCGTCACACGTAAAATAAACCAGGATTTATACGGCTTTTCATTTGGGATATTTAGTCATAATGGCTCAGATTATGTGCGGTAATAAATCTAGTCCCCCCCACCTCCACTGACATGCTGGCAGCACTACACATAGCTTCTGTATGTTGGAAATATATCCATCACTGAGCTCATAACTAAATATGCCCTAATCTCTGTTCTCCATTGATTTGTGTTGCAGACAAGAGGTTTTGAACTGGTGCCACTACTGCCACAGTACGTTGCCTGGGAGGGCTCCACCACTTCATACTCATATTTCATACACGCGCTGTGAAAGAGAAGCCAAATGGAAACCTCTGCATCAATGCTCGCCTTCATCCACTGAGTGGAACAGCAGCGGCCGGGGTGGTGTAACGGTCTCATAGTAAAGGACTGCACAGTGGAGTAAAAAGACCGGCTCTTATGGGAGAGTTCACTCTACACTCTACACTCCAACATCTTCCTCAGCCCTCCCTTGTTTCTGCATCCAGCTCCCTGCTTGTTTATTTGCAAAAGGGACCTCGGTGTAAAAGTTCCTGCCATTAATCTTCTCACTTGCTTAGCCATGTATTTAACCCTCAATTTTTGCTTTACAACAGGACATTTAATTGCTTATGTTGGCATCAATTAACAAGGCTACACTCATTCATGCACATCAAAATCTGAATGTGTGTCACTGAGGCATGTGTATTCAACAGGAATGTGCAAATGGACATTCACATACACACACGAACACAAGCGTCGGTTTACTGAAATGCAACCTGGTTTGGCATTAACTACAATACAGTTTTGATCTAATATTATACCTGTGTAAAAAAAGCTTTGCATATGTATTTAAAATGACCATGTCTATTTAAAAAAGGTTGATCTCCGCTCTAGGGCGCTTTTAAGAGACTTTCAGCTCATTATTTTGGTTTTAGAACCTTCAATGCCAATGGTTTCCTGAGCTCTCATTGCTCTGGTCAGCATTATTTACCCAAAAAAGAGCTTTGCTATCCCCTTTTCTGTACATGTACAGTGGGGCAAAAAAGTATTTAGTCAGCCACCAATTGTGCAAGTTCTCCCATTTAAAAAGATGAGAGAGGCCTGTAATTTTTATCATAGGTATACCTCAACTATGAGAGACAAAATGAGAAATGAAAATCCAGGAAATCACATTGTAGGATTTTTAATGAATTTATTTTCAAATGATTGTGGAAAATAAGTATTTGGTCAATAACAAAAGTTCATCTCAATACTTTGTTATATACCCTTTGTTGGCAATGACAGAGGTCAAACGTTTTCTGTAAGTCTTCACAAGGTTTTCACACACTGTTGCTGGTATTTTGGCCCATTCCTCCATGCAGATCTCCTCTAAAGCAGTGATGTTTTGGGGCTGTCGCTGGGCAACACGGACTTTCAACTCCCTCCAAAGATTTTCTATGGGGTTGAGATCTGGAGACTGGCTAGGCCACTCCAGGACCTTGAAATGCTTCTTACGAAGCCACTCCTTCGTTGCCCTGGCGGTGTGTTTGGGATCATTGTCATGCTGAAAGACCCAGCCACGCTTCATCTTCAGTGCCCTTGCTGATGGAAGGAGGTTTTGACTCAAAATCTCACGATGCATGGCCCCATTCATTCTTTCCTTTACACGGATCAGTCGTCCTGGTCCCTTTGCAGAAAAACAGCCCCAAAGCATGATGTTTCCACCCCCATGCTTCACAGTAGGTATGGTGTTCTTTGGATGCAACTCTGCATTCTTTCTCCTCCAAACACGACGAGTTGAGTTTTTACCAAAAAGTTCTATTTTGGTTTCATCTGACCATATGACATTCTCCCAATCCTCTTCTGGATCATCCAAATGCCCTCTAGCAAACTTCAGACGGGCCTGGACATGTACTGGCTTAAGCAGGGGGACACGTCTGGAACTGCAGGATTTAAGTCCCTGGCGGCGTAGTGTGTTACTGATGGTAGCCTCTGTTACTTTGGTCCCAGCTCTCTGCAGGTCATTCACTAGGTCCCCCCGTGTGGTTCTGGGATTTTTGCTCACCGTTCTTGTGATCATTTTGACCCCACGGGGTGAGATCTTGCGTGGAGCCCCAGATCGAGGGAGATTAGCAGTGGTCTTGTATGTCTTCCATTTTCTAATAATTGCTCCCACAGTTGATTTCTTCACACCAAGCTGCTTACCTATTGCAGATTCAGTTTTCCCAGCCTTGTGCAGGTCTACAATTTAGTCTCTGGTCTCCTTTGACAGCTCTTTGGTCTTGGCCATAGTGGAGTTTGGAGTATGACTGTTTGAGGTTGTGGACAGGTGTCTTTTATACTGATAACGAGTTCAAAAAGGTGCCATTAATACAGGTAACGAGTGGAGGACAGAGGAGCCTCTTAAAGAAGAAGTTACAGGTCTGTGAGAGCCAGAAATCTTGCTTGTTTGTAGGTGACCAAATACTTATTTTACCGAGGAATTTACCAATTAATTCATTAAAAATCCTACAATGTGATTTCCTGGATTTTTCCCCCCATTCTGTCTCTCATAGTTGAAGTGTACCTATGATGAAAATTACAGGCATCTCTCATCTTTTTAAATGGGAGAACTTGCACAATTGGTGGCTGACTAAATACTTTTTTGCCCCACTGTATATCCACGTGTGGGCGTGCGATGGAACTTTATGCATCTGCAGCAGCATGACGTGCAGCTGTGATGTACATTTGGAATGAATCTCACGAGCCAAAATACCAGTCATTACGGCTAAAGAGATTTACAAAATGTATTTCTGACAGATTTTGTGTCCAAATCTTGTTCTGAGTTAGGGATTTACGTAAACACATTCCTTTAGATATGCATGAGTAAATTAATTTGTAGATTGCATCTAGAAGAACTGTATTTGTGTGTGTGGGGAGTAAATGGATGTGTAACTGAGGATGTGGGCTGAATTGCAAAAAGTAAATATATTTAATCTCCTAGAGTAAATGGATTTTGCTTGAGCACGTTGGTGTGAGAATGCACTTGTGTTTTCCTTGTTATGTGTTTGAGTAAGTGCTGTACATTATGGTGTGTCTGTTCGCATATATAGTATCTAGTGTGAGACAGTGAGACCTCTTTTATGTTGCAAACATAGTGAGACTGAACTGGTTAGCTTGACCCACTTCTGCTGTTTGTGTGTGTTTGTGCATATGCATTTGTCTCAGTTTGATGATGCATAACTGGGAGTCAGCTTGTGCATGAATTAGAATATGTATGTGCACGAGTTAGTCTGTCTAGCCTGCCTGTCTGTGGACTGCTGTTCTTTAATGAGGGAATGAACTTAAATGCACGGAACAAGTAAATCATTTAACAGCACTTTGTTTCCAACAACTAAAGAGCAGGCCTGCTGTTTCCCTCCTTGTTGTCTTCTTGTCTTTAAGTCTGAAATGTTTGTTGTCAGAAGGATTGCACAGGAAAACATTAAAAGTTATAGTGTATGTGTGTTAATGCATATGCCCTGGATCTTTACACTATGCCAAATGTGTGTGAATGTGTGTCTTTGTGTTAGAGGAATGGATCGCCCACATGAGAGCTGTAGCCAGTACAGTTAATTAGCAGCCCTTTTGATTTCTAAGTGATTTTTCAAGGAAAATGCCAAGAATGTGTATGTTCCAGCCTTTCCCATTTAAAAAAATACTGATTTTGTTGATAGCAAACTAAATTTTACACTTTTAACATTGCATTCTGAAAATGCTATCTAGGGCTTTGCAAGCTTATGTGGGTTAACTGACACTTTAAATGCTAATTTGGCTTATTATACAGACAAGAAAAAAAAAAGATCTTGTGCATGTGCATGAGTGAATAACTGAGTCAGTGTGTCTTTGATTGGGGGTCGGCTTGTAGGTAAAACCCAGCTAAATAACAATGACTCACTGTGTATTCATGTGTGTGTGTGATTGCATGCATGTCATTTCATATCGTGCATGGCAGGGAATGTTCCCCACTAGCTTCCCTGCATGTTAATGAGAGAAAGCATGCATACAGTAGCAGCACTGTAATGTACATGCATGTGCCTGCTCTTACAGGATAATGAAGTTTAAATAAATGCTGTGTGCACTGGATGGCAGTTTGCATGATTGTGATCTGGAAGCCTCTGATCTGTTGTTTGTGGATGTGGATTACATTAGATTGCATTATTAAACGGATAGTAGATTATGGTTGTGTCAAAGTGCACACTTGAATGAATACAGCGGTTTCCTGTGTAAGCATGCCAATAGAAATGCAATATACTTTGGACTGAGAAAGGATTGTGTTCAATATTGATAAATCTACAGATTTTAGAAAATAGTAATAACTTTCAAAGGCAAACAGCACATTTTTATGTTGATTATTTTTTCTCAACCAGTAGTTTAAGACCCAATTATACCATAGTATAAAAAGAAGCAATTCCTTACATTTTAAGAAACTGTAACGAATATTGTTATAGTGACAACGGACAAAATGACTATTTGTATGTTAAAATGATGATCTCATGTCTATGGAACTACACTGCCTGGCCAAAAAAAAGGTCACACACTCTAATATTCGTTGGACCGCCTTTAGCTTTGATTATGGCACGCATTCGCTGTGGCATCGTTTCCACAAGCTTCTGCAATGTCACAACATTTATTTCTGTCTTGCGTTTATTTTATTTTTTTCTTGTATTGATGACGGGAGATTCGGACCGCTGTGCAAAGTATTCTCCAGCACATCCCAAAGATTCTCAATCAGGTTCAGGTCTGGAATCTGTGGGGTCCAATCCATGTGGGAAAATGATGTCTCATGCTCCCTGAACCACTCTATCACAATTTAAGCCCGATGGATCCTGGCATTGTCATCTTGGAACATGCCCGTGGCATCAGGGAAAAAAACTCGATTGATGGAATAACCTGGTCATTCAGTATATTCAGGTAGTCAGCTGACCTCAGTCTTTGGGCACATCACGTTGCTGAACCTAGACCAGACCAACTGCAGCAACCCCAGATCATAGCACTGCCCCCACAGGCTTGTGACCTTTTCTTTTGGCCGGGCAGTGTATTTAGAGTCTTTCAGCTCATTGTTTTGGTTTGAGAGCCTTTAATGTTATTGTTTTGGTTCACTTGCATCCGTTTCTCTTTATTGTTTCTATACAAATACTGTAGAAGTAACAAAATAAGCTTTAAAACCCACCCCCCCCCCCAAAACAAAACACTATCTGTTCAACACCAAACACATCTCGTAATTAATGTTAATACTGCTGCTTGTCTGCTATATGTGTAAACAACTTCATAACAAGGTCACCATATCAAATATGCTACTTCTGTGTTTACAGCTTCTCTGGCCAAAAACAGTGAATGTAGGTTTAAGAACATTAAGCAATTCTTCTTAAAGTGATAATGATTAATATGATGATATGATGTGATTATCAGTCAGCTATTCTAGTATTAGATATTGTTTCAGCTTGTGATGTTTGGGCAAGGGTACAATCTGCAGAAAACAAGTTGCACCGAATGTTTGACACAAGACATTGTCTGAATACATTTTCATCTCATTTGTAGGCTCTTGATTGCACATTCTGTTTGGGCCTTTCTGATGAAAGAGTGATGGGGCTACACTTTTAATTCAGCACTAATCTGTGTGTGTGTTTGTTAGGTTTAGTCCATGCACACACTGCTTCCCTCCCACCTTTTATCTAATCTTGCGGTCCCCTAAGAGGATAGATGTAGTTGAATATTAAACATCCTATATGGAACAAATCTGGATCAAGGATTTGATTTCTTTATATTGCTATACTATTTTTCATATTTAAAGAAAGCCACAGTATATATAAACACACACACACACACACACACACACACACACACACACACACACAAATGGAGCAGTCTCTCTCTCTTTATGTCGAGGCATTGGGCTCAGTGTGACAGCACTATCATCAAAGCTGTGTTTACTAAAATGGCACCATCATCCTACTCTTTCTTTCTTTCAGTTTACCCTGCTCTCCGCATATATTCCCCCTCAGTGGTTGTTCCTAATTAGTACATAAGGAGTCAGCCACATCTGTGGTTGCATGTGTATGAGTGGCAGTGCAACCTCTAGGGCTTCCTGGGAAAGGAGAGATAGGAGTTATAACTCATTGCAGCCACTGTTTAGGGGTCTTACACACACTCAGCTGCACATACATCTACACACAATGGTATTGATCACATTGTATGCTCCTCCTGGGATGTCACGGTGCCAAGCAGCTGGGACTGAACTCATACAGACTGTATTATATCCATGCCGCTGTAGTACGGTATGTAGAGTTATGTTGTTTGCTGCCAAAGAGAAGCTAGCAGTGAGGGAGGACCCCAGCCAAACTGCAGCTGATTGCAATTAAAAGTGATATACTGTATATGTTTGCACTCTTCATGCCATCAGTGTTCATTTCTGTGTGTGTGTGTGTGTGTGTGTGTGTGTGTGTGTGTGTGTGTGTGTGTGTGTGTGTGTGTGTGTGTGTGTGTGTGTGTGTGTGTGTGTGTGTGTGTTTTGTATTGTCTGATAAGCAAATCTGTTTCTCCTCGACCCTATCATCTCTCAAGTCCTTTTCTCACACTCCCTCCCTCAGTACATCTATTCTCACCTTCCTTTTTCCCTCTAAGTCTTATTTATTTGGTTCTCTAAACACAACTCCCTCCTTCTTTTTCTGCCTCATTCCCTCGTGTACACTCAATCCTCATGTATACTAAACACCGACAATTGTATGAGTATTGAGTGAAATCGGAGAGGTGAGAGGAGGGAAGGAAGGGTGGATGCTCCTTGATTGACAGCAGCTTCTGGTTGGTTGATCTTCGCCCTGCTTCCTGTAAAGGTCAGGTGTCGATGCAGTGTGCGCTCCAGTGTGTGTATGTGTGTGTGTGTGTGTGTGTGTGTGTGTCTGTTGACGCATACAAATGTGTGGTTGACTAAGGTTATAGATTAGCTGCCACAGCGCTAACAAGCTGCTGTCAATATATTTTATTGTCATGTATACCTCATCAAGCACAAAGAGACCTGAATGAGAGAAGCAACCGTCTCTGTAATGTCAGCACACACACATCCATCTTAGGGGTAATCATGGACAAAGCAATAAGCCTCAACGATAACAATCACTGCTTCTGTACAATGACGTTAAATTGCACTGTGTAAGGTGCATTGAACGAAAAATGTTTGATAGTTTTGCTTTCAAAGTGCACAACTTAAGAGTAACAAGAAACAAGCGCTATTCAAAAATAATATTGTTTATCAATGAGAGTCAAGATCGACGTTTAAAGATGGATCGAGGCATCAGAAATCAGAAAAAGAGCTTTCATTTGGTTTTCCACTGGCCAGTTTTGTATGGAAGCACTGCATCACCCTTATGCTGTAACCCTCTTCATTAACAAAAAGTATAATTATTATCATTTTATTGCATATTTTTGGAATAACACACAAAATGTGAATTAAATACATAGGGAAGTGATCTTAACTGCTTTATATGGTACTGACTACTGTTGGAAATATGGTGCATGCGGGCAGCCTAACTTTATCTCCTTTTTATTTTAAATGACTCATATTTTGCTGATGCTATTATCCAGAGAAACGTACACAGAGTTAGTTCTATGACTCTTCGAGGCCACATAATGCGCATATTGTGGGTTTCCTCCCAGCTATAAAATATCTGTACGAGGGAGAGAAGGGACAGAAAATGATAAAGACATAGAGGGAGAGTAATGTGTATGTAGCCAGCTGCTGCAGCCTTTGGGACTCGTGAGGGGTTGGAGGAGATAGAGTCACAAAACTACAACTCTATCTGCAGGCAATAGGTCAGGCAATGGGCTATTACAATTAATACAACAGAAGCAGAGGAAACAAATACATTATGTTTTTTAAAGACAAAATAGCAACTTATATCCTTATCATAACGAAAATGGGTCATGGAGAGGGAACACAAATTCAGAGAATTCGAAAAGAGACAGGGAAAGGCACGAGGCTAAACAGACAGTTCAGGTTTCAGTTTGCAGAGGAATGAGGTCTTCTAGTATCCGTTTACATTAAACAGAAGGAGGGAGGGAGAGACGAGTGTGAAGGATGTCTTGAGGATGTCACATGGGAGCAACTGTGCCCATAATCTTCACTTCTGTTCTCCTCACCATCATCCCTTCGGTCTTCATTTCAGTAATCTCTGTGTCGAGAATGAAAATGGACTGGTGTTCGTGTGTACTTGTGTGTGTATGACAGGAGAAAGAGAAGGTGTATCCAGATGTTAAACCCTATCCTGCAGCTGTTGCTACAACTGTCTTTCCTACCCCAACACACACACATACACTTCTAAGCCTCACCGACTGTCTTAATAGCGGATGGACAGATAAGCCATTTCCTTCTATCCCTCCTTCTTATTCATCTTCTGCGCCCTCGCCTTTCTTCCTCTGTTTCCTTTTCCTCCTCTTTCAGCAATTTGATGGCAATCTAATGTGACTATCAAAAAAACTAAAAGCAAATGACAAATGATGAGAAGACATCTTTACGGGGTGCAGAATACTATATGTGCAGATAGTGCCAGGAAAAATATCAAAGCAACCTGGGAAGGATCAAAATGGACAGAGCAGTGGTAAGCACAGGAGCCAGCTTGACATCTTGAATTGAATCTCTGGGCAACTGAACTGGTAAAACTGAATTATATTTAGTAGAAAAAATAAGGAGCATTTCTGCTTACAGATTCAGCAGAGGCTTTAAAAAGGTCAGAGACCGAAAGAGCACTACAGAAAACATTCTGGTATTGGAAAACATTTGCCATAAACCTTATTAATGGCCAGCAGGGGGAGGCTCCACGGGTTGCAAACAGAAGTCTAGTTGTATAGAAGTTTATGAGAAAATGAACCTACTTCGCACTTTATTATTGACCTCTGTAGAATATGCATGAAGGGTTTGTGGCAGGGGTGTCCAAACTATGCCCCGGGGACAAAATGTGGTCCGTGGTCCATTTTGAATCGGCCCTCAGCAAATTCAAAAAGTATGATGGAATATGGGCCACACATGAAACTTGTGCTTGTCTCATATTGTACTTCTTAAATATATATATATAAACATATATTACACAGAATTATTCATGTGTTAATAAGCACAATGTCAAATAAATTCATCATTTAGAGTTGAAAACCTTTTATGACAAATCTTAGTTGATCATCTTAGAAACCCAATAACGTATTCATAAGAACCTTTACATAGACCCTTCATATTCCCCTTATCATAAGCAATCTGAGGCGCCTGTTTTAAGGAATGAGCTGCCAACTCAATAAATGAAAGCCTATGAAATGCTATGATGTAGGCATATTCAAGTATTAACCATAATGAACTATACATTTGATTGATTTTGCTCATTCATGACTTAACCTATAAGGCACTGCTCCTAGTACTAGGATGGGTTAAATGCAGAGGACCAATTTCACTGTGTGTGCTCTGCTGTGTGCATGTATGTGACTAATCAAGAGGGTTTCATCCTCCGATTCTATCTAATATACTTCACCCCTATTGAGGGGCCCAGCCCTTGGTATGTCTTTCTGTGTGTGGCCCTCAGGGAACAAAGTTTGGAAACCCCTGGTTAATGGTTTTGATTTTGTCAACGCAGGTCTCATTTAGAGTAGAATGGAATATTAAAAAGGCTTTAAAGGCATGGCTTTTTGATTGACAAGTCGCTACTAGGTTGTTGTTCAATGTTCGGTGATACTAAAATACACTCTAAGTAAGGGGTCGGCTGTCCGTGTTTTGGGCATTTCAAAACTAGCGACTCAGATAATATCATAGTTATTGTGAAATACAGATGCACTCTGCTGATCAAGCTAGAACTAGAGAGCGTAAGCGTTAGTTGCTAATGGTAAACAGCACCACATGACCCCTCAAAATAGGGACGTCACAGTGACTTCTTTCATACAGTCTCGGAGTTTGACTTGCGGCGCAGGTGAAATCCCAATATTTCATTAAATTGTTTTTCTCTCTAAACCCTTTCTTCCTTCTGTTCCACGCACCAGCCATGCCCCGAACCAAACACACACCTGGGCTCCGCAAAAGTCTTTTTAACTCAGACATGGGGGCGAACTTCTCAGACTTTCGCAGACAAAAAGATGAAGCAGTTGCCCTCGTTGCCGTTGGCCTTGCAGTATCAAAAGCCAGCTTTCCTCTGTGTGTCTTTGCTCTCTAGCAGCAGACTCACTAATGGATTTTCTACCACGCTGCTTTGTCTTCCTCAATTACCAAGAGTCATTATAGCAGAGAGCTGGAACTTTGAGCTAAAGAGAAGTGATGTTTTGGTTCTCCCTTTGCATTTGGGTGCAATTGTCTTCCCTTCGTGACAGTGAGTCATTGTTTCCTTAGGAGCGTCAATTAAACTCTTCTGTTATAATAATAAATCTGTGCATATTTCCCTTTTATAACCTGCATTGACAGCCCTTTTCTTTACCACTGTTCCCTAAAGAGATGTTAAAAATGCTGTATAACCTAATTAAAAATATAAGTGTTCATAATGAGAGAAAACAAACACTGTTCATTAGCCAAAAATGTGCAATTTGCACACGTTCAGATTTTAACAAGCAGACAGGATAACGTTCCAGCAATGTCCCTACATGTGTATCTCTGTGGTATTGTATCTGTTAACAGAGTCATTAAGGCTGGCAGCCACTCTAATTCTCTAATTTTCACCTTTTTAAATCCACAGTTATTTTATTAATGGCCTTCACAGCATAAATAACACCAGAATCGGCCAACATGCCGCTGGAAGTGAAGGCTCGTCTTGTCACAAGCCTTGATAATCAAGTCATAAGCTTTTTCTGTCCTTATTTTATTGTATTTGTTAGTGAAGTTTTATATTTCTTCATCTTTCTTCTATATCTTGTCATGAAATACATTAGTCTTTTTGTATTGTGGTAGGCACATTACATTGCCTGGTTGTTAAATGATGCGCTACAAATACACTTTTTTCTAACAAACTTTACTTGTTATTAAACTTTATTTTGTTGCTGTATTCTACAGTTAATGTCTTTGTCATAAACCCCGTTCATCTAATAGGCAAGAAAGGCAAGTGACTGTTCTCATTTGAACATGGCACTGATGAA